>NW_024738300.1:7677831-7925331 GCF_018991925.1 Homarus americanus | reverse complement strand
AGGACCTGAAAAACGCCTCTAATAACAAATCCGCTTAAAGCGTGGAATTAATCCCATAAGAAATAATGGAAACAGGTCAAATCGGGACCATGACATTGTACAGTACATGACACTCAAAAGAATTTATATCTTTTAACAATTATTTACCTTAGAAACATTTGTTAAACATTTAATAACACATTATTTTAAGAAATTATTTAACCTTACAAGTTATCTAACGTCCTTAAAGTTCATTGGGGTCAGGGTGTTGAGGCAACGTAGGTTGTGCCAGCGACCCGGTAGTCCGCAGCAACCGTTGCTGGTGCACACTCACTCCAGTGGTTCATTGAGACAAAATACTTATTACAATGTTTTAAAAATATATAATTTTACCATAATAAAATATTTTAATTTGCTTCGCTTCAAAGGTTTGGATTGATGGAGCCAGGTGTTGGGGGATGGAGGATGAGTTAGTGGATGAAACAGAAACAGGACTAGGTTGATTCTCCACTCCCACTCTACTTTTGCTGAATCACTTCTAATTTTACATCTGTACTGTACTATAGCTAGTGTGCTTCCTTTTGAGCACTGCACCACCCTGTTTGGGTTGGGAACTCATGGCGACAAAAATGATAAAATAATTCACCACAACATACACAAAAAGACACAACAAAGGCAGGAGTAATCACAACACAGCACCGGTCTGGGTGAAACAAAAAGGTAGACTGGTGTGTGTGTGTGTGCCAGGAAGAAGATGAAATTTCAAACGCTTCAGCTAAAATTTCGTAAATTTTATCGGGAGTTTTAAATCCAAAGATTTTATCCAGAATTTTTGAGTGGAATCCACTTAAATGCAGGGAATTTTTATGTGGATGATCACAAAAAGTTAACCATTTAAATGCGAAACCGTAGATACTGAATACTCTTATAACGAGGACCTCCTGTACTGTTAGTTGCTTGAGTTTTAAGAGGATAGAGGGTACCAGTGTTTATGTAGTACAGTACTGTATGTACAGTATAACTGCTGAAATTTTCTTGACTAGAGTTTCTGATTTTCAGGGAACAGACACTATAGCTGCATTGGCCTTCTTACGGAAGTACTACCATTCACCAATGGCGGGTTTCTCCATCCCAGCTTCTGAACATTCCACTGTCACCACTTGGGGGCGATCAGGAGAATCGAGTGCATTTCGCAACATGATGGAAGCCTTTCCTGATGGTGTATAAAGAACTTTTAACTTATAGCTTTAAAATTGTCCATGATAATTTGCAGCATTAGAATTATCTTCAAGTATTATAGTAGATTCTTAATTATTTTATGTCAGGTGATACAGTACTGTACAGTATACTGCATTTGTGCTCAACATTTTTTTTGTGGGTAGAGGAGTTAATATTTTTTGTTGTTATGTGGTGCATCCCCCCACACTGTTTACCCTTCAACATTTAATTGCCTTTTCCTGCTCTTCAGACCTTGCCTACCCCAATTACAGTAGCCTTGGGTTATTCCACAAAATAGGGACCTAAAACTTTTACAAAATAAAAAAAAACTGAAATGTACTGTACTGTAATTCAATACAAAATAGGGGCTAGGATCCAGAAACCAAAATAATTTACCAAATAAAGCTTAATTGGTTTATTTACTTGCTAAACAAAGGCAAGACAAGTAAAGTTTGGTGGTACACCACAGAAAAATAAAAAGAAATGTACAAAAACAAAGAAAATACAGTCACATAATACATCACAGCCTTTCGCCATTGACCGACCCAGCCTCCCACAGTTTCGGTTGTAATGCTGTACTGGATGACGGGTGTCCTTGTTTACAAGCATCTTGAGGTAATTTTGCTATAAAAGGTAAATGTTTCTTACCTTATGAAAAGCCTAAAAAATGAGAAGATAATTTTTTTTTACATTTTTAATATATATTTTTTTTTATACTGTATACAGTATATGGATGAAACTAAATCAGTCCCAGGTGTAAACTTGATAGTTTTTGTGTTGTAGTGCACAGCTGTGCATATGTTGAGGACAGCATCCACACAGTTACTCCCACTTCACATACTTTATAATCTACAAAGAAACAATATTTTAATCAAGTATGGTATTATTACTTACAAGAGGCTGAATATTATGTCATTCACTGGTGACTATTACAGTTCTCATTGTCTACTCGAAGTGCTGTAATCAGATCTTATTTTTTGTAGCATAAATGCTATGCCTGACATCTTACCATGTTTTACAAAAAATATATATATATAGTATATATTAATTTAATGAATAACCTTCTCAGTAGGCTATTTACTCTTCCTGTGATATTTCATGAAACAATTTTATGGTTCACCACAATATATAGTACGAGTTTGTCTCGTTTTCTGAAAAATGTTCAGGACAGTAACTTTCTAACAAAAATTCTACACTACAATACCATGAAAAACTTATTCCTTCCCATATTTAGGGTCTTACCATAAAGTAAGAAACCATTTATCTACTATAGAAAAAATTACAAAAGTTGTTCAAATGTCATGGTGTACAACCGTCTTGGTTCCTGACGCTGTAAGTCTGCCTACATAAACGCATCTATAAAAATGAAACAAAAGTTTTCCAGAAGATTCAAATAATAAACCAAAGACTATTTTTATCTGTTTCCTGCACCCTCCTCTATCATTTGGTCTATTCTTCCTTCACTTT
Source organism: Homarus americanus (assembly GCF_018991925.1). NCBI lineage: Eukaryota > Metazoa > Arthropoda > Malacostraca > Decapoda > Nephropidae > Homarus > Homarus americanus. The sequence goes on along the minus strand of NW_024738300.1, from coordinate 7,922,667 downwards.
TTCTGCCACAGCTGTGTCACCTGATGCAGCCTCCTCAATGAGAGTCATCCAGGGTAGCTCAGTATGTTTAATGAGGCTCATTGTGAAGCCAGTTTTGGTTTGCTGTGAATTTGCTGTCACTAGCTGACTTGCTATGTCTTTGAAGCTCACAGACTTAAATTTCCTATTTTTCCCCTGCCACTTATCAGCTTTCTAGCCATTTGGGCTGTTGGTCTATCCAGTGTTAGTACAGGAGGAAACTGGTGACTGGGAAACCTTTGATGTTTGCTTTTAGGGTCACACTGGATAACACTCTTCTCACATGTGTCTGGGCCAAAGCTCGAACCCTTGACATATTGATGAGAGTTGCGTGCGTTACCACTGTACCACCTGAATCATTAGACCACTCGGTGAAGCTGCACATCATTACATGCTCACTATCCAAGTATTCAGAGCATCTTCCTTTTCTTGGTACAGTGGCAGCCTTAGATGTTGGATGGTCTTGGATATAGTTGGCTGTGTAAGTGTGCATGTGTTGCTAAAATTTTGAGTCTTATGTCTGATGCTGTAAGTTGTCTTTCACTGTCAAGTTCATCCCAAATTTGAACATTCTTTTCTAGTATAAAGATTTTTCTCTTATTTTTCCTCTATTAATTGGAAAGAGAAGCAGCTGCTGAGCATTTAGACACCTTGGTAGTGGTGCATGTGGTAGACCCAAAAGGAATTGCAGAAGTAAGTGGAAAAGACCTTAACTGTGACTGCAGCCGGGAAGTGTGCGTGTGCGGTATCTGTATCGGCACGGCAGTTGGTTTAAAGTGACTCCGGTTTGCCTTTTTTTCTGGGAGGGAGTAAAATAGTTGTACAGTACAGTAATGTAGGCAGCTGTGAAATAAATAAATAAAATAAAACTAAAAATAACCCGAGGCTACTATACTATTATTAACTCTCTCTTCAACAATAAACTACATACTATGTTCTTACTCCTCATTTACTGATTTCCCAAACCAGTGTAGAAGAGATTAATACTAATACTATACTGTCTTACTAGGATAAAATCGTGTGTGAGAGAGAGAGAGTATATTTAAACTTAGCATACACCGACCATGTTAAGTTGTTGGGAGTTATAGATTAATGGCCAGTGTTAGAGTTAGTTTGGGTGTGAGAGCTGTAAGGTAACTAACATACATGTACTGATACTTGTAGGTCAGCATCACATTGACACTGAGGACATCATCTCTCTACGTGTTGATCATCATATTCACTCAGTTGTTTATGGATAATGTTAGCTAAATAATAACTAACTTGGTACAATTGTATCATAATGTAAGAAGAATATAAGTTGTTCTGAGGTTAAGGTTCTCTGTTTATGATGGAATATTCCTAATTGAAACTCCCTATTGGGTTGTTCCTTACCTATTATCCATAGTGTAGTGGGTTAAACAGAGATAAATATTTTGTTAGTACAGTAATATCTCCGTTAGCCAGAATCTCTCAAATCCAGAACTCTCCAATAGCTGAAATTAAATTTTTGGGGGAAAACCATTCCCTAAGCTGGAATTTTCCGGAAAATTATGGCTCTGGAAACGATATTCCGAGGGGCACGTTTTCCGGAAAATTCTGAGAAAAATTTCCCGATACCCAGAAAATTCTGAAAAATTACAGGGATAATGGAGGAGTTTTTTTTCCGGGTTTGAGAGATGAAAATCTGGTGCACGTTCCGGAAATTCCGCGAAAATTGTTCCGGTACCTGCAAAATTTCGGGGATGGGAGATATTTTTTCGGGTTTGAGAGCTGATGTAATGGGCAATTTCTAGAACTTACGAGAACATTTTAAATTTTTCCGTTGCCCGGAAAATTCGAGGAATGGGGCATTTATTCTGGGTTTGAGAGAGTCGACTCGTTACCCAGGAATCTCTCATTCTCAGAAGTGCACTGCACCAATTGTTCCGACCAACGAAGCTATCACTGTATTTAATATAGGGTAATCAGAATAGGACCATTCATAATGTACCTTTTTTCCAGTGTATGTTAAGTTGGGAAACATTTAAATGAATATATAGAGAGAGAGATGGACCACTTTTATACTGAATGTTACTATTTATTAAAAAAAGTTATATACAGTAGAATGTCGATTTAAAGCGATTCAATTTAAGATCATTGATTTAAAGCGACACCCACAATTAAGGACAATGTTTTAATTTAAAGCGAATCTTTCCTATTTTGCGCGAGTCAATCTGACGCATCCTATTTTAAAATTGCGCCTAATGTTTCTCTGGGCACGCTACACTGTCCTAAGGACAAAGCTGTACTGTACATGTACTAAATGATTACGTACTAAAATTTTTGTCAAGTACAAACTATAGCATGTTTATATTCAAATTAATCACTATCTTATAAAAATTCCAGCAATGTCAATTATATTCTCCCTGGTCACTTCTGTGACATTTTATTAATAGAAAACAAAAACTCAATCTAAAGGACATAAATAAACAAATAAATACAGTTGTACCCCACTTAACGCGGTCAATTGAACCCAGAGGGTCCCGCGTTAAGTGAAATCCGCGTTAAGTGAACAACAGAACATATGGGATTAATTCCAATAGAAACCGGCCCGATCCCCAAACTCCACTTTTTGAAGGCACATACCTATGTTGTAGTAAAAATAACATCTTAATTTTATGATGGTACATGCACACAATTAATACTTAAGAGAAATAGAGAAATACAGTCGCCAAGTTAATGTCCATTCAAATAATGGACTCAACTCCCTCCCCCTCTCACACTACACTGCCGGCTCTTCCCTCTCAGAGAAATTTTTGGGGGAAAACCACTAAATTTTAATAAATAATACCTCAAACTAAAGTTAGGATAATACAATTGACATTGCTGGATTCCTTGTAAGACCAGGAATATTTTGAATATAAATGTCATATATTTTGCACAAAAGATAACATAGTTACCTAGAGAAAAATTTTATCTAAAATTTGTATGTTTAATGCAAAATATATGATGTTTATATTCAAAATGATCACCAAATTATAAGAATTCCAGCAATGTAAATTATATTCTGACCGGGTAATTTGTATGAATTTTATGAGCTAAAACAAATATCTTCAGTTAATAAAAAAAAAAATAATCTTCACGACACTATCTGTCAATCAAAGTACCCCACCTTGCCTCCCCCCCTCTTCCAACCGCGCGGTCAGTCCCAACCCTCCCCCCCACCCCCCACCAATCCTCCCTTCCAGAGTTTTTAACATTTAGTATTAAATAATACCTCAGATTAAAGTTAGGATAATATAATTGACATTGCTGGATTCCTTGTAAGACCAGGAATATTTTGAATATAAATGTCATATATTTTGCACAAAAGATAACATAGTTAATTTGAGAAAAATTTTTATCTAAAATTTGTATGTCTAATGCAAAATATATGATGTTTATATTCAAAATGATCATCAAATTATAAGAATTCCAGCAATGTAAATTATATTCAGACCGGATAATTTGTATGAATTTTATGAGCTAAAACAAATATCTTCAGTTAATAAAAAAAAAAATAATTCTTCACAGGGTAACAGATGGTCGGTCGGTCCCTCCCTCCCCCCCACCCCCCACCAACCGTCCCAAGGAGATGTGTGGGATAACCACTAAATTTTAATAAATAATACCTCAAACTAAAGTTAGGATAATATAATTGACATTGCTGGATTCCTTGTAAGACCAGGAATATTTTGAATATAAATGTCATATATTTTGCACAAAAGATAACATAGTTACTCTGAGAAAATTTTTTATCTAAAATTTGTATGTCTAATGCAAAATATATGATGTTTATATTCAAAATGATCACCAAATTATAAGAATTCCAGCAATGTAAATTATATTCTGGCCGGGTAATTTGTATGAATTTTATGAGTTAAAACAGGCAGTCAGGCAGGGTGGCGGGTGGGGCAAATCTAAAAATAGCGTCTCGAGCCGGACACTCACCGCGTATATGTGGAAAAAATCCGTGTTAAGTGAAAGTTCAGCTCTGGCGAGGCACCGCGTATATGATAAAACGCGTTAAGTGAAACAGCGTTAGGCGGGGTAATACTGTACTTCACTAGACCTTCGGCGCCAACTGTCAAACATGTCACTGTCACCTCCTCTCCCTCCCTCCCTCCCTCCCTCCCTCCTTCCCCCCTTCCCAGCCAGGGTTGGGTGGTTATAGGCTTACAGTTTTTATCTTATATAATATCTCAGACTAAAGTTAGCAGAATATAAGTTGCATTGCTAGAATCCTTGTAAGACAGCGAATAATTTGAATATAAACATATATTTTGCGCAAGAGATAAATATTTTAGCCCTTTGTAATAAAATTAATTAGAACATGTCAGTTCAGTGACATTTTATAAGAGAAACTTAGTCACTCTTAAGGACAGATAAATAAATAAGCACTAGACCTTGGCATCAATTCTCAAACATATCACCTCACCTCCCCCCCCACCACCATCTTTCCATCAGCTCATCACTAGGAAACAGGCTATTTCATGTCCCATAAGTTTAGCTGTGTTGATTTATGAATGTTTGTTTGAACATAATACTACAAAAAACAATGTTTTGTTTATTCTAGATGGGCTGAGGTGCATCTGGGTAGACTGTCAGTCTTTTTAGTATTTTGTGTTTCTCTCAAGTATCAGACTAAATTATTCCATTGAATCAACACTTCGATTTAGTGCGTATTCTGTTTAAAGCGACCTCTCTTGGAACGTATCTCGTGTTACATCGACGTTCTACTGTACAGTACTGTGTATATATATATATGACAGTCGTCAGATAGTTGTTTTAGCAACTGTACATGACAACAAGCAGGTAGACTTCAACACAAACACAGTATAACCACCTTTTTTCTTCTCTATTTTTAATTTCTTTCTGTTCTTATTTCCCCCGGTCCCGTTGTGAGTCGTTTGATCTGTGCCTGGGTGGGCTAATTCCTGTAACAAAAAACAAAAAACAAGGGTGTGACAACAGGTAGACCACAACACTACAGTGGTATGACAACAATTAGGTAGACTCCACAAACTCCTACTTGCTCACACTGGATGAGTTTATGATAGTGTTCATATCAACAGGTGCTGTGGCATGTGTGAGTGATTCATACGACATATGGAAATGCTGCGAGAAGATATGGGGGGAGGAGCTGCGAGACGCTGTGATCAAGAGAGGCAAAAATGGAGGCACTCTGTTAATTAGGCCAGACAGTGGTGATCCTCCTTCTGTAGTTCTCAAGGTAAGTCTCATGTTGATTTAAAATAAACAACAATAAATAATGACTGTTTCATACTGTTTCTTTTTTATGACAAAATACAACTGAAGGCTCACCATCACTACCTTACCATTTTTGTGGCTATTTTCCACACTTGCATGGATCAGCTGTGATTATCTGATGGCAAGGTGTCCCGGTTGCCAGCAGATGAATTTGAAGCAAGTTTTTTAACTGGATGCTTTCTAATCCATTTTTATAGGGAACTGGGCATTATGTAAGACTTCCTAGCAACATCTCTGCTGCCAAGGCAGGGTCGCTACTTTCTGAAATAGTTAAAGAGTACCTGCCTGCCAGTTGTGAATATGTTTTTACCAAATACAATATAAGCACTAGTTCTATCCATTCTTCAGCTGTACTGCAGATGCATTCATATTCAGTAAGAGGCAAAAAGATACAGATGCCACTGATCACCTTTTCACATGACTCCATCAATATGAGGAATAAGAGAGCAGTAAGCTTAATTATGCAATGTTGTAGAAAGCATGTATGTGTTTGCTCTTCATAGTTACATACCCCAAAAATGTTTCTTCAGCATACTGATTCTAGTATTGACGAAGTTCTGCATAGAGGCAGGCTGAGATGGTTTGGGTATGTGGATGGAATGGATGAGACCAATTGGATCAAGAGGTGCATGAGCCTAAATATGGAGAGAAGGCGAGCCAGTGGCATGCCAAGAATGACATGGGGAGAGGTTGTAAAAAATGACATTGGAGTTAAGAACCTGACAAGGGAGACTGCAAGAGACAGTGCAAAATGGAGGGCTGCGATCAGTTACTTGAGGCTAACCCAAGTGTGGAAAATTATCATAAAATGTTAAATGATGTTATTGACCATTTACACTGTACAGTAGGGTGTGACAGTTGCCCTAACCTTGTCCTACAATGCTGTTCAAAATTTTGGTGTTGCATATTGACATAAAAAATACCCACGTGCAATTTTTTGAAGATTCATGCATATTTGAGTGAACACCAGCAATTTGAAAAATAGCGATTTTGCTTATACGGCATACGCGCCTATATATGAGATTACACAACCATCATAAGGGATATTAACACAAATCATTTGCCTGTCTTAATTAAATGCTGTTATCACTAACACAAAAAAGTTAATCAGTCTTATTCTCTCATGGTACATTAAGGGGTTTTATCATATATTCACAAGGTATTATTTCTCTAGAGCAAGAAACCATGATTTCTGTTCGGAAACAGATGATCGTTTGCGCTGATTAGGAACGCGGAGTCTGTCATTTTCAACTACTTGAAGGACTTCTTGAAAGCGCTCCTCATCCCTGGCAACATTAAGAAAATCATGGCAAAGTTTTGCACCATGCTCTGCAGCCTCATTGACGACCTGAAGCTTGTCCACAACCCGTTTCATGTTCAGGTAGTCGTCATGATCCGCCCATTCACTGGCTGGACTGTGGAGAAACTGATAGGGCATGCCTAAAATGGTGAAGAGCCGGCTTGAGTCAGGCTCAATTAGGTCCATCAGGGCAGTGTCACTTTCTGGGACAGGGGGAAGATATGACTTTCCATAGCCCCCATGATTGAGCCCCACTCTCTTAGTAACTTCAGTGCCTTCATGGCAAAAAAGGGCCTTCCTTATCTCCTCTTTTGTTCTTTCTTGTACTTGGGACGAGAACAAAGCCAGTGGGGCCAACTCCTCAGTTAGGTACCAAGTGTGTCTACCGAGTGCCACACACGCTTTGTCAACTATTGTGGCGTCATATGGGGCAAATTCAGCCAAAGTTTTGACCAAATTCAAGTCATTCAGTGGCGCACTTGCTGGAACGGGGCAAACAATCCACCATGGGACATAAACAGCGACTGTGAACACAGCAAACCGTTCTAACCTGCTGATTTGACTTTTAGTCACAACCTCGGCTTTGGGAAACTGCTCTTTGATCTGGCCTGACAAAAGAACAATCTTGAGGGTATAGAGCAGTTTAGCCATCCACCTTGCTTTGTGAAGTGCGCCGGGGTAGACCATCGTGAAGTTCACTGGCTCGGATCCTTTAGTTACAAGCAGCAGACAAAGCTCTACCAGCTCCTTGTAGTCGCCACGTGTAAATGGTTGGGCTAGAGATTCACGGAAGAAGTCAACCATCTGATAAAATGTGCTATTTTCACACTTATTTATGAAGTTCATAAGCTGAAATAGCAATACTTGCTGGTACGACGGTGCTAGCTCAAACATGCACTGATCTCAGAAAATTTACAGGGGTGTTTCCTAGATAAATACACATCACTAAAACTTTGAACAGCATTGTAGGACCATTTTCTTATTTTTGGAGGGCAACGGTCACACCATACTGTACAGTAGTTACATAATCCATAAAAACTTATGTTTTTTCAGTGTTTAGAAATTCTTGGTAAGGCTTATGGAACAACGGTAAACTCCAAAGGTTACAAACTTCTTCCTCCGTATTTAAGAGTGATTCAAGGTGATGGCATATCTTACAGAACCATAGGTGGGTAACTGGCTCCTTATACTGTGCACCCAATTGTACATAATCACAGAGGGAAATTCTTAGATTTATATGTTGCATTTTCTCCAACTGAAACTGTTCATATTTATTATACAGTAGATCCTCAATAGAGCATGAAAATGGGACAAAGTGTTATTGCACAATATCAAACTGCATGATATGAGACAACAGTAAATAAAGGTAATGGGACCACAGCTCCCCAAAATAAGCTGTAAAAGTCCTTAACCCATAAATGATGGGGAATTTTTTACATACACTATTTTGCTTTGATGGGGAAAGATTACGGTTTAAACAAAAATTTAAAATTTTAAAATTTTCATGTGAAAATGGCAAGATTTGCTCACTGTTTACAGTTTTATCTTCAGTTGCACTTATACTCTCTGATTCCCATAATAATTACTTATTTTTTTGGGTGTCAAGGCAGTAATGTCACACTGGAAATACCAGATACTTTCTCCATGATGACAAAAACACTACCGGTGGAGGGAGGGATCAAAGTGGGAATGAAAAGACTGTATGCCACTAGTCCTAATAAATCACTCAAGCAGAAATCAGGCACCAAACTTAAAAATAAGGTGCGGAAAAATCCTGATTATATACTCTAGATGATTACCGTTGTGTTGGACAGAAGGTGCTGATCAACTATTTATGATCGCCGTTGGTTAAAGGTTAAGACACCCCCTTTTCTTACTTCAACACAGTTTTTACAAATTATAACTCGCTTTGGGTCTGAACTTCTACGTCCAAGACTGCATTTGTTCACACTCGAGGTGATAGATGGAGCAATAGAACTCTGGGTGTCAATAATCGTGTGTGATCTGAGTAGCTGTTGTCATCTAGTGAGGGCTGGGAAACTTTAATTTTTCATCAACTGACCCATTGTCTTCATTTGATATCAATCCTTAAAAAAAAAACATATTTAACGAAACAAAAAAAATAAGGCTTCCCTAAGAACTGAAATATTAAAAACATATTGAACCCTTAAGCTGCAGCTTGTGGTAAATTTGTTGTGTACTGTATGCACAATTATCCAGAAAAATTTGAAGTTGTTAAAAATTTATTTTCAAATTACAGAAATAGAAATATGCAAATAAGCTAATGGGAAATGAAAAAAAAAATCATTTATCTAATTTGGTTTAGCGGTTGTGTAGTGGCTGGTACTGGGTCACTAGATGGAGGCAAACATATTTCATCTATGACAACTGTGTGTGTGTCGAGGTGCAGTTAGAAGTCCAGGCGTGCTGTCGAGGACATAGATGCCTATGGGACACAATCTGTAGATGTGCCCTCAATTTTAAAAGTTGACACCAAATACTTGACAGTATGACTGAGATATGGTACATTCCTTTCCAGAATATTCTCACCTTAAGTTTATCTGATTTTATGACCAACAACACATGGTAATGGTAATCTTGCCTCCTGAATGATTCCTGCTCCAGCTCTAATGTAAAAATATTGTGGTGATATATCAGTTTCTTACATTAAATTATCACGTCACTTGTATATTGGACTTGAGAATTACTGCAGTTACAGATGAGAAGAGAAATTATTACTTGTAGGTAGAAGGGCAGCTCTTAAGTGATTCTGAAAGGGGGTTGTTTTAATTTTTTCACAAAAAGTAATAGTACGACTTTTCTTCTTAATACCACCAGATGTAGCACCATCTACTTCCTGTTTTTCTCTCAGTACTGGAGGGTATAATGAAATGTTTGGTAACAATATGAAATAACCTGTAATGTACTGTACACTGTAAATATTTGCTGTCAAGGAATGAACATGGTGGACCATTTAATGTAGTGTAATTTTTATGGGTTGCTCAAAAACAAAATAAGGGGAATAATTTAGGGTGCCACATTATGTAAGAAGTCCAGTATTGACTTTTGCTGTATTGAAGGTCTACTGTATAGCCTATGCAGTATGGTAAAGGTTATTTTAGTGTGCTCAGCAAAGCCTGGGTAATATTGTTCTTAAGTTGTAAACCCATTTGTGAAGTACAGTAATCCTGTGTTTTTCGTTTTTTTTTTATCGTGCTTTTGACCATTCACATTTATTTTTACTAAAAAACCATATATACTGTACATGTATATATCAAATATCCTTCAATTTTTTTTTTTTAATTTCACGCCATTTTTTATATTCCCGTGCGGTGCAGCAAACAGACGCCACCCTTTCCCGCTGCTCCGAGAAGCCTCAGTCCACACGTGCCTACCATACTGTGAACGCTACTGTGACTGCTTGAGGGCGGGCAGATGCCGGGAGAGGCTGGCAATGCGGGTGTTGCCGACCTAGCAAAATAAAAAAAATTTTATCTTAATTGTAAATAAAAAATTTTTGGTATATAACTGTTTATGTTTTTCCATTATTATACTGTACTACAATAGGATTAGTTTCAAATACTGTTGTTAGTAAATGCCGGTACAGTGCATCAGTGATCAGTGTGACCACTGGGCCGTGAGTGGAGAGCATGGCGTGGTTAAGTGCATGACCTACCTGAGCTGTTTGGTGGCCACAGGTACAGTGATTCCTAAAAGTCTTCGCTGTTTTGGCTTTTCATGGGGGTTTCAGGAACGTAATTCCTGCGAAAAACACGGGATTACTGTACAATGCTTGTCTGAATATCCTAATTTTGAGATGAAGTATTTATGAGTTATAATGTATTTCAGGAGTTGAAGTATTTATAGGTTATAATGTATTTCAGGAGTTGAAGTATTTATGGGTTATAATGTATTTCAGGAGTTATATTGGAGAATTTGAAGGTTCATGGTTGGTGTGCTGCAAATGTTGTCTTTGGCAGTGGAGGATCCTTACTGCAGAAGGTATTGTGTTCAGGATTCATGGTTGTTATATACTTCTCTCTTCTGACTCGGCTCAAACATGTACTGTCTCACTCTAACTGTCTTGTGTGTACCACTTTATTTTCAGAGTACAGTATTCCCATTTACCATATTCAGGTACTGTCTTTGTTACATTTCTCAACAGTGGTTTCCTCAAGATGTCTCAACCACCAAAGTGTTCTGTTTTTACATAGCAGAACACTTAACTACATTCTTATCCTTAACTGTCTGGCACAGTACTGATGTTTTTGTAGTCTTCCTTACTTCAGTTTCTCTTTCCTGTGATACGGTTAACTGTGGGTTCTTTTCCCATATTTTCTTTAGTTTTATATATTGTTTAATTAATTCAAGTTAGTTTATTGCCACAAAATATTAAACCACTACAGTATTCTTCAGAAAGAGAAATGGGAAAATCGAGGTTCAAAATTTTACATTTAAAATTTTTGTTCTGGGCTTCTATTTTATAATGTTTTCAGTGACTGAATTGTGAGAGCAAGTTAAACTAAAATTAATCTTTAAGACAAAAGAAATTAGAATCTAAGGCCAGAGTTGATGTCTGACGTTATCTAATGATGGGTTAGTATTTGGAGGATGTGTGTTGAAAAAGAAAACCTATAAAGAGAGAAGTATACAGTGGTGCCTTAAGTATTCTAACACTTCTTAACATCACAGGTTGATCGTGACACTCAGAAATGTGCTTATAAGTGCAGTTATGCAGTCATCAATGGTGAGGGTGTGGATGTGTACAAGCAGCCAATAAGTGACCCCAGCAAGACTAGCAAGAAGGGACGCTTGGCTCTACACCACGTGAATGGAACTTATGTCACTCTTGAGGGAGGAAGAAGTGATCCTAAACTGGTGAGAGATTATTTATTTCTTTAAGATAGTCATTATTTTCAATGCCCTGTTTGCATTTAATATCCTAACTGAACACTAGGCTGGTCAAAACAAATATCACATTAACACATTCTTCTATATGCCCTCCTCTTCTCTACAGCTATTCCTCCAATTCATTACTAGCAATTATCCTGAGTCATCTCATCCATGCTCTTATCTTCTTCAGACAGTCATTCCTCCTGGTAGTCTTCTCACAGCCACTAAATTCACACAGTTTAGGTTTCTTGAATTGTCCATTAAGTTATAATTTCCTCTTCTGCAGTGCTTCATATCACTCAAATTAATACTTTTGTTATTTGTACAGATATCCTTTGAGATATAAATGGGTAAAAAAAAAATGGTGAATTTTTGTATCATGAATAGATAAACATAAGTGAAAAATGGGGTTTGGTTCCCCAGTGACAAAATACCCCAATATCACCCCGAAAACATGAAATTGTTTCACAAACAAGAACAAAACCTACCTAACTAATGATAAATACTGTAGTACACAACTACTCTAATTTACTACCTATCACATGAAAAAAAAAATTCTGTTTAACTTATGGGAGAGTTGAGTAAGGGCCTACTCAGCGAGATGAGGAGAGTTGTCCACTTCATCACTGCTATCTGCCAAGTCCACCACAGCATGCTTGTAAATTATGGCCACAGTAGAAGCAGCCAGACCAAGATCTTTTCCAGCTTTGCCTCAAGAGTCACAGCCTTTCATGGTTTCTTTGGTGTAGTACTGGTAGCTGAATATTCAGAAGAGTGCTTGGATGCCATAATGAAGATACAGTGAAAGGATGGCACGAATACACACAGATAAAGAAAGCTCACTTCACACACAACAAATGGAAGGATGCAGGCTTGTGGTAGGGTGGGGGGAATGTGATCAGTGAGCAAGAATATGTTTCTGCAGCTCTCTCCCCAAGATCACCACACAGCTGATTCCCAGCATGCAAAATTAAAATTTTTGCCCGGACCCAAATTCGTATACCGGGTAAGCGAGGAAACATTCATTTCTCGAAAGAGTGGTGTTAATTTAGGAAATTCATATCAACGAATTTTCATATCACTGACATTCGCATCTCAGTTTAGTGATAAATTTTTTTTTAACACCCTTTCTCATTTAACATTAGGTCAATACTTGGTTTAGTGATAGCTTGACTTCTTATGATGGGGGAAAACTGGGGATAAAGTGGCTTGTGAGATGGCATGTTGCCTTTGTTACATGTACAGTAATGAAACTATAAAGGTTGTGGAAAAATCATTACAATACTGTACTCTAATGTGGCTAAAAAATAAAGAAAATATAATATAGAACTATAAAATAAGAAATATAAAGAGCGATAATTTTGATTATGTTACGTTTTTCAGGGACACATCCCTATTATTATACGAGGGATATCTGTATATGCCATGATATTACAGCTGATTTTGCTCTACTTAACCCCTGGGCTTCGGGCTTATGGTCGGCATCCCCCCCCCTCCCCTCCACGCAGGTATATTCGGGAACTTTTAAAAAACAAATAAAAAGCAATTCTAGTCTTAGAAATGGGCCATGCTTGATATAAACAGGAAATAAATATATGATCCTTACCACAGGTTGGCAACACAGGAGCTAGGAAGAGTCAAGAATGTTCATGAACTTTTTTTGTGTTTTTGTGTGACTTTTTTTGTTTTTGTGTGTGTGTGTGTACGAGGTAAACAACACTAATTTGTAGGTACAGAACACATGTTTTACTATGTTATTACTATTTACACTATTAACAATCATTGTTACTGCTCTAGTAATTGATAACAATACTAAATATGTGCTTGGGGGTTGGGGGCGTAGCAACACAAGGTGAAGTGAGTAAAGTCCATGGGCGAGATGCCTACATCACAAAGGCTGAGAAGCTACGGAGAAGAGACGGGGAGGCCAGCCCTTTTTACTCAATTGGCTCATGAAACATCAAAATGTCATATGCAGTATACTGTACTGTAATGTACTTAACAACTGTTAGTATACACTTCTTTGTTTATATTATATCAACTCTCAACAGACTTACAACCGTATTCAAAAAAATAAATTAAGTAGTTGAGAAAAAGACTAAAATGAACATAAATGGTCACCTTTAGGTGTAATGTTACCCCTAGCAAGCCTTTCTGGCTCATGAGACAACGTCACTCTCGTGTGGCTAGTATTTATATATTAACCCTTTCACTGCGTGTCACACACTTGCCATTTTATTTTGGCTACTGCCAGATGATTTTATTCAGCTTAGAGTAACCTCCTGCTGTGAAAGGGTTAAGAATTGAAGAACAATCATCAACACAAATGATATACCTGGTACATATTTTGGATTCTGTGATATGATATATGATGTCACTTACAAAAGTGAAGCCTTTGAAGAGACACGACAAAAGGAAAAGAGGAGACAGTGGGGGTGGGAGAAGTAGGGCAGAGGTTGTTTGACATTTCAAACTAGCTGACATAATCCTATCTCATTACCTTACTTGCATTCTCGCACCACACTCGGCTCATCAACTTTGAAGATAAGTCATCAGCAGAAACAACTGGTGTTTGGGGGAAAATTATTGCATTGAGAGAGGCTGGCCATACAATTGCAGGCATAGCAAGAGAGCTGGGAATATCGAAACCAAGACTGTGACGTTGGTGGTGAAGATGGGAGGAAAGTCTAAACCGACAAATGCAGTCACCATTAGGGAACGGATTCAACTTGACGTTTCTGTAGGAACTGTGAGAAGGCGGTTACATGAGGCCGGGATACACCATGGGACTCTGGCTGGGAATCTTTTGCAGCGCTACCACATGTCTCAGGGACCAGGTTCACTGTTAAAGGCAGGAGTGAAGACAACTGTACCTCACCCAGCCAGACTCTCTATCTGTGTGAGTGTGTATGTGTGCCTATGAGTGATTGTGTGGAAAGAATAAGACGTGGTTTTAGTGTGACTAGAAGCATATTCTTTACACACCTAAACATACAGGAGCCTAAACAGTATTTTGCCTAGTTTGAACACCTGATATGACCCCTTCATCAATCTGGAGCTTTCAGTTTACTTAAAAAACTTCAGGTGTTTCAGATCAAAGAGGAAATATCTGCATGATGCTTCACAACTATACGTATAATAAATTCTTTTGTCCATTAATCCATCGACTGTATGGTTTCCCCTTTCATAGTTCCACTTGTGGTAGTGAGAGGGGAATATGAGTGTTGTCAATCTTCCATCATTCTTTTTTACTTCAACCATCAGTAGCCTTGATGATGGTCAGTAAGTGGGCCGACAACTGCAGGGTGGCATGTTAGTTGTGTATCTTACTTCTCATGAGATAATAGGAAAACAGTATGACAATGAGTTTTGTATGGCTGTCTTTGGGGAGGAGTATTATATTTGATGCCACTTTCAAGATGGTAAAAACTTTTCTTTTCCAAATAAAATTGTTGCAGATGGGGAGGGAGGGCTAGGTCACAGTAGGGCCACAAAGAATGGATTAAGAAATAAGATGAATGAACAGAAAAAGTTCCTATAGTTTATTCTGTGCACAGTAGTCAAAGAAAGAAACAAACAAAATATATTTAGACAGAAGTCAAGAGAAGAATTTGAAAGGTATCTAGAGAATAATGGTGTTTACAGAAAGGTTTGGATGATGTCAGACCACAGGTATCCAAGAAAACAGTCATTATTATCAAAAGGGTGAACACCTAATGTCTATAGTTGAGCTTACATGAAGGACTGAGGCCATTAAGTCTACCACCTGAGCTTTTTACTCTAATAGTAATGCTGTTGGTTCTCCCATTACTTACTTGATACAGCAGTATAATACAACTTAAGATCAACTTTGCCTTGTTCATAGTTCTCTAGTCTACTCGTATAGTAGGCAGAAGAACATATGAGTATACCACACCTTGGGCTCTTTTGTCACTACTTAACTTTAACTGATGTTCAGTACTTTGTGGGAACAATATGAGACCATGGACGATAAATTTGGGTACTGTATATGAGGGCTGTCACTAGTCACACGTAAAATTTCGGAACCTACCGACCCCCACCTGCACAGATAGTTGTTTTAGCTACTGTACTTGTCTCATGTTAAGTTCTTTAGTATGGCATATTAGAGTAACCTCATAGTCATGTCATTTAGTTTTTTAATATAACATCACTGTCCACCACAGGTGAACTATTCTGAGGTCTTCAGATAAAACTTTTCTTGTCTATTCTCTGTATACCTTTATTTGACTGATTCCTTGCTTCTTACTTGTTCCCTTTATAATATCTTAATGAACATTACCTTCCTGCTAATTCAGTTACAATATATTTAGTTGTATATGTATCAAGAATAGTGCTATTGTACACTATAATATAATGAGCTACAGATTCACTTGGTAGTACTGTACTGTAAATAGTTGTAGATACTGTATGCTAGATATAGATTAAATTCTGTAACCTTTAATATTCTGTGCAGTATATAACACATTATTCCTTGTGTTGACGAAACAGGCATCCTGCGTGTGTGAAGTGATACAAGAGTTCTTCACAAAGGAACCACACTACTGTCCATATCTAATACAGAGAAGGCCTCATTGTGTTCCTCCTTTAAAACTTACCTCTCGCTCATCTTCTTGTGAGATACAAACTCAAAGAAAGACTTTGATTTATAATACTGCATTCTCTAATTTTAAGTCTTCCTCTACTTTGTGTAAACATAATCCTAAAGAAAATAAAAAGCCCTTGCAGGGAAGCAAGAAGAGGTTACAGAAAGCTCCTTATGCAACCTCATCATTTAATCAACCATGTTCTGGTTTACTACACAATAAAAATATGTTGAATTCCCAAAACTTGGCTTATAAGATAAATCAATGTTGGGATGCACAAACACCCCAGCCTCCTGTTGACTCTTGCTCTACTGCTTTATGTGCGTCACCTCCCTTCTTTCATTATTCTCCTTCTGAACCTTTCACATCCTCACCTTTCGTCATAGATGCGGTCATCTCTCAACTGAATGGCAAGGTGGGCTCATCAACAATATTGCCTTAATAGACACACACACACACTCCATATACCTGTATCTAATGTTTTTTTTTTTTTTTTTCCAAAATTATCCCCATATAAAGCTTCAAGTAGTTTTCTCTGTGTTGTAAAGTTCACTGATTAAACTGCTTCTGTATTTTTTCTGAGCATCGTGGATTTTCCTGTAAATATCAGTACTCCTGTGTAAAAAACAGAGATATGCTCTCATATCTGTTGTACTTACAAGGTGATAATAACACTGCCGACTAAAGGTGTTCTTATGAGAGCAACCAAAATATAACCTTCTCTCTGTTGGAAGATCATATTGTTGTACCTCAGTGTAAGGTTGGCCTCCTTTCTATAAGGTCATGATCATTATATAAGGAAGGAGATTGGTTGTTCTCAGTCAGAAGCACTGTTATTGTAGTGTCTTTGGCCTTATACATAGGCCATCTGTATCGGGGACTGACTCACATTCTCAAACCTAATACTTCTACATGTTTTCTTTATTTTGTGAAATTATTCAATGTTGCCTAAAGATATTTTTTCTAGCTTTGCTTACTTTTGTCCATATTTTTCACATGTAAACACCTATTATTCATTACTAACTTCTTATTGTATATCGTTGTAGAGTGTAGTGAATGCCTTGCTAATTTTGTAAATAAACCAGCATGCAATACTGTATTGTTATGCTTTTACTAACAGGTCTGAACTTGGTTTTCAGTTGCCTCCAGTACCCTGCTGATGTTAGAGAAGGTTGACCAGCTAATCTTAGTTTACATTGTACTCTTTTGGTTTAGAATCATTGTCAAGTTCATGTGCATCTGTTATCCATTACAGTACATCATATTTGCCATAATCACCTTCTATCCTAAGGCCCATTTCTTCAAATCATTTTCCTTTGCCAAAACAAAAAGTTTGGGATGTAGTACTGAAATGTTCAGTCTGCAAACTGGGATGAAGGTTTATGCATGTGTATTATCAAGAGATGTATTATTCACAACATTATTTTGTTGTATGTTCAAGATGATGGTAATAATTAAAGGTAAATTATTTATTTTTAAAGCTTTTATCAGAATTTCATGTCAGCACCTTGTCATGAGCCATGTAAGATGAAACAGTGTTCATGTTTATTATGAACACAAATTAGCTTCAGGAGTGTATTGTTATGGCCAAGGTTGCCAGTGACCTTTAACTGAGAATATATCGTGGACTTTATTACACATTAATGATGGGGTTATAAGGTCATGGTCATGGGAATTTGTTACTTTCTCTATAACTTACAAATTCTTCAAGTTGTAGCGGTTGTGTTAATGTTCTTCCATCTGCTTCTCCCAGATTACTCTCACCTACACACAATATACCCCTACAATTATTTATTTATATTTTGCTATTTATGGTACTGTACAATATACAGTTTTCTCTTTATTCATAAGAAAAATTCTGTGGTTACTTACTTACAACGCTTAACAGTATGTAACAATCATCTCGGTGAAAACAATTGTCGACAACCAGACTGCCCAGAGTTCTGTTTCACCTTTTTTTATTGTTGATGTAACAGTTTTAACAACCTTGTTATGTGCTTAAAGACCTTAGTTATTAAAGCACCTTTAACAGTCCAGATAAGCAGTGTTACCCCCCTTTTTTTCTGACTGGAGTCTTCCTCAATTAGTCCAATTTATCGATGTTCTACTGCATTTGGCAAACTTAACTTCTTATGGAAAAAATGGGGTGGTGGGATCATGGACGCGTATGGACTTTTATCACATGAAATGCATACCTTTTCAACATTTACAACATGCACAAACATGATGATAATAGAACTAACTTACCATAAAAAATTAAACATATTAATGATAAGCATTATAAAACCATATTAATGTACTCACCGATCCATAGTAAGATGATTGTGGTGTAACTATGAAGACAATATTGTAGATGTTGTGAAGCCTTTGGATGACGGTGATTGATGAAGAAGACTTCGTTGATGATGAAACTGGAATGATTTTTATTTCTCAAGCCGATGTATCATCAGGATCATCGGCTTAAGGCTCTTGATCGGTAGATGATGATGGTTGGGGTTCATAGAGTTCTGGTTCGGCAGACAATGTTGATGGTTGGGGTGACCATGGCCTCGAGAAGAAGTCTGTTATTTTCTATTCTTTGGTTTTTCTATGCATATCTTTCAAAGATTGTCTGTAGGGCACACAAAGATCAAGGCTCCTTTTGAACTTTAAACTTCTCTACAGTATTGGATCCATGTCAAAACACTTCTCAGCAGGTTCATTTGCTTGCAGGAGGAATTCAGAGTTCGCCTTAATTGTTAATTTAGGTTTTACGGATCCCACTTCAGTATCATCTGCTATAAGCTCTTCAAGCTCATCATTTGTTGGTGCTTGAAAATGAGAGTCCAACAATTCATTCACCTCCTCTTTCTGCATGTCATCAAAACCCTCACCTCCAATTTCCTTTGCAAGTTTCACAATTTCTGCGATTTCCTTGTCAAGTGTCAGAAATCCCCTGAAATAGTGAACAATTTCAGGCCAAAGTTGGTGCCAGCAAGTGTTCATGGTGGAAGGCTTCACTTCATCCCAAGACATTTTTATAATGTCAAGACAGTCTTTGATATTAAATGCCCTCTAGAATTCCATCGGTGCTTCAGTTCGTTGCCTATAAGCATTCCTGGTGTAATATGACTTAAATGTCTTGATGACGCCTTGATCCATTGGTTGCAGAATTGAAGTGGTATTGTGGGGGGGGGGGGCAAATGAAGCTTATTTTTAACTTTTAAAGCCAGGGGATTTTCCAGTTGGTACACAAGAATGGGTTTACACTTAAAATTACCAGCTGCATTACCACAAAATAACAATATCAGCCTGTCTTTGAAAGCTTTAAACCCTGGAGCAACTTTTTGGGTCTTTGTAATGTTGGTTCAATTACCCATTTATGAAGAGGCTCTGCAGCTTCTTTGTCTGCTGATCCAGCCTCTCCCTGAAGCTTCATATTATGTAAAACAAAGCTGCATTAAAAATTTTCAAAGCACCCTTTGCTTGCTTGGAAATCAGTCACAGTCGCTGCATCACTCCCTGCCCCCTCTGTATTCACAACATGAGCATATAAGCTATGTGCTTTCTCACGTATTGCTGCACTATTAACAACAGATCCTTACTCATTCACTTGTCCACTGATCCCAACATTTAATAGATTTTCATTTTTTCTGAGTACCGATCCTTCATTGGCACTTGGGCCACCTTAGCACTAAGAGAAGCAGATGCTGTCACAGTTGCACATATTTTGTCTTCACAACTACAAATTGTGCGTATGGTGGATTCATTTACAGAGTTCTCATGGGCAAGGGTTGCTACATGCGCTCCATCATGTAGCCAATATAAAATCTTTATTTTCTCAGCCAGTGTCATCACTTTTCTGCTGTTCTTTGGTATGCTACCATCACTTACATCACCTCTGCATTTGGGGGCCATACTGTTATGGTGAGACTTGGTGTGTGTGTTCTATTCCAATTAGTCAAAATTTAAATAATGTTTACAGAAAAGATACGAGCTTATGAAACAGAATATCAGGGAGAAGTTAGGGAAACTGCTTGAGAATATAGGAGAACAATGTGCAGTTAAAGTGTGGCGCTGTACAGTATTAGAAGAGCCACCAACTGATGAAAGTGTTCCTCCCTTAATACTCCCAGACTGGTGTTTCTGTGGCCAACAGGTCTTCTCCTTGTTGCTTCATATGTACCCTCTTCGTAGTGTATAATGATGTGGATACTATCTTTCTGTTTACGTTTTGGTTTGTGCACAATAAGTGTTTTACTGTGTAGAGGTTGGCATTGTACAGTATACTGTTTATACCAAGGGTTGTGTCCCTAGAACAGGCTGGTACTGTACTCTACAAACAAAGTCAGGTTTCCATAGTAAAAGGTGGGTTATTTTACACTATTACCTACAGCCTGTACTGTATTAAGGTTCCATAATGTAAACAGTTGGTGAGTTTGTACTGGAAAATACAGCATATTAATTTTTGTTAATATAACTGTTCTGGAAGGGATATTAGTGTGTACCTTACATAAATTCAGTGGCGTGACTACACTATATGACTTGGGTGAACAAAAGTTGGGTTACCATATGGTGTACATATTTAAATTTAATTTAAATATATTAATATCCTGGAAGTTTGTCTTGAACCAAAATAATAATATACACAATATATTAATATATTTTAATACAAACATGCCGGAGA
Organism: Homarus americanus; assembly: GCF_018991925.1. Classification (NCBI taxonomy): domain Eukaryota; kingdom Metazoa; phylum Arthropoda; class Malacostraca; order Decapoda; family Nephropidae; genus Homarus; species Homarus americanus. The sequence continues at coordinate 7,901,915 of NW_024738300.1, read as the reverse complement.
GGATAATACAGTACAGTGCCAAGTAAACATTATGTAAGTCAGTGGTAAGGCTGTACACATTTAGTATGCATTTCTGATATACTCAAACAGTTAGATTACCAAATACTGTATAAACTTGAAGTTAAATGTCTTAATACATTACCTACCATTTCTGGTTTGTTGTTATTGGACAAAATACCAATTTACAAAACATAAATACAGTACTGTACAGTAGTTTTGTTAATTCAAATGAGATGGAGGGGATATTTAATTTGTTAATAAATGTCTGCATTGGAACAGAGGTATTAATAATGTATAAGCTATACTGTACATTATTAGTGCCTTTGTTTCAACTCAACACTCGTATTTATTAATACTGTTCAATGCTTATGTAGAGGTGAAGATTTTAACATGTTACCAGATATATATACAGTGGTTATATAAGGCAGACAGAGTACTGTACTGTACTGAGCCTTGTTATAAGCACACTTAGGTCTAAAAAACATCTGTCCACACACTGTGTGAAACATTATGAGACCACGGATGATGGATATTGGGGACATGCATTTACTTGTACTTTGGTACTGTACTGTATATAGTTTAACATGAGGAATGCAATGTTTATTTATTTTGGTGTAATTATTATGATATTTGATTATCAAATGTAGTAGGATCAGTATGCCACACATACCAACCCTCCTGAGACATCACGAGTTGCATGTAGCTTTTCGGAAGTTATTGGACCCATCCTAGCAGATACTTTAAGATACTGTACAGTACACACCCATAAATATTGTACAGTGCATTACTTTGTACAATGAAACCCTAGTAATGAGACTAATGGAATGACTTATAAGCGCATTGAGTAGTGTAAATGTTAGGTTGGAACGAGTAAGGTAGAGAGGGAGGGAATCGGCCAAAGACAGTGTGACCCAAAACCATAAGATTCAGTTGATCATCACAATTGTAAAGGAAGCAAGTTTGTACTTCTGTGTGAGTGTATTATGTGGTGCTTGGGTTTATTACACGGGCCAAAAGGCATAATTGTGGGGTGTTATAATTTCTGTCTCTTTGAAATGGGAAGGACATCTTATTGTGTAACTAGATGATGCATTAGTGCAAGCATGCATTGCTTTTTCTCTTTCACCCTAAACAGAATTTATACATCAATACTTGTGTGAGTGAATAAATTAAAGAATGAGTTTGATCCATGTGCTTTAATACTGTACTGTGTAGGAAGCCAGTGTAGTACTGTATGTCTTCACTGTGGATTTGAGTGTGTTAATAATGTAAACAAGTTATATCATCTTTTCATACCTTTCTTCATACTTGTACTGTATAGAATTAAATTCTATAACTGTACTTAAATAGTCATTTTATTCACATAAAACACAAACAAACAACCTAAAACCATTCAAGTTATGTGAATATCTCTCCCTTGTTTCAGGATGTGTTGGTCCCAGTGTTTGAGAATGGAGAATTGCTTAAAGACTACACCCTGGAGGAGATAAGAGAAAAGGCAGATCTGAGCCCAGAAGATATTGATGTTTTCAAGTTTTTGGCTGAAGAAAAAACATAATTATCTCACGAGTTATGGTAAATTTCATTGAATTTTCATTGGTTAATTATGCAAATACAGTAACTTCAAAATTAAGGTGGATAGTCATCATATGTTAGGATTGGCAGTCTAGCCCTGGTAGCCTTCCCAGTTAATCAATTACTTTATGGTGCTCTTATTGGTACTAAAAAAAAAAATTAACACATGTTCTTTGTCACTTTAGATTTGTTTTTCTTAATTATTAAAATACGTACGTGTACAGTAAATCTACATGATATTTTCATGGGCAAACTGCTAATATGGAGAACTTCAGGAAAGGATGATGTTTTATACCCATCATGGGGCTTCTCTACTCAACCAGTCACAAGTTGTTCTCACCTGAGCCAGTCAAAATTATGTAATCACATTTGGTTAGTATGGGTTCCTCACCCACAAGCTCAGGGGTGTACTGGATGTGAGGTTCATTTTTTATAAGGGGGGAAGCCCTCACACTCATCACACATTTTATATGAAATTCCCATTAGTGAACAATAATAATGGATTAAAACATTACGCCAGACCTCTAAAAATATATTACGGGTACACCACCGATTTTCCGGACCAACCAAGGGCAGGTAATAATAATTCAACAATACACCTCTGACCCATTAATGATACACCTCCTGTGTTTAAAGCACTATGGACAGCTAGAAACTTAAGTTATACAAATATTAAATGTAAATTAAATGTGAAAAAGCCATAATTTTGAGCAACATTACTGGACACACTTTGTACTCAATGTACTACATTAAACTAAAATTTTTATCTATTGTGCAAACTATGTGATGTTTATACTCATATTAATTGCTATCTTACAAGAATTCCAGCAATGTAAGTTATATTCTGCTAAGTCTAGTCAGCTACATTTTATAAGATAAAAACTTTAAGCCTAAAACTAGCTTTGCCCTGGCTGGGAGGGAGGGAAGTTAAGTGCTCCCTCATAATTTTGTCCAGACTAAAGAAGGTGCTGGACCACCAGTTCCCAGAAATCGGTGGTGTACCTATAGTATGGAAAAGTCCTGTCATTTAGTAGATTTTACACTGATGGTTCATTTAGCAGAATTTCCACTGATGGTTCCCAATAATAATAAATATCAATTGAAAATCCCTTCAGTTGGTGGAAGGAGCGTGCTAGGTGAGGGTCCACCAACAAGAGGTATTAATACATAAGTGCTTCAAAATTCATCAGTATAATGATGATATGGAAGCCTGGACTTAAATAGCATAAAAAGAGGTTAATTATTATTTTTTACTTATTGTTCAGATTAAGAATGAACATCCCAGTATTCCCAAGATTCTCAGTTGATCAGTCCAGCCTTTCATTTTTTTTCAAGATAAGATGCTGAGTACTTAAATTCATGTAGGCATATGATGTACTTACATTTAAATAGCTCTTGCAAGTATTGGATACGACAACAAAAGCCTTGTGTAAATAGCTTATTAAACATAAATATTAGAACTAGAACTCTACAATCTCTTGACCATCAATTGACACCATTGTTCTTCAGGAGTAAATGAGAGCCACTTTAAAAATGACTATTGGATAATTACTACACTTGAGCCAACTTCATACCAAACAATCCTATTGGAGAACATGCCATAATTCTCTCTAAAACTGAGTTGAACCCATTTAGGCTACAAAAAAATATGAAAGAAACTATTTTTATCATGATTTACCTGATTACAACTTAATCAAGGGCCATAACTCTAAACAATTCAAACAACAGTCACACTTAAACTTTCAATCCAAAATGAAACTACAGTAATTCAATCGACTCATTGTAACAGAAAACAATTCTTTAAAGGTCAAATGGACAGCATTATTGCATAATTACACCCTGTATTTATTTATTCAAAATCTTCAGAGGTCATATCAAGGATTTAACATTGGTATGTTGTATGACATTGTTTTTTGAACGTGTGTGTATAGGGGACATTTATAGTGTCAGAATGCTTTGTGTCCTGCCTCTTTGTAACTCCCAAATTAAATGAAATAAATAAATTGAGTGTGTTAGGAATACAGTACTGTACTTGTAAATGAAGTTTTCTGTGTGTTAAAGGGGAGACATTTTAGGACAATAAACCCTATGAATGTCTTATTTACACACAGGTTCCAAACATAGTACAGTATACAGTGACCCCTCCGTTAACGAACTCAATCCGTTCCAGAAGGTCGTTCGTTAACCGAAAAGTTCGTTAAGTGAAACCATTGTTTCAATGGGTTGTTGGGTAATTGGTTCCAGCTCACCGAAAATTTCCTAAATTCAACAAAAATGGTAGAAAAGTTCATTTACTTTGAGGTGTGTATGTAGAAGGCTCCTGGATGATGATGATGATGGGATTTAGAATGGGGGTGGAGGAGAAGGAAGAAGAGAAGGCATTGGGGTGGAAGAGAAGTCACCCCATGCTGCCATTTCACCCATAAAATTTTAGCTCTCTTGGTGTAATTCAAGATTATTTTCTTTAAATCAACACTGCACTGCATTATATATTGTCAATATGTAAAATATATTTCAAAATGACCAATAATTTGCTTGGAAACACAGAAAAAAGCGTTTAGTTGAAGAGAGTCTCAAGCAAGATGTTACCTCCAGTGAAAACAGAGAGAGACAGTAACTCCTGTTTGCTGTGTTAAGAGGCTGGATGCCGCGCATTAAACTAGTCACTTTACCTTCAATTATGTTCAATAATTGTTAAAATGACTAAAAATTGAATATTAAACTTTAAAATTATTGAATAGTATAAACTTCTTGATATTTACTAAAATAGTAAGGAATTTAAGCCCTAGATCCGATTAATGTATTGGCGGACTGATACTAAAGCTGGTTGCCTGGTCAGTGCAAGCGAAAACATGTTGAGGTCGGTTACGTAAGAACTTCGTTAATCGAATTTTTTTCGTTAACGGAATTGAAGATCCTTATGGAAGGCAGTTCGTTAATCGAAATTACGTTAACCGAGGTGTTCGTTAAACGAGGGGTCACTGTACTGTATATTGTACAAACTCTGAACCCCTGATATGAACTCATATCAAGTGAATCACAAATAATTAACCCCAAATATTCACCAATATTATTTTTATAATACAAGGGGTCCCCGACTTTCGAACGTCCGCCGATACAAACAAGGTTAAACTTTAAATTTACAGCTAATAATATTTGCTTAAAAAATTAAGAAAATTCGATCTGAGAATCTTGTGGCAGTCCTCATTGTAGTTGAGTTGCCAATTCGTTAATATAATTTTTTCATTATCTAAGCAAATATATGGACATTTGGAAATTTCTGATGATCATAAATAGCAATGAATAGTTATCATAAAAATTCTACCATTGGATTGTTTAATATTGATTCTGACAGTAATACAGCCAAAAATAGATCCACCAATCACAATCACCTTTACATACAACCTTCCTTTACCAAGTATTGTCAGGTAAAATTGCCAGTACGAGACCCAGGGTGGGTCTTTGACCGACTTGAGAACATCCTCTGGAATGGAATCCATTCATAACCGGGGACCCCCTGTACACAGTACAAGGGTTTATAAAGTTTTACATGTGTGTTCATGTTTCTCACAAGTGTGCCAACAATCATCACATTAAGTTTCTACAATATGTTCAGTACTGTAGATTGATACAGTATATGCAGTGGTGGGCACAGCTAAACGAAAAGTTAGCTTTGTTAATCTGCTAACTAAAAAGTTAACTTCGCGAACACTAAACAGCTAAAAAAAAATAGCGGAAGCTACCGCTAACTTTTATTATATGAATTTAGCTTCTTTTATTTTTTTTGGAGGGGGGGCTCTAAAGCCCTTAAAAACACACATAGAGAGCCGAAATTTTCATATGTTGTCTTGTAGCTTAGACATAGAGCTTTCCAAAAAGGTATAGCATGCCAAGATCAGATGATGATCAAGGTGTACACAAATAATAAAATGAACAAATGAAATTAAACCTTAGTTTACATTCAAGTCTCAACACACACTTTATAATCTTTATTTGCTGTACGAAAAGACATAAAGTATTAAACGAATCCAAAAACTATAGTACTGTATAGCATAGGTAGCAAATAGCATCATGCCAAGATCAGATGATGATCAACTTATCAAGGTGTACACTGTTCACAATTTCACAAATAATTAATTTGCATTCTCATACAACCTATTGGCATTATTCATGTAAATATGCAATACCAACCACATACACATTATACCAGTGCATTTTTATATAACTTCTTGTTGGTATTAGTCATTATACCAGTGCATTTTTATATAACTTATTGTTGGTCTTAGTCATGTAAATAAACAGAAAACTCTAAACTTTAATGAAAAGTAAGTTTTTAGAAAATTTTGTTTGGCGCACACCTTGGATGACATCCTGGTTATGAACTTATGCAGTGTACTTAGCATAACCAAATATATTGACACAAAAAAATCCTAATTAAATTAACAAATAAATGAGAAATAAAATTATACATTAGTTTACAATTACATTCGTATGATTCTTTCAACATACACTGACAGTCTTGTCACGTTTACACGTACTAACAGCCAGTCAGCCAAGCGTGCCTGACTGGCTGTTGGAGACACGTCGCGGCGTCACACGCTTACAACAGACAGGAACAAACATGTATAAATTTTGTTAGCGGAACTAAATTTAGCGGAAGCTAATTGGTCCGCTAATAGTTTCCAAAGTTAGCGAAAACGCTAATCCGCTAACGAGAAAGTTAGCTTCGCTAATTAGCGGATTAGTGGAACCTTACCCACCACTGAGTATATGTATCCAGAGATGATTTTATTCTATTCTTATTAATCTATGATTTTAGACAATTTTACATTTTAGAATGAAAGTTTATATGATGGTTTTTAGTGTGAATGGATTTTTTTAATATTTATGAGTGAAAATCAAATTTTATATACCACCGACTTATACAGTATATGGATGTGTTGGAAGGCAGATGACAATAATTTAAGAGGTATAAAATTGGTGTTTTACAGCACATTTGTAACATAGATCAATGAAGTTGAACATCACATGTCTCTCAACTCCCTTATTATTGCTCTTAACCCTCTTGTATGAATGTCATCTATAATATCGTTACCAGCCTAGTCACAGACCCTGTACTGTAATGTCTCTCCCTCATCATTCTCTCGATACATTTGTGCTGAGGTATACTGGTGTGGCTTTAACCTCCTAGACATTAAATCATCTGCAATTGGTCAGTAGGCAAAAGGCAAAGCTCCTCCCTTATTATGGCCTTCCAATCCATAATTTTATTTCTTCCAAGACAATTCTTCTAAGAAACACCCCAGAAAGTGTTGTAGAATCTGCTGTTATATCATCCACAGCTCCCATTGTGTGCATCCATATAGAAAATATATAATTTTCAACCCTAAGTGGCTTCTTTCATGGAATTTGAAGATGCAACTCAGTGTGTGTTGTGGAGTCTTCCTCAGTTTGTGTCACCTGCTCACACTATATGGATCTATAGAGTATAACAGCAGACATGATGTAATTTTCACAGCCAAAATGGTCTATCACAATTGTGACAATGTGGAGATGGAAAAAGTATATTCCTGCCATGGAAGAACCTGAGAATGGTGATGGTTCATTAGATGGAACATGGAAAAAAACACAACATGTACTGTAATGATTTAAAGAAAACAAAATGAGAGAGAGGCTAGAAGGTTTTTTGTGATATGTCTGAGGATGTGTACATAGACTAAGCCTTACCTTGCCCTTTTCACACAGTGTGTACAGAGTAATGTTTATCATCTATATGTTATGATTATAAAAACATATGTGAAATAAATTTACATAATTACAATTTCCTGTATAATACAGGAAGTCCTCTACAGTATTTACTGAAGGGTTAGGTTCCTAAAAAACAGGCCGTAAACTGAATATCCGAATAACGGGAGATGCATTCCTATGGAAAAAATTCTCGACCCAAAACTAACTAATACAGTCAACCCTCACTTTACGCGGTTAATGTAACCCGCAGGGTCCCGCGGAAAGTGAGGAACGCGTAAAGTGAATAACATAACATATGGGATTAATTGAAATAGTCTGGGCCGACCCCCAAACTCCACTTTTTGACGACACACAACTATGTTGTAGTAAAAATTTTATCTTAACTTTATGATGGTATGAAAAAACAAGTAATATAGAAGAGGTTAGGTTAGGAAAAATAAAGGTTAACATAGGAAAAATAAAGGTTAGGTTAGGAAAACTAAAAGTTAGGTGGAACACTTACGTTAGTAGAAGAGATGGGTCGGCGTACGGGGATGGAGGCTGGTTCCGAGGCAGAGGGCAGGCTACTGGCCCTCAGGTGAGTCACCATTACTAGGTGCATCACCATCACTGTCACTTACAGTTGTCAGGGCTTCCCTGACAAATCCCTCAAAGTCATCTTCACTGCCACTATCACTGGCTTGGGCTGGCTGTGGTGGGTTGCGGGCGAAGAAATCTGTTATGCTTTGCTGACGGCTGGTGTTGATGTTGTCGTGATACACCTTGATGTAGGGCTCCATAGTCTGCAACAGCTGGGTAGTGAAGATTTCATACCTGTTTGCGTCAGGGTCGTCGGAAAGGAGGAGCTTGGCTTTCTCGATACACTCGATGGCACCCATAACATTACTATGGGATAAGTGTTGTTCTTCTTGGGATGACGCACCACCTGCCTCTTCACTGACGTCGTCATCATCATGTACCATCTCCTCGGTAGTCACATCAGGTTCCATTATCACCTCCAGGATGTCGTCGTTGGTGGTCTCGGAGAAGCCTGGAACTGTAACAGTCTGCGCAGCTTCTCTGGCAAGGTCCACTGCTACTGCAACATTCTGAACCTCACCAGTTACAGATTGACTCCTCCTCTCACCTGGTATTCCGTGCAACACATGTCTCCATGCGTGACGAATTGTAGCAATAGACAGCTGATCCCATGACTCCACCAAGAAGTCCACAGCTTTCTTGATGTTAAATACTCTCCAGAATTGTTTGAACAGTATTTTTTGCTGTGCCAACTGTTGATCCTCATCTTCTTCGCTCTTGCTATCGGTGGTGGTGTCACTCAGGTTACGCAACTCTTCCCTGGTGTTGGTGTAGTCGTTCAGGAGTTTGAATTTTTTTGTAGAGAATGCAGCTTTTACATTACAGATTAACTCTTGGTCCATGGGCTGTAATATAGACGTAGTGTTGGGAGGAAGGAAGACCACTTTTACGTTGGGGTGACGATCTAACAGTAGGGGCGAGTGTCCTGGTGCGTTGTCCAGCAGCAACAAAATCTTGAATGGCACATTCTGTTGCTCACAGAATTTCTTCACATCGGGAACGAAACGGTCATCAAACCAGGAGAGGGACAGTGTAGAGAACATCCACGCCTTACGTGCGGTCAGCCAGTGGACATTTAGCTTGGTCATGTCCATGGTTTTGTAGGCGTGCGGCTTGCGAACTGTGTGGATCACCGATAACTTGAGCTTACAGGTACCGGAGGCATTGGTGGTAAACAGGACGGTGATGCGCTCCTTCTGCATCTTCCGGCCCCGAATCTTGCTGGCATTCTTTACAACGAAGGACTTGGAAGGTAGCTTTTTCCAGAAAAGACCAGATTCGCCCATGTTAAACACCTGGTCGTCACTGTACTGTCCTTCCTCCATAATCTCACGTAAAAAACGGAGGAAATTCCCTAGCCGCAGCACGGTCAGCACTCGCTTCTTCACCACCAATGTTTATATTGGCGATCTTGTTCCGGATCTTAAACCCCTGTAACCACCCAGAGGAAGCATTAAAGGGTTTGGGCTCTGTAATTCCCATCTTTCGTGCCACTGCAATGTACAGTTCACGTGCGTACTCCTTAACAGAGCGCATGTCGACCGCCATGTTCCGTCGCGCCTGACGCACCAAGTACCTCACAAGTAATTTTTCTGTCTTGAGAAGCACCTGGTTGTGAAAATACTTGATCATAGAAGCACCAGTAGACTTTGTGATCTTCATGTGCTCCTTTATCTTGGCTGCATCCTTCTTTATAGTCCGGATCGTAGATTCATTCACACCATGCTGGCGCGCCAAATCAACCTGCCTTGTTCCTTTCTCCAACTCTTGGGTGATGGTATACTTCACCTCGTAGCTTAAGGAACGTCGTGTCTTCTTTGGCTTAGTGCCGCTGGGTCCAGGTAAGGAAAGGTTTCTCTCTGGGGGCGGTGGTCCAGCGGAAGCCATTTTACGGAACAATGGATACACGTTTACACGGTCTGGCGTGGAGGGATGACACTGGTGCGGCTAGGTCAAGGATCGTCTTTCCTCCCTCCCTCCCTCCCTTCCCCGGGTGGACACGTCATAATACTTTAAGCCAATTACAGCTAGCAGCAGAGGGGGGTAGGGATGCATGGCCAATCACAGTCCGATACGTCATATGACGTCAGTGATAACGCAACAAAGACACACATTGCGCAACCTTACCGCGCGGCTTGCCCAGGCGGAGGGAGAGGCGAGAGCACAGGCAGGCTGGCGGGTGGGGCGAATCTAAAAATAGCGTCACGCCGGACACTTTCCGCGTAATGGGGTTCACGCACCGCGTAATGTGAGCACGTTAGGTTCTGGCAGGGCACCGCGGAATGTGGGACCGCGTAAAGCGAGGGTTGACTGTATACATAATTTAAATAAAAACAATACTATTTTAATACATTTTTATAAATCATGTAGTACTGGAGGCAATAAACTGCATAAATAGTTGTACATCATAAAAAAAAAAAATTATGAAGTGCTGGGAGCAATGAGTGACTCATTTCCCGTGCATCGACTGGTGTGAGCCATGAGTGGCACATGTGTGCACCGTGGTCTGACTGACTTGTGGACTTGCTTCCCCGTGCTAGAGTAGAATTACCATTTGTGATGCTATAGTGTTAGATAAAAAAAAAATCTTTATACACGACAGTGGTCCTTCGGTTAATGAGCACAATTCGATCCAATTCGTTAACCGAAACCATTGTTTCAATGGGTTTTTGGGAAATTGGTTCCAGCTCACCAAAAAGTACATACAAACTAAAAATAAATACAGTAAAGTACACTTACTTTGAGGTGTGCATGTAGAAGGCTCCTGGTTGATGATGATGATGATGATGGGAATTAGAAGTTGGGGTGAAGGAGAAGGGAGAAGAGAAGGCATTGGGGTGGAAGAGAAGTCACCCCATGCTGCCATTTCACCCATAAAATTTTAGTTCTCTTGGTGTAATTCAAGATTATTTTCTTGAAATCAACACTGCACTGCATTATATATTGTCAATATGTAAAATAAACTTCAGAATGACCAATAATTGTACTGTAAAAACGTAAAAATAGTTTATGTTCAAGAGAGTCTGAAGCAAGATGCTTCCTCCTCTGAGCGGACACACACTGACGCCATTTTGGGTGAGTCAAGTGGCTGTTTGGCGTGCTAAAAAGTAGTTCCCCTATACTTCAATTATGTTAAATAATTGTTAAATTGACTAAAAACTTTAATATAAGACTTGGAAAATTATTGGATAGTACAACCTTCTTGATATTTACTCAAATGGTAACGAATTTAAGCCCTAAAACCGATTACTGTATTGGCGGACTAATACTACAGCTGGTGAGCAGGTGAAAACATGTTGGGAAAAATTCGTTAACCAAAGTGAAGAATCTTATGGAAGGTAATTCGTTAATCAAAATTTCGTTAACCGAGGGATCACTGTACTTTGATTTAGTGTGATTCATAACTTGCTATGGTATCTAAATATCAATAATTACATTAGAGCAATAGTGTATGTTAACCATAAAGAGAATGCATACCATTGTTGCCACACACACACATTTACAAGATTTTTTTTCATACAGGGTATATCTGAATTTGAAAAGCTTTCAAAGTGGCTTTATAACAAATTAGTTAATGTATACCGTATGTGGAAAGTCAAAAACCTTTTCTATCTCCTCCATGTTCCAATTATATAAAATTAGGATATTAAAGTGATAGTAACTGCCTGTTTGCTTCCTAGACCTCAATAATGGAAATGAATGTTCACATTTACCTTCCTCAATCTACCATACAAAAATTAATAGTCATTTCTGCTACAAAGCATGCTTTGTCATCGCGAATTGGTTGTAATGCTATTGATGAATAGGGGAACGCTGTTTGTAAAACGCGAACTTTTGTATACGAATGTTGGCTATAACACGATTCCATCCTCAATGTTTTAAGTGTAGCGTGGCGCACTGGCGCAGGGTTATGCAATGTTTACAGTTCATGTTCAACATCACATGTTCAATTGATTCGTGTGTTTTGTTTGTGAAGTGGAGTGTTTCGAGAGGTACTCTGTAAATTTTGTTCTTTTTTTGCAAATTAGCTGTTACCCATAAATACTGTATGAAAAGATTAAGTAAAAAGAATGTTTCGCAGTGCGGACTAATAACGGTTTACACCACCGCTCTCTGCTTACATGAACGTGATCAGTTGAATCGCGCAATTTTTGTTGATTGCTCTATGAGATGTCCTCCGTGATTTTCGCTGTTTTCTCCAAGTTTGTTGTGTTAGCCATGAATATGGAAAAACAAGGTAAGAAAAATGTTTCCAAGAAGTGTTCTGGTGATCGAATTAATGGTGGTGAACGTAAAAGAAAGGCTATAACACTTGAAGAGAAGCTCAATGTTATTAAGCATTTTGAACGCAATGAAAGGATATTGTTCGTGCACCTAACCTTATTTTCTCCATAAGCCGTTATTTTTATTGCGCAAATTTCTATAGCTCGTGGTTTCACAAGAACGCAACTATCGCGTTGTAGTGGAATTGACTGTACGGGGGTAATGTCTTTTTATTATGAAAAAGAATAAACAATTGTGATCATGTTAATATCAGTAAATGAATAAATGTTTTACCACTTTAAGGGCTTTGGACTTTCCTTCTCGTAAACAAACTCATGGGTAGATAAACATGCAGTGACGATAGTAATGGTGGTAATGTTGTCTTAAGAGCGCTTCTTTGTTATGGAGTTTAATTTGAACGAAGTTTGGATTTTTTTTCTTGAAGGTCTTTTATATACTCTAGTTATGCTTCACCCCCAAAAATTCTGTAACTGCGGATGTTCTGTCCGTACTGTATAATGAACACGAGTACAGTCATGCGCCGGTTAACGTCCAACTGACAACGTCCGATCGCATACACGTCCGTGCACCCAACCCCCAAAAAAAACCCACTTCCGTGATGCCTGCTGGACCACCACTCCACGACACCCTGACGGAGACACGATGATCCTCCCCATACTGGCCAGATATTATGTGTTAAAGGAATATTCTTCCTTAGGCTTTAGTAAGCACAAGTGATCGTGGGCACTTCGTGCCCGGTGGCGAGTCCGGTGGTACAGTTTACCGAGGTTGTTATAATCATTGTCGTGGTTGTTATAATCATAGTCGTGGTTGTTATAATCATGGTCGTGGTTGTTATAATCATGGTCGTGGTTGTTATAATCATGGTCGTGGTTGTTATAATCATGGTCGTGGTTGTTATATCATGATCGTGGTTGTTATAATCATGGTCATGGTTGTTATAATCATGTTCGTGGTTGTTATAATCATGGTCGTGGTTGTTATATTCATGGTCGTGGTTGTTAGAATAATTAGTTAAAAGAAATATTCACCATAAGGAGAGGTTAAAATCATAAAAAGAAAATTATTATGAATCACCGATGATCATTCCGAGATAAATTATATTATGAAGAGAAGTGACCATGATTCTGGTTAGATTAGTCACCATCTGCTTAAGTCATCACCTGTGTTAAGTCATCATAATGTTAGTCAGTTTTAGGCCCATCTCACATGACTGACCGACCATTGATGTTCTTTCCGCGCGTGGGTGTTAGGTTTCAATGCGTCTTATTATTTACGCTGGTGGATGTAAGACCTCCTACCCTCACTGATGCAGCTATGGTCAATTTGGTGTTATTCTTGTTTATAAATGCCTTCTAATCTGTCTCAAGTCTATCCGTCCTGCCTATTGCCATCCCAACTGTCTGTTCATCTGCGTGGTGTTTGAATGTAAGCCTGTCTTTACTAATGTGAATCAGTCAATCAGCTGTTTGTCTGTCATGTTAGTTGCCATATTGTCTATTTGCGCATGTATGAATCTGTCTATTTTTGTCAACCTCCTGTCTGTTTCACTGTCTATATTCACCGTGTCTATTGTAGTCAGTTTCTCCATGCATTCCTGTTATTATCTTTTTATCTCTTCTCCTTTTCTGATGTACAGTCACCCACAGGAATAAGTATACACTGTAGCTGTAAGGTCGTCTGGTAACGTTGAAACTGCGCATCCAGACGCATGATGAAACTCAGCTCCCCCCACCTGTTATCTCTAAGTATTTTCTGTTTCCCCCTTCTTTATTCTTCTATTTACTCATCTTCCTTCCTTTACTAATCCAAACAACATTAAAAAAAAGTAGGCTAAGAAAAAAAGTGGGGGGAGGAGGAGGGAGCCGTACGATAACTGCAATCGTGGGCTGACAGCATCCAGCAAATGAGGGTGCGCCAAGTCCGTAGACTTGCATCGTTTTCCAGCGTAAATAAAATGGTTATGTAATGGGTTCCTAAAGAAACCATCAATATGGGACCAGGTTTGTTCCACTATACGAATTTTTTGCGATTTTTCCACCAAGTTTGATGAAAAACGATTGTGCCGTTTCGGCTGCCCAGACAGACAGACACACAGACACACACACACACACACACACACACACACACACACACACACACACACACACACACACACACACACACACACCTAGCGCTATAGTATATTAGATTTGACTCCAGGTGTAATGTTAACCTACATCTATTGATAATAAAATCTTTCACCTACAAATTGACAATGACACATTTGCTGTAATCAGACCTATTTAGTTGCCTCAACAATTGCAACCCCAGTTGCAATTGGGGTTGCAATTTCAAATTCTGTGTCATTACTAAGGAATAACGAAGTCTCTGGTGCACTACACTCTAAGATTAAGAGAAAACGGACTCAGGCGTCCTGAAGCGAGAGAAAACGGAATCCTATGATGGGGGACACAAGCACTCACACGTGCCACTCATACTGACAGACTTGACACTCACTTACTTGACAAGTTTTACCAACCATTAGTTGTGTACGTTATCTAAAGAATTTAGTCAATATTGTACAGTACAAGTACACTGCAATACAGTGGTCCCTCGGTTAACAATGAACCTAAGCGCAAACCTGTACTGTACATGTACTAAATGAGTACGGTACTAAAATTGTTATGTCTATTGCAAATATAGATTGTTTATACAGGTTGTACCTCTCTAGTCCGGCAACCTCGGGACCTGACCGGTGCCGGACCATGGAAATTCACCCTTTTCCTGGATAGATAGTGACTTGTGCTTATGCTTGGAAGCACTAGCACCACTTTCTTTGCATCATGGTCTCTTTGAAGACATATTGAAGGGTTAAATGTCGTATAGTAACTTCTTGGGTACATCCTGAGTGTCATCTGCAAATAATAGATAACTGTGAAATGTATAAATAAATAAGTAAAACTCATCTGAAAAAAATTCACAAAAACAATTTCTTAAACAGTAACACAGCATGGACATAAAAAAAAAAAAAAAAATTATAATTTTTAATGGTAACTTGCAATTCAATAATATACTGTTGAGGTACAGTACACAAAATAATAATACACAAACTTTTCATTACTGTATTCAAAACAAAAGTAAAATTCGATATACCTTCAGGATACAGTAGCCACAAAAAAGTATAAACAATAACGAAGTCAATGTTACAAGCACCAAATTTACTAATAACATTTCTTATTCCACAAAATAACTCTCTCAAAGTTTTAGTAACTTGGTAAAATGTGAAGAAATCAACACTTAAACAAACAGGAGATTTGTTGTAAAATTTCCAACACAGTGTTAGCCTTATGAGGGTGTCTGGCCTTATGAGGGTGTATGGTAATGACTGGTAGCCTTATGAGGGTGTACGGTAATGACTGGTAGCCTTATGAGGGTGTATGGTAATGACTGGTAGCCTTATGAGGGTGTATGGTAATGACTGGTAGCCTTATGAGGGTGTATGGTAATGACTGGTAGCCTTATGAGGGTGTATGGTAATGACTGGTAGCCTTATGAGGGTGTATGGTAATGACTGGTAGCCTTATGAGGGTGTCTGGTAATGACTGGTAGCCTTATGAGGGTGTCTGGTAATGGCTGGTAGCCTTATGAGGGTGTCTGGTAATGACTGGTAGCCTTATGAGGGTGTCTGGTAATGAGGGTGTCTGGTAGCCTTATGAGGGTGTCCCAGTAGCCTTATGAGGGTGTCTGGTAATGACCGGTAGCCTTATGAGGGTGTCTGGTAATGACCGGTAGCCTTATGAGGGTGTCTGGTAATGACTGGTAGCCTTCTGAGGGTGTCTGGTAATGACTGGTAGCCTTATGTGGGTGTCTGGTAATGACTGGTAGCCTTATGAGGGTGTCTGGTAATGACTGGTAGCATTATGAGGGTGTCTGGTAATGACTGGTAGCATTATGAGGGTGTCTGGTAATGAAAGTAATCTTGTACAAATGGGGCTGTACAGTATGTGTCATTATTATTTAAAAAAATTCACTACTAAACTTATTCCATCTTGTCTTGCAGGAAAGAACAGGAAGCAATATTGTACCCCCCCCTCCCACAAAATAAATACAACCTGTACAACCTGTACTACTGCTACCACTTAATGTCTTAATCACTCATAACTATCTCACATGGTCAAGAAATTCCCACCTGGCAGTCTATATCATTTTAATGTTGACATTTATGTGAAATGTGGTCTTAACATCAATTCCAGATTCCAGCCAAAACTGACCTGGCACTGACTGTCTTTTGGGGTTAGATATGGTTCTTTATTTATAGAGGATGATATAATGTCAAACCACTTCAGATTAAATCAATAATGAGATTTTACAAAGAAAATATATCCATCTATTAGAGCTGTAAGTGTTTTGAGATAAAAAAATCTAAACCTATCAATTATTGAGGAATAAAAAAAATTAAGCTCCAAGTATTTCCAGATTCGAAAAAGAAGAAAAAATCTAGACCTATCAATATTTAGAGAATTAAAAACACTTCAATTTCCAACATGATCATTACTGTACCTTTGAAATTATAAACAAATATGATTCACTTAACAGAAAAAATATCTTTCAACCTTTAGTGGCTCACTATTGTGACCCACTAAAGGTTGAAAGATATCAAGATATCAACTATTAACATATGAAGCTCTTATTCAATGTCTATTCCTCAAAACATAACTCTTTTACAGTATTCCTGTTTTGCAAGTTTTCATTACAAAATGCAACAAGGCAAACTAAAATCCATCAAAAGTCAGGTCATAGCTTACATAAGTAATAACATGTAGGTGCTCTAAGAATGAGTTATGCAATTGTATATAACTTTTATGACTAATTAATCCAGTCTTTCTTAGTGCTGGATGTTGATGGTGTATCCACTTGACCTTGTTTCTGCCTTGGGCTAATACTACTGTAAGTCTTGTATGTCCTGGCTGTGTCTAGTTTTACCTGTAAAAACAAACTCCTTTTTCACTCTTATCACTACATAGTATACAACAATCAGGACTGGAACAAGCCACAAAATTTGTTGTGTACAGTTGTGGACAAAAGTCCTGTCACCTTTCCTGCTACTCCACAAACTGCGAGATTCAGGCTCATGAACCCAAAGCAGCTGACACGAGGCATTACTCTGTCCATAAATGCTTCAGATTCATGAGTCTGAATCTCAGGGTTTGTGGAACAATAGAGGTGACAGGACTTGACTTTTGTTCACGAATGTACATCACTACTCTTTAAGCAGTGTTTATTCACTTAGGGAGGGAGGGAGGAAGGAAGGAAGGAAGGAAGTGAGTGTGTGTGTGTGTGTGTTTTTTTTGACATTAATAATGCACAAAAAATTTTGACTAACACAATTAAAATCTCTTACTAAGCATATACAGTAAAACTCCCATAATTCGAAAAAATAAGGGCTCTAGCCCTTACAAAATATGAGATTTTACAAAATTAGAGGGACACCACCAGAGGGGAAGAAAATCAATGGAACTTTCCATTTAAACCTTAATGCAAGTAAATCACTGTAGGTGCGCGTGATCTAGGTATATGCTGATAACCACAAAATTGTCCAGCTTGCACAAGCTGGACAATTTTGTAATTAAGAAGATTTGTGACCAGGTGAGAAGGCCGGGTCACCTGACCATCTGACCTGACCACCAACCATTGTGTGCTATTTAAAGATTAGTAGGGTCATTACCTAATACCTGACCATTGTGGACCTGGTCTCACCCTTCTCTGTATATATACACCTTGATTTGTATTTCTCTCTCTAGTCTGTGCTCACCCCTGAAGATGTGAATTACACGAAAGCGCTTGGGAACTTCGTGTTTTCTTCTTTCTTTAAACCTTAATGTTTCTAAGTACAGTGCCAGATTTAGGTGCTTGGTCCAGGGTTACCAGATATAATGGCTCAAACACAGGGCAATGATAGTAAAACAAGTGGAAGAACCTTGTGAGGTATACCGTAGATGTATACCCCATGACTCACTAACGTGAACTGATCGTGACCAACGTGTTTACACTGAGGCAGTTGGTCACATCCCATGGTGACATGTGCGTGATATATATTCGTAAATATCTTTCATAATTCAAAATTTTACCAAATATTACGAAAAAATTTTAAACACATACACATGGGAATTAAGACAACAAGCATCCAGTCTTGTAGTGTGACTGCTTGAAGGTGAATTAAAAGATCAGCTGTTGAGAAGCTTATCGCTTGGCAACACTGGTGTATATTATACTACTCCTTTCCACTCCGTCTCTCTAATCACCCACACAGCTTTCTGTTTTCTCACTCCATATTTTAAAATGTTATGTAATGTAATGTTGAAGGGATACAACTTTGCGTGCAAACGCTGTACGGATCTACTCAAGTCTTAAACCCACCAGTTTACCATGTGATGGACTTCTAGTCGTCGGCTTAATAACAGTACTAATAATATTGATCTTTATTATTACTATGATAAATGCTTCTAATCTGTGTCTTGGTAGCAAGGCTTTAGCGTCAAGGTCCCTTTAAAAGCCCCGCTCCACTGCGTATCTAGGCCGCTTTGACTTGTGCCACCCACCAAGCTAACACAATTAATTTCTTCTGACTGAGAAATTTACCCCTTAGTGAGATGACTTCCTTTATAATCATCTACGACTGTCTGCTAAGGGAGATGTGAGGATCATGTTCTCTTGAAAGCATGCCTAGCTTATACCTAGGTATGTTAATGCCAAGCAATAACTCGCCAGGTCAACATCGGTTAATGAATTAGCTCCCATAAGGATCTTCAATTCCTTTAACGAACAAAACTTCGATTAACGAAATCCTTACAATAAACACGTTTTGTTGTGAGCATCAGCTGATCAGCTGATGGGCTAGTCTGCCAATTCAGTAGTCTGTTCTATGTTTACATTCATTTCCAGTGGAGTAAATATCAAGAAAGTTATGCTCTTTAATATTTTTGCATTTTTTACATTACAGTCAACCCTCGCTTTACGCGGTCCCACATTCCGGTTTCCACGTTTACGCAGTACCCTGCCGAAACCGGAATACTCACATTCCGTGGTGCGTGTACCCCTTTACGCGGGTGAAGTATAATTTTTTTTATTTAGCTCATAAAATTCATACAAATTATCCGGCCAGAATATAATTTACATTACTGGAATTCTTACAATTTGATGGTCATTTTGAATATAAACATCATAGATTTTGCATTAGACATACAAATTTTAGATCTAATGTAAGTATTTTGTTTACTCTGAGTAAATATGTTATCTTTTGTGCAAAATATGACTTTATATTCAAAATATTCCTGGTCTTACAAGGAATCCAGCAATGTCAATTATATTATCCTAACTTTAATTGAGGTATTATTTATTACTATACCTTAAAATCTAGTGGTTTTCCCCCCAAAATTTCTCAGAGGGAAGAACCAGCAGTGTAGTGTGAGAAGAGGGGGAGGGAGTTGAGTCCATTATTTGAATGGACATTAACTTGGCAACTGTATTTCTCTATTTCTCTTAAGTATTAATTGTGTGCATGTACCATCATAAAATTAAGATGATATTTTTACTAGAATTATGTGTAACGATATCACGGCCTATAAGACGAAATTTGAACATTAAAAAAATCTGCCCAAAGTTAGGGGGTCGTCTAAACCACCAAGTTTAAAATTCTTACCTCTTAAATATTGTGGTTTAGTGTGTCAAGAGTGGTGATGAAAACATCATAAGCCACTCACAAGGTCTTACCACTAATTATTTTATACTGAAACTTACGTTTGGCAAGCTGGATTCAAATTAAGATTACCGGTATATTAAAATAATAAAAATGTATTATAAACCTGTCTAACATACCGTAAAAGAGATTTATACCCCTGTAATAAACACAGCTATCATCACACACCCCTCCCCACGCCCCCCCCCATTTGCCAGTGAGGAGACAAGAAAGGAAAAGTGCATTAATTCTTGAAACTATCGACGGTTAATTACAGACGCTCAAGTGACGTCACTAGTGTTTACACTACACCAGCTGGTAATATTTGATGCCATTACTTGAAGTGAATTGGCCTTATTTTAAGTAACTAACTATAAATAAATACAAAAATTAAAAAAAAAGATCAAAACTGAGAAATAATATACTGTATGTATGTTGTGTTGTCAAAGTAAGAGGAAAAATTGTGTAAGTACGTAATATTTTTTCACTCAAATCCTAATGAAACACTACTGGAGAACATTCCTTTGTCGCAAAACAGTTTATAAATTAAAGAAAATAATTACAGTGTGTTTAATATATTACAGTATATTATAAATAAATAAATAAAACAAATAATTCGGTAAATCTATTTAAAGTAAATGGAAAATAAGCAAACATGTTATTTACCAAGACCCTTCCGTCTGGCTCAGGGTGAGATGGAGGGGAGATAAAGCTATTTATAGCCCATCAGAAGTGGCCAGTACCCTAATGCACCATAAATAATTCATTGAACATTCATTTTTTGTACTTAGTATATTCAGTATATATATATATATATATATATATATATATATATATATATATATATATATATATATATATATATATATATATATATATATATATATATATATATATATATATATATATATATATATATATATATTTGTGTAATAAATGTATGTAGTAAGTACATACTGGTAACCTTTTTCACTCAAATCCTAATGAAACACCACAATTAGAATACGGTGGTTGCTGTTGAACCACATGTTGTATAAATAGTCACACCACCAAGACGAGGGAACACTCCCACCACGCTTCAGTGACGTCACTAGTGTTTACACTACACCAGCGGGTATAATTTGATGACATTACTTGAAGTGAATTGGCCTTATTTTAAAAAATCAAGGATGGTTGGTAAAGGACTACTGAGTCAGTGGGTAAGTGTCACATTTGGGGTACTGGTCTTATACAGCAAATAGAGCTCAAAAGCTACTTTTTAAATGGAAATTTGGGGGGGGCGTCTTATGCACCCCGCCGCCTTATAGGCCGTGATATACGGTATTGTGTCGGAAAAAGTGGAGTTTGGGGGTCAGCCGGTCTCTATTTCATTTAATCCCATATGTTATGTTGTTCACTTTACGCGTTTCTCACTTTCCGCAGTACCCTGTGGGTTGAATTAACCGCGTAAAGTGAGGGTTCACTGTACATTTATTAGTCCTTTTAAAATTAATTAACATTGATAATATATGCAGTACAAGGAACTAGTTTTTTGTGCGCCCATCAGCAGCTTGACTCAGCCACCAGGTGTCAGTTTGGCATGGTTGACAGTGGAGTGAACATCAATTTTGTTGGTGTCTTGAATATTTTTGCATTTTTACATTAAAATTATGGGTCATTCTGAAATTTAGTTAACATATTGATAATATATAGCGCAGTGCAGTGTTGATTTAAATAAAATAATATTGAATTACAGCTAGTGAACTTAAAATTTTATTGGTGAAATTACTGCATCAAGCATGGGTTCGAAGAAAGGCGATTTCTCCTCCATTCACACTTCCTTCTCTTCTCCCTTCTCCACCTCCACCCCCACTTCTAATTCCCATCATCATCATCAGCCAGGAGCCTTCTACATACACACCTCAAAGTAAGTGTACTTTACTGCATTTTGTTTATACTTTGTATGTACTCTTCTGTGAGCTGGAACCAATTACCCAATATCCCATTGAAACAATGGATTCGGTTAACAAACGACTCTGTGGAAAGAATTGTGTTCGTTAACCGAGGAACCACTATACAGTAAAAATAATCAATAATGAAGAATGAATACAGTGTTACTGTGCACTTACCTTTAATGTAGTCAGCTGAATGCACACGGGTCCCCCATAATTTTCTATTTACAGGTATACATGGAGACTATATTAATTGGATGAAGCAGAGGAGGAGACAGGGCTGGGTGGGTCATCAATGTCACTTTCTTCAGACAGGTTTATGTACTGTGGAAACTTGCTGGTTGAAGGTATTGGATCATCTTTAGGGAGTGAAGAGGCAGCAGTGGTGGGGCGTAAGGAGACAGCAATGGGGGACTTCTTAAAATAGATGTCCAATTTAGACTGCACAGTTTACTTTTTCTGTTTGTTATAAATCTCCCTGTAGCAAGCAAGTGCATCTTGGACCATTCTGTCAACTTTGGCAAAACGCTCAACATTTTGATCCATTCCGTCAAACATTTGCATCCCCTTAGTAATTGTCGCAAATGCCTCTGCCATTTGCTTTACTGAAAAATTTTTGGGGGTGCAGGTTCTTCTAAATTTACTCTCTCTTCTTCCTCTGCATTTTTCTGTGCTTCCAGTTCGATAAGATCCTCGTTACTTAGCTCTTCTGCTACACTTTCAACCAACTGTTCAACATCTTCATTATCAATTTCTAACTCAAGCTGTTTACCCACCTCCACTGTCTTGTTACTAATCCCAGAAATTACTTCATCTTCATTAAATCCTCTGAAACTGTTCACATATCTTTTCAGGACTTTCTTCCATATTCCATTCATGCACTGACCTGTAACCTCATCCCATGCTGCAGCTATGTTCATTATACATTTCAAACTGTTGTAGTCCTTCCAAAACTCTGAGCATTTTCTCACCTTCAGTAGCAGCAACAGCCTGAGCGAAGGTCGTACGTAAATAATTTGCTTTAAAAGCTGCAATAGCACCTTGATCCATGGGTTGGATGATAGAGGTAGTGTTAGGTGGAATGTAGACTACCTTAACATCAGTGTGCATGTCGTCCAGGTGTGGTGGGTGTCCCAGAGCATTATCCAAAATTAACAAAATCGTGAATGCAATCCCTTGTTGCAGACAATACTCCTTGGCTCGTGGAATGAAACAAGTCATGAACCAATCCTCAAACAGTACTAGGGTCATCCAGGCTTTCTTGTTACTTCAATAAAACACTGGCAGTGTGTGCTTGCTGACATGTTTAAAAGCCCTTGGGTTCTCTGAATGATAGATCATGAAGGGCTTTATCTTGCAACCAGCTACATTCCCCCCCAACAGAAGTGTAATTCGGTCCTTGAATCCTGGCATTGTTTTCGCCTCTTTGTGGATGTATGTCCGTTCAGGCATGCGCTTCCATAATAATCCAGTTTCATCCACATTGAATATTCGCTCAGGCAAATAAATTTCCTTCCACGATGACACGATCTAGCTCCTCCTTAAAAGCTTCGGCAGCACCACCATCAGCACTAGCTGCCTCTCCACTCACCTTAACATTATGTAAACTGTAGCGGTTCTTAAATCTGTTAAACCACCCATGACTTGCTCTGAAGGTTTGCTCGCACTCATCTCCTGCCTGCTCCTTCAGGCTTTCGAAAAGGCTTCTTGCCTTAGCCTGTAAGGTTAGAAGGCTTAAGGGTACACGCTTTTGTATCTGGTCTTCCATCCACACCACAAGTAATTTTTTCATCTCATAAATGGGACCTTGTCTTTTCTTCCTTATTATAGTTCCCTTTATAGGTGCGGGAGGGGGTTTCGAGAATTGCAATTAAATGTCAGGTAGCGACGTATCCTCCTAATATTATGTATTTATGTAATTATTAGATGTTGTAATTGTCTGTATGTTGGCCTGGTGAGTTAATGCTAGGCATTTACATACCTAGGTATAAAGCTAGACGTCGAATTCAGGATTGAACAAAAATCCCCATTTCCTGGAATATTTTCAGGCACTGAAAATTTTTTCTTGGAATTTCCAGAAAATTTCCCTGATTTTAATGTCTCAAACCCAGAAAAAAATAATTCCTCAACCCTGAAAATTTTTCAGAATTTTCCAGAAAATTAGCCCCTCGGAAAATCCTTCCCAAACCGGAAATTTTCTGGAAAATTCCAAGCAAATTTCAATCCCGACTATCGAAGAGTTCCGGTTCAGAGGGATTCCGGTTAATGGATATATTTCTTATAATAACTTACTGTGACTAATATTCACAAGCCACATGGTGTGCCATAACCTAACATGTGGAGTTAAGGGAGATTTACTGTACATACCTGGGCACATGTAAGCTTCTTCACCTGTTCATTCAACTGTTGGCTAACTCAGGAACCTACACAGGCCACTGGCCTCCTTCCACCATCCTGTTTAGGTTGCCTTTAGGTGGGATGACCATTAGGAAGGGAAAATTGCATTAGAAGTTAATAAAACATTACACTCTAAAGACCACTGACCTTTTTCTTCTTCTTATGCAATGTTTCACTTGGAGATTTATTCTTTTGGCCAATTACAAAGGTAGAAGTTTGAGAACTATTTACATCACTTGTCTTGGTGGTTGGACGAACGATAGGAACAATGTTAGCTTTGGGAATTTTGTCACTTCCAACAAATGGTAAACGCCTTGGATGCCGCTTCACTTCCTCAAAGGCGTCATCAGAGTCGGCAATCTAGAGAGAGAGAGACAACTGTTAAGCTGTTGCATTAACACAAGCAACAGCCCTATTTATCCATATTTACAGAATATTCTGACCAGAAAACACATTTCAGAATTAAATATACTTACTTCTCATTCAACTATATAATATTAACAAAAGTACTGTATGATTATATTAGATTGATGTTTTTGTTTAATGTCAGCTAACCAGAAGTGACATTAAGATACTCACTACTACTATGCACAAACCCACGACATACAGTATTAAGGTACAGCATTAAAAAATTAAAATTAAAATCAATAACAAGCCAATCAGTGGCTAAGAGGATAAAGTATAAAGAATATGGTCATGAAACTGTTTTGTTCACCCCTTAATATGTACTATACAGGCAAACCACTGATGTGATGCAAGGTATGAACACTAATATCCCCTCTAGCACATTTGTAATAAAAAATAATTAATATAGTACTGTATATTGATTAAATTCCCATGTCCAATGCAAAGTCACTAGGTTTTTAAATCTGTACATTATCATGATATGCATAAACATTTTTGTCAGATCATCAGCAAAAGCAGAACTTTGGCCAAGGCTGGGAATATAATCTCTTTCTATGGAAACCTGTGTTTCTTTATACAGTACAATGCCGGTTTCACATATACAGTACTGACCTTTTCTTAGAGCACAACCCCTGGCATTAATAAAGCCAAGTTTTATGTTAACAACAGGGTAACAAAACATCTACTACATTGAGTCCAGTTTTCCATTGCATTCACAAAATGTCACATTCAGGGAAGTACTCTTACTTCCCACCACTTATCAGTTTACTAGTTGTTCAGATGGTTGGTCTGTTCTTTAGTACGACCCACAATAGTCCAGTGTTAGTGCAAGAGGAAACCCGAGTACCCAGAAAAAACCTGCAATGTTTGGTAGGATAACACTAGATAACACCCTTCTTACATCCAACCTGTTGATTGAACCTAGGACACAATGGTGGAGAGGCATGTGCATAACCATATCAAATTAAAAAATAAGGCTTTCTAGGTAAACATGGAGTGTACAATTTAAGACAAGTATAACTTACCTCAAAGACATTTGCATCAGAGCTTGAATCACCAGAGGTCTCACCCTTGCCACAGGATGTCCGAAATACCACACGTTTCTTTTCATTAGGCAAAAGCATGCGTCGTCCAGTCTTCAGAATACCAGCTGTTTGCTGCTGTCAGAAAAAATTAAATAGGGCTTGTGAAGAGTCATTTTGAAGCTGAGAGGGAAGTTCTGCAAAAGTATGTGTGAAGGAAATATCCCTAAGAACTGGAATTTAATAAATGTGAGACCCCCAAAAAATGACAACCAACATTGCAGGATTAGTTATAGACCTGTGAACTTAACCTGTACAGTACCTACAGTGTAAGGGAGAATGGACGAGTTGACGGTTCTGGGTAAGCACAAGAAATACACTCTGCCAAGTTTGTAGAGTGCTACGGTATATATAATTTGTAATAAAAGTTTAAAGTCCTGCTATAATAGTAGATAAGTTTATTTCTCTAGAAACAGAGCCGCCATTTGCAATGACGTCACTAGTTTCAAACTCATCGCTAGTTTCAAACTCATCGCTGCAGTCGGATGTAGTAGAAAGGATGGCCTCTTCAGACCCCAAATGCCATGTTCAATTAAGTTTTAAAGGTGTTTTTTATGGTCTAAGTCATGGACATTTCATAAATGAAGAAATATGCCATGAAGAGCTGCTTCAAACATGGGTTGGATGGATATACAGTATGAGCGATGGGGGCTTGGTGTAAATGGGATTGCACAGTATGGGCCAATAGGTCCGCTGCAGTTTCGTCCATACTAATGTTCTTTTGGACATAAAAAACGCCCATGTTCACACCAGCTCAGCTGTCATGTACTTTTACCTGGTAGACTTTTTTTTTCAGTGCATTTACAGAGTATATCGGAACTAAATGGATTGTCAAAATTTGTCCACCATGACAGATGAATCTTGATCTGAATAAGAAGAGAAAAAGCAATATTTTTGTTTCTGTGAAGCAACTTTGACCCCAGATGAGTTAGTTGCTTCTTCCTTAACTGGCCCAAGGGAACTACTAGGGTGGCAAAATTCAACAGACCCAGTAGGTTTTCCCAATCGTGCCGAGAAACCTCTTGATTTATACAAAAGGCTTCTACAGTATACAGTAGTCTGGATTTACGCGGTTTTTTGTTTACGTGTTTGGTCATTTACGCGGTGCCTTGCCAGAATGAAATGTTTTAATTACACGGTAAATTTGGTCATTTACGCGGCGAGGTCTGGACGCACCGCGCCATTTTTTACTCACGCGGTCCATTCTTGAATATACGCAGGAAGCGGCACGGTGAATGGTCCGCATTAGGCCGCTCTTACGTTATCGCTGATGTCATATGACGTATCGGACTGTGATTGGGCCACGCATCCTTACCGCCCACGCATTCCCTCCGCCGCTAGCTGTGATTGATCTAATGTAACATGACGTGCCCTGCCACCAGAGGGTAGAAGTCGCTGACCTAGTCGGGCCAGTCTCATTGTTCTCAGTCCGCATATACTGTTCTCTCTCTTGTGCCTGCTATTCCCCTCACAATGGCTTCCGCTAGACCCCCACCACCCGAGAAAAACCTTGAATTACCTGGACCAAGCCATAATAATGTGAAGGAAATCATCGAGTTGAGGGAGAAAATTAAGCTCATCCTTGACAACGACCCAGATAAGCATCGGTATGAAGTGTCTAATAATCATCTGAAGAAAGTTATGGAGCCGTATATCCAGATCTATCTCGACAACATCAATGCTAGTCGTCAACGTAGTATTAAGGACTTCTTCGCCCGCAACCCACCACAGCCAGCCCAAGTCAGTGACAGTAACAATATGGACTTTGAGGGGTTTGTCTGGGAGGCCCTGCAAACCTCTGCGAGTGGTGAAAGTGATTCATTGGAGGGCAACTAATCTGCCCTCTGCCTCGGTACCAGCCGCCATCCATGTGTGCCGACCCATCTTTTCTACTAACGTAAGTTGTTAAAAAACCTAATATTATTGATATTTCTCTTAAATATTAATTGTGTGTGCATACCATCATAAAATGAAGATGTTATTTTTACTACAACGTAGGTATTGTGTCGGAAAACGTGGAGTTTGGGAGTCGGCCCAGTCTCTATTTCAATTAATCCCATATGTTCTGTTATTTCGTTTACGCGTTTCTCGTTTTAAGCGGTACACAACACGGGTTCAATTGACCGCATAAATGCAGACTATACTGAACTTGGTTTATCACATCTGTTACCTTTGCTTCTGGTGGACTGTCTAATATCCATTGAATCATTTTATGTGCTTAGTAATATTTATATATTCAGAATAGTATTACTGTGCTGCACAGTAAAGCACAATTAATTATCTAATGATACTTATTTACAGAGACGATCAGCCCAGAAGGTTGGACAACTACAGTTGGCTGCATCCCGCTGGGAGGCTCACCTCAACCAGTGATGTCACAACCAATCACAGAGTTTTTCACAGTCACCTGACTTTAAGCAACTTTAACCCTTATTTTTACACTTTTGGGCCTAATTTATTAAAAAATATCATTATCATAGTGAATCTAAGCATATTCTTTACCCATTGACCTGCCATCTTACAAAAAATTTTGACCGTCAACTTGTCCATTATAATGGGTAATTCACAAAAAATCAGCTTAATTAAAGAATGATAGATCGGATTCATGCCTGATGTTCCTGCTTGGCAAAATTGCAGAAGGTATTGGATGTACAGTAGAATCCCAGTTATCCGGCACTTACAGAGATTGAGAGGTGCTGAATAGAGTTTTTCCGGTTAGCTGAAACTCACTCTTCTTAGGATCCCCCAATAAATCCTTCAATGCACAGTGCTACAGGCTGACCTGACAAATTCATGGCACAGAAAAACGGATTTCTTTAACATTTATTCCACTGTATAAAAAAATGTGGCTTTGAAATAAAGAAAATATGATATAAAACTATAAAATAAGAACAATAAAGAGGATGGGTGTATGTGTAGGGAGTGAATGTGTGCGGTGGTGGGCTATAACTACAGTCGGCCCTTAACATACGCGGGGGTTACGTAACAGAGATAGCCGTGGATGTTAAAAATCCGCGAATATGTGCTGCCCACCCCCCCAAAAAAAACCTGGCCCCCATGTCCTTATTTACCGTATATACCTGTGTGTAGTTTGAGTTTTTAAGACCAAATTATTTGGCAAAAAATTGGGGGTCGACCTCTAAAAGGGTAATAGTTTCGTTAGGTTGAAAAATATTTACCAGTAACTACCAGTAAACAATGGAAACGATGCACCAACACACCACCAGCTGTGAGTGTCGGTACAGTTGCCAGGGCAGATCTCTTGCGAGCCCAAAGTAGCCAAATCCATGGTATGGTAGCACAGGACGATGTAAAACAAAGTATTCATTTATTAAAGTTAATTTGTAGATACTGGACATAAATTTTTGTTCATTACATTTGAAACATCAATCTTTGTTAATTAAATTTGAAACAAAAGAAAACTACGATACTGGATTTTCATTAAAATATTACATCACAAGTACATTTTACCTTAACTGTGACTGAATGAATATATTCTCG
The DNA here is from genome assembly GCF_018991925.1 of Homarus americanus. Lineage (NCBI taxonomy): Eukaryota > Metazoa > Arthropoda > Malacostraca > Decapoda > Nephropidae > Homarus > Homarus americanus. Next base: position 7,872,696 of record NW_024738300.1, on the reverse strand, counting down.
GAAATAAATATGGAAATGTAATATTTTTGCTTGAATGACGTACATATTATAGTGGGAAGTGGGATAAAATCATGACGAAAGACTTTCGCTTTCTTTCGTTGTTCAAAATATTTTACCGTAATCGCTTTTCGAATGGTTTTCAGTTAAAAAACTGTTGTACTGTACTCGTACTGTATTACAATAATATTCTATCCTATCATTAGCCTTATAATCCCACAACTGAAAACCATTCGAAAAGCGATTACGGTAACATCTTCTGAACGAAAGAAAGCGAAAGTCATTGCTTTTGTCACTTTCCACTGTAATACGTACATCATTTCAGCAAAAATATTACATTTCCATGTTCTCAGAAATAAATGGTAGTTTTGTTGAAACATAATGTACAGTATTTAACATTAAAATGCAAAAATAGCTATAAAAACAATTAATACACCCGTAATGTACTGGCTGGCATCTCCACTCATCCCTGCTCCCGCCAGTCACCTCCTCCCCGCTCTATCCCTCCGCCTCCTCCCTGCTCTATCCTTCCGCCTCCTCCACATCGTCACTACTGTTGTATTACAATAATATTCTATCCTAAATGACTTGATTAAATACTACGATACCAAATTTGTAAATATAGTAGTCTTCTCGGCCAATCTAACTCAACTGGCTCCAGAAGGTCGTTCGTTAACCTAAACGCTCGTTAACCTAAACCATTGTTTCACCGGGTTTTTGCATTGTTCCAGTCAATTTAAAATTTCCTAAATTCAACAAAAATGGTAGAAAAGTTCACTTACTTGAGGTGTGTATGTAGAAGGCTCCTGGATGATGATGATGATGATGGGATTTAGAATGGGGGTGGAGGAGAAGGAAGAAGAGAAGGCATTGGGGTGGAAGAGAAGTCACCCCATGGTGCCATTTCACCCATAAAATTTTAGCTCTCTGGTTTAATTCAAGATTATTTTCTTTAAATCAACGCTGCACTGCATTATATATTGTCAATATATAAAATATATTTCAAAATGACCAATAATTTGCTTGGAAACACAGAAAAAAAGCGTTTAGTTGAAGAGAGTCTCAAGCAAGATGTTACCTCCAGTGAAAACAGAGAGAGACTGACGCCTGTTTGCTGTGTTAAGAGGCTGGATGCCGCGCATTAAACTAGTCACTTTACCTTCAATTTTGTTCAATAATTGTTAAAATTACTAAAAAATTGAATATTAAACTTTTAAAATTATTGAATAGTATAAACTTCTTGATATTTACAAAAATAGTAAGGAATTTAAGCCCTAGAACCGATTAATGTATTGGCGGACTGATACTAAAGCTGGTTGCCCGGTCAGTGCAAGCGAAAACATGTTGAGGTCGGTTCGTAAGAAGTTCGTTAAGCGAATTTTTTTTCGTTAACCGGACTGAAGATCCTTATGGAAGGCAGTTCGTTAATCGAAATTACGTTAACCGAGGTGTTCGTTAAACGAGGGGTCACTGTATTTTCATTAAAATCCATCCAAATCATTTTCCTTGCCATCGACTGCAGCACCAAACAGCTTCTCCCAGTCCTCTCCTTGAACAGGGCTAGAGGGTACGTGTTATTCAAATCGTTTTCAATTAAAAAATTTTTACATCACACGTATATTTTACCTAAACTGCGCCTGAATGAATATATTCTTGGAAATAAATAGTAATTTTGCTGAAATGTGATGTATTTCAATGTAAAATAGGATAAAATACATGACGAAAACAAAAGACTTTACCTAAGCTTCCAATGTTCAAGAGATGTTACTCGTTTTTTTAATAGTTTTCGGTTAAAATACTGTTATATTACAATGATATTATATTCATACTGTGCTTGATATACTACATTCACAGAAATGAAATATTTTTGCTGAAATTACGTAAATATTACAGTGGAATGTGGGATAAAATCGTGACGAAAACAATGACTTTCGCTTTCTTTCGTTCAAAAGATGTTACCGTAATCGCTTTTCGAATGGTTTTCAGTTTAAAAACTATTGCATCACAAGTGAATTAGGATAGAATATTATTGTAATACAACAGTTTTTTAACTGAAAACCATTCGAAAAGCAATTACGGTAACATCTTTTGAGCGAAAGAAAGCGAGTCATTGCTTTCGTCACTTTCCACTGTAATACGTATGTCATTTCAGCAAAATATTACATTTCCATATTCTCAGAAATAAATAGTAGTTTTGCTGAAACATGATGTATTTCAATGTAAATTAGGATAAAATACATGACGAAAACAAGAGACTTTACCTAACCTTCCGATGTTCAAGATATGTTACTCGTTTTTTTAGTAGTTTTCGGTTAAAATACTCTTATATTAGTGATATTCTATTCATACTGTGGTTGATATAATACATTTATGGAAATGTAATATTTTTGCAACTACAATGCTGATGTCAACACAAGTGTGGTTACAGCGAGACTGACTGAGTGAGGGAGAGCTATGCGTGTGTGTGTGTGTGAGGTTGCGGGAGCGGGCGGTGTCCCGTGTGAGGTGCCACGCGATTTGAATGTACTTCAATGTACAGAATATTCCTCCGGCAGGGCAATCCGCGTATTTGCAAATCCGTGTATTATAAACCCGCGTATGTTAAGGGCCGACTGTACATAGCCGACTCGCCAGCCAGTGTGCTACAAATACAGGTTGACAACCCTTTATCCGAAATTCCGAAAACCGAAAAGCTCTGAAAACCGAAAGGTTTTTTTTTTTGTGGGTCATTTTTTTTAAACAGGGATTAGCCCACCCGGGCATAGATCACTGACCCACATCAGGGCCTGGGGGGCGAAAATGTAATAGTAATAATAATTATAATAATAATTATTCAAAGTAAATAAAATTTTTAATAAAAATACACCAAAATAAAATAATGATAATAATAATAATAATAATAATAATAATAATAATAATATTAATAATAATAATAACAATAATAATAATAACAATAATAATAATGTAATGTAAAAATGTAATAAAATAATAATAATAAAGAAATACAAGAATGAAAAAAGATCAAAAGTGAGAAACAAGACCTAGACCTATGAATAATAATAATAATTATTATTATTATTATTATTATTATTATTATTATTATTATTATTGTTGTGGTTGTTGTTGTTGATGTTGTTGTTGTTGCTGCTGCTGCTGCTGCTGTTGTTGTTGTTGTTGTTGTTGTTGTTGTTGTTGTTTTTATTTTTATTTTTATTTTTATTTTTATTTTTATTTTTATTTTTATTTTTATTTTTATTTTTATTTTTATTATATTTTCGCCCCCAGGCCCTAATGTGGGTCAGTGATCTATGTCCGGGTGGGCTATACACATTATAAAAAAAAAAAAAAAAAACTAACCATTCTGAAAACCGAAAAATAACGAAATCCAAAATAACTCTGGTCCCAAGGATTTCGGATAAGGGATTGTCAACCTGTAATTGCTCTTCCACACTCAAACCATCTTTTGGTCAGTCAACCAGATGACTCACAAACAAGTGGCTGCTGTGCTGCAATGCCATGACCATCACATCAGGGGCACGGCTACACAGTTATAGCCCTCCGCTTCCATGCACGTTCACTTCCTACACATACATACCAATGCTCTTCAATTTACTTACTTATATCCCCTGTAGTTTTATATTTCGATACTTTCTTTATTTATATGCCACATAGATTATTGTAATGATTATTTAATTTCTTCAGAAAAACGGATTCCTGAGACACACATTTGCAAGGTACAGTAAACCCTGGATGTAGTATGCCATACCTCGATTTACCGAATTTTGGCTTTAATGAACCACGTGGGACCATCGAACATGTACCACTTTTAACAATGTTCTGTGTGGCCTGCCGCTAGTGACCTAGCTAGCTGGTACAGCGTGTTACCTCGCTAGGATTTGTGTGCCACTAGCCCACCACAGCAACTTCTCAACATAGTGCTCACACCCTCAATAATGGATGCGGCCTCCAGTGTAACCCTGTGTACATGAAGTCCAGTTGGCCTGAGTCGCCAAGTGACACCAGGCGCCACATTGGGTGCCATGTGTACATGAAGTCCCGTTGGCCCGAGTAGTCAAGTGACACTAAGCCCCACCTCTACCAGCCATGATTCATATTTTGTATGGTCTCCCTACTATGCTGCCACTATTCTGAATTTATTATTGTTAATACATTTTTGTGTTTATACTTATTTTTATTTCTCCTTTGGTACAATCATTCATAGTTGAGAGATAAATGCAGAGTTAATCATAATTGGTGTGAAGATCTAACAAGCTTTAACAAATACCTTGACAGGTGGTCACCCCTTTTAGTCCAGATCTTCGAGGGTTCACCGTATAATCGGTTTATGAAGCTTCCTGGAAACCTGATAAACAGTCCTATACGTGCCTATATACTGTATAATGGTTTAATAACTCCCTTTTCAGCCTGATTTCAGTTAGCACTCACTCTCTTCTCTAGAAATGCATCCTAATTAGGATACCTTATTACCATACTTTTCATTACATCATAAATTACTTACAGCATCTTCTGTAGAGGGAAGGAATATTGCTTCTGATTTTTTCTGTATACGAGATGCATCTGGTGTCTGTGGTTGTATGAAAGTATTAGATGGTTTAAAGTATTCAGCAGGACTTGGAGTCTTGAATACTGTTTCACTCACTGCAGCCTTACGTGTTACTTCATTCTTGGTCTGGAGGGAAGAAAATACATGAAGGTAAGAAAAAGCCATTTCTTTGTTCAATCCAGAATGCAACTTCTAGCTTTATACCTAGGTATGTAAATGCCTAGCATTAACTCACCAGGCCAACATACAGGCAATTAAAACATCTAATAATTACTTAATAAGTAATATTAGGAGGACACGTCGCTACCAGGCATTTAATTGCAATTCTCAAAACCCCCTCCTGCACCCTCCACCACACGCATTGCAACCGTCATCTCTTGGCCTAGAACGAGCAGTAAACAAATGTCAACTCTCAAGGGGTGGAGATGGGTGGGATGTCGACCTCGCATTCTGGACTATATCACAAAAACTGGTTTTAAAAAAAAAAGTACTTTTTGTTCAATCCAGAATGCGATGTCTAGCTTTGATTACCCGAGCAGGAGGTGGAGAGGGAGGTGACATTGCATATAAGGCTCCGCTAGCTTAGGTACAGGTTATAATTACAAACTTTTTGGAATATTTTCCAATATTAGGAACATTTACCAGAAGGTAAAATTTTAATTTACATATCCCAATTATGATACTCACTTTATTCTGATGAGGAAGAAGAAGGTCCTGGTTGTGGAGATTGACTAGGTGGGGGAGGGGACCCATGTACCACCACATGTGAAGCATCTTTCAGAGATAGATGAAGACAGCTGTTTTGAAAGGTTTTTGAAGATTTCCAAAAGCCCACTTCTTTGATCTGACTGAGGCTCATATGACGCAGAGAAGCCACAGACCCTGCATATTTCCTGGTGTCAGGTGCCAAAATTTCTAGCCAGGGTCTGCTTGACTCACTAACTGAGATAATGTTTTGTCATCTGACAAGGAGACAATTTTTTACCATCCTGTGAAGATAATACAGTGACCCCTCGTTTAACGAACACCTCGGTTAACGTAATTTCGATTAACGAACTGCCTTCCATAAGGATCTTCTATTCGGTTAACGAAAAAAAATTCGGTTAACGAAGTTCTTACGAACCGACCTCAACATGTTTTCGCTTGCACTGACCGGGCAACCAGCTTTAGTATCAGTCTGCCAATACATTAATCGGTTCTAGGGCTTAAATTCCTTACTATTTTAGTAAATATCAAGAAGTTTATACTATTTAATAATTTTAAAAGTTTAATATTCAATTTTTTAGTCATTTTAACAATTATTGAACATAATTGAAGGTAAAGTGACTAGTTTAATGTGCGGCATCCAGCCTCTTAACACAGCAAACAGGAGTTAGTCTCTCTCTGTTTTCACTGGAGGTAACATCTTGCTTGAGACTCTCTTCAACTAAACGCTTTTTTTCTGTGTTTCCAAGCAAATTAATGGTCATTTTGAAATATATTTTACATATTGACAATATATAATGCAGTGCAGTGTTGATTTAAAGAAAATAATCTTGAATTACACCAAGAGAGCTAAAATTTTATGGGTGAAATGGCGCCATGGGGTGACTTCTCTTCCACCCCAATGCCTTCTCTTTTTCCTTCTCCTCCACCCCCATTCTAAATCCCATCATCATCATCCAGGAGCCTTCTACATACACACCTCAAAGTAAGTGAACTTTTCTACCATTTTTGTTGAATTTAGGAAATTTTCGGTGAGCTGGAACCAATTACCCAAAAACCCATTGAAACAATGGTTTCGGTTTACGAACTTTTCGGTTAACGAACGACCTTCTGGAACGGATTGAGTTCGTTAACGGAGGGGTCACTGTACATAGGCGCCTCGATTAGGGAATCTGGTTAACCATCCTTGAAGATTCTTAACTGGGCACATTATAAGAGAAACCCTTGTCTCATCCAATAGCAGTTTCATCCTGATAGGTTGAGCTTGAAAATCTTCCCTTTCATTTTTTCTTAGAATATCCGTGGGAAAAAGGGTGACATCTTCCTCAGAAAATACCAATAATGATGGATTATTGGGAAATGAAATCAGTTCACTGATTCTCATACCTGTTGCTATTGCAAGAAGGAAGGCTGCCTTCTGGAGCAATCTGTCCCGGTTCAGATTTATATTGTAATTAGGGCCCATAAGAAATTTAGTAACTTTATCTATAGACCAAAGTGGGATTCTCTTAGGCCGAGAGGGTCTCTCAATGAAAAAGGACGATCTGAGCATTTGATAAATTCTTGGGTTCAAAGTAATATTAAAACCCCAAGCCAGAGGGTCAACCAATGCTCATTTATAAGATGCAGTTGTAGAACCTTGAAGGCCTTTAACTCGTACAGAAAATCTAAAAATTTAAACACCACTGTTTCCGAAAATCTGATTGGAGTCGTTAACCTGATAAATTGTTGAAAAAGTTTCCAAGCTTTCACATATTACATAGAAGTTTGGGGTCTATGACCTGCTATCACTTGGTTAACTGTATTGGCATTACCCAACAATCTATTTAAACATCTTTTGAGAAGCTCCAACCGTGAAGTGCCAAGGATATCTCACATTGAGGGTGCAGTACCTGGTCTAGACATCCTTGTTGCAATTGTAGTGGATGTGGACACCAGTCCAACAGATCCAGACACCACAGTTGTAGGATCCAACATGGTGCAGTTAAGAGGACCTTTCCCTGGAAGGATCTGAGTTTAACCACTTTGGGCAACATTTTCACAGGTGGGAACAGATAGATTGAATTTCAACAGTTCCAATCTTTGAGTAGAGCATTTCCTAAAAGATTTGATCGTTCCAGAGATGCATAAATTAGCATCTTGTGATTGTTTTGTGAGGCAAAGAGATCTACTTGTGGAGTCCCAAACCTCCTCACTAGACTCTTGACTTCGATATCTTTAGGGACCATTCTGTTTCCGTTGATACTGGCCTGGGACAGGACAACGCATCTGCCTAATTGTTTTGTACTCCCGGTATGTGAGTTGCTTTGACGTAAAGTCTTTGTGTTCCACAAACTTTGAATTTTTTTTTTTCAATGTAAGTAGGGGCCAAGATCTGGTTGAGCCTTGATGATTGAGACAAAACACTGCTGCTTTGTTGTCCATGGCAAACAGAAACGACATGTTTTTGAAATTTGGGTTTGCCAACAAAAAGAATAGGACTACTGCAAATTCTTTTACATTTATGTGTTTGTTACTTGCAAAATACAAGATCTTACTGTATATTATTCTATCACAAAGCTTAGTACAGGAACACATCCCCACTTATTACATTAATTTATATGGGATTTTTTTTTTTTATGAACATAATCCACCCAGTAAAAGCATTTTAGTGGAATTTAAACCTTTCATTCAGTGTGGACCCTCGCCACACTAGATCTTCCTATGAATGGTGAATCATATACACAATCACAGTCCTTAAGAAATCAGACAAATTCCTTTCTTTGTGGCATCAATTTTTTTCCTTTGTTACTTCCAGGCACTCATGCTTGCTGTTTCCTCCATTTATTCCACTTAAATTATTTTCAAGTTTCCACAGCAGTCACTGTTATCACAATACTACTGTCATATCTGAAGGCTGAAGCCACATAGTGCACTCTCTCATCATCCTAAGGATGGTCAATCAAGACCATGGACACACCTAATTTAAATTTTTGGTATATATCTTGGTATATGACATTGATTTTATGGTTGTACCCTCACAGCTCACCTCTAATCAAATAGAAAGAAAATTTCAATCTTTTCACAAATGACAACAAAAGTTCTACAACAATTGGCAACTGACACATTCACATCACTAAAATTATCTTGATGATCTTATGAATTCACTGCCCAATTTCTGTCACTCTACAATGCTACAATGAGGGACCAAATGTGAACACTCTTTGTTACAGGGACGCATCACGACACATAACCCACCTAAGTAAAAGATACAGTATAATGCACTTACCTGGAGACTGACAGTTTGCATCCTCAGTTCTTCTATTTCAGACTTCAAATTCTTTATCTCAGTTGCTTGACTTTCCTGTAGGAGAAAAATATTTTCTTAAAATCTTTCATATATGAGCAACAGCATGAAGATAATTATCTCAGTACCAAAATTTAAACTTTTGAGAGATAAAAAGGATAAGAAAGAGATATACATTTAAGTTACTTCTTTAGAAGAAATATGAAGCAGTATACTGAATCACATTTTAGAAAACATGGCTGTTTACTTTTACATTTTCATATTTTAATCTTTTCTCTCTACTCCTTCTACATTCCTTATGTATATATCTGCAGATCAGAGGCATAATGGAGATGAGAAGAACAGGAAAATGAACATGGCAAAGCTTAAATCTCTATCCAGTACAGTAGAATCCCAGTTATCCAGCATCTATGGGGGCTCGATTGATTGACTGATTGTGGTCATTATATCCCTGGCGATGCAACAGCTTAGGTCATATACCACCAAATTAAAATAAAACCTTAGAAGAATAAAATCAAATAATACAAGGTAAAAAACATGAATAATAAATAGCATAAAGCTTTATAAACCATTTAAACATTAATAAATAATACACAAAGTTTGTGTAGAAGGCCGGCTTCCTCCACAAAGGAGAAAACGTCCCCTCCCATGCTACCCACTCCAACCCTCCCAGCACCAAAGAGAGACAGTAAGACCCGTCTCCCCCCAGTGCCTCCACAGGAGGTGTCGAACAGTCAGTGGGACAGGCAGTGTTCACAGTGGCGAGGGGGCACCCTTCCCATTAAAAACCATAAGTCAGCAGTTTGTGGCCAATGTAGAGGCAGGCCAAAGCAGTCTCCCTGCTGAGCAATAGTCCCTAATTTGCCCAGGCACCCAAAGCAAGGTGGATGTTGTGGCGTTTGTTTTCTCCAATGGCATCCCACCTGCATTGCCAACTCGAGCAGATGGCAGATTTTATTATCGGCTTCATATCAGAGGCAAGTAGAGGGGAATAATGTGCCACAGGGCGAGAAGCAGTTGCTTTCACCACAGCATCATCATGCTCATTTCTTCTCCCCACATAGGTTAGAACCCAGCAAAAACTGATTTTCTCCCCCAACGTTGGATGAAAGGTGCCGGATAAAGAGATTTTCTGTTTAGTTGAACCTCACATTTAGGATTCCCCAATAAATCCTATAATGCACAGTGCTACAAGCTGACCTAGCAACTTGGTGTCTCAGAAGTTTGTTTTCCACAAATCAGTGCATTTTTATAAGTGTTCCCCAATTACTAAGTTTTTCACTTGTCCGTGTTCATTTGAGAGAGTAAAATAAAATTGTCTCGAAATTTAAATACTCACAAAAAATACAAGGATTTGCAGAAAAACAGACTTCGTTAACACTTATTCCACTCCGTATAAACAATGTGGCTAAGAAATAAATAAAATATAATATACAGTAAAACTATAAAATAAGAAAAATGAAGAACATGGGTGTGTATGTGTGGGAAGTGAAAAAGACCTGGGTGTGTACGTTGAAAATGAATTGCTCAGATCATCGTGAGAAGGTTAATCATACTATTAAAACTAATGTTTTTTACAAAGATCCAACACCTACCTAGATGATCTGTCCCTTATAAGGCTCTCTAAAAGTGAGGTGATTCCCCATGTGGAGGACTGTCATCCTGTTTCGTCCACGAGATATGTTAGAGAACGTCATTTGACTGAGAGTATCCAAAGGAGAGCCACCAGACTGGTGCCTAAATTCAAACAACTCAGGTACCCAGAGAGATTAGAATGCCTGCAGTTGCATGAATTGTCAAGCTTATACTACAGTTGGACAAGGAGTGATTTAATAAAATACTATAGTTGGACAAGGAGTGATTTAATAAAATACTACAGTTGGACAAGGAGTGATTTAATAAAATACTACAGTTGGACAAGGAGTGATTTAATAAAATACTACAGTTGGACAAGGAGTGATTTAATAAAATACTATAGTTGGACAAGGAGTGATTTAATAAAATACTATAGTTGGACAAGGAGTGATTTAATAAAATACTACAGTTGGACAAGGAGTGATTTAATAAAATACTACAGTTGGACAAGGAGTGATTTAATAAAATACTACAGTTGGACAAGGAGTGATTTAATAAAATACTATAGTTGGACAAGGAGTGATTTAATTAAAATCATTTAGTACAGTATCCTAGACAACATTACAACAGCCTCAGGTTAATGAAACAACAAGATCAAAAAATTGTCAGGGCAAACTTTTCTGGGGTGAGAGTAGTGACCTCTTGGAACAATCTGCCAAAGAGCATGATGATGATGTCGAGTATGAACTTATTTAAGGCCAGACTTGACCAACACTGGCACCAGTGGATGCCCAGTACTTGCCAACAGTGTGTAACAGAGTATGTGACTGACAATCCAAGAGGCTAATTTGCTGATCAGTCGCAAAGAGGATACATTAAAGTAAATGAACTACAGATGATGTGCTTGAGAGCAATTTGTGGGATGAAGAGGATACAGAAAGTAAGAAATACAAAAATAAAAGTGGTCTATAGCAAAAGTAGCGTCAGACAGAAAGCAGATCATAAATTTCTCAGGTAGTATGAAACTACCGGAGAATAGTTGTGAAAAATTAAATTCTGAGAAGGATGGTATACAGTACAAGAAAAAGTAGATCAAAGATGAAGAAAGGCTTTAAAGTGACCACTAGAAGTGAAGGAGATGAACATCCAAGAGGAACCATAGTGGTGTGTGTGATGTTTGGAAAGCATTTTGTTGAGAGTTTTTGGAGGGTTGGGAATGAGTGATACCAGATTGTGCAGTGGAAGAGTTAAAGCAGCAGATACAGTTAAGGAAGGAGAATGCCATAGAAGTGGAGAAAACCTTTTACAGCAGTAAGTACAATATAAGAAATTAAAGGTCTTGTGATATATACCTCACAGAAGGTAAATGGGGTATTAAAATGTAGGCAAACCCTCTGTACATATAAAGTTGACTATCAATTCTTTATTTACCTTTTCAGAGGTCACCTGTGCAATTTGAGCTTGGCTGTCTAGTAGCTGCTGTTCAACATTTTTTAGCTTTGTTTCTTTTTCGTTCTTGTATCTATCCAACAGTCCAACCATTTCCTGCAAGTAAATAATTTTTTAACTTTATACAGTATTACTAAATTTCTGGGAACTACAGCTCATAATAATAACAATTGTTGATGAGATGAATACAAGGAAAACAAACTTTATAGAACAGTAATACAGGTGTCTGCCAGTTAGCCCTTCTAAACCTAATTAAAAACCCTTTAGAGTACATAATGGTCATATTACCTTCTAAACTTCTAACAATTTTCATGAAAAAATCTCCAGTGTTTTCTGCATAATGAATGAAAATGGAAAAAGTGATAAGTTGGTAACTACTGTACTTCTTTTATGAAACTCAGAAACATTCAGAGTGGTCTTATAGCTAATCCTCTAAATTCTGTTCACCAGTTTTCATTAAATCCACATATGATTTTCTGAATCTTAACTTACTGTACTTAATGAGAAACGAGGAACTACTGTATCCTAAAATCCTGCCTTTAACCAGCATGGATCAGGTGACTCAGATACAACACCTAGATAGCTTCAGGTCAAATCTCTGTACTTGTGCTTATACACCAGGAATCCAGTCAAACCACAACACTATATAAAATATCTTTCAGCTCGATCAAATGAGGGGAAGGAGGGAGTAGCAAAGTTGAACCAGCTGCCCCAAATTACAAGCTTGGAATCTTTGCCACCATTTAAGATATGCATGTACGCCATGATCCACAGACCATACACCAGGTTCAATCTACAGACACCCCATTTTCCAGCTCACTCCAGCTTCCTAATGGAGGGCAAAGGGATCTGAGTTGCCCAATCCATTATCATTATAAAATTGGCATTGAGGATCAATAACTGATACAGCAGATCAGGCAACTCGTGTATGCTAAAGCCAGTCAGTACAGATGGGAGGAAGGAGACAAGATTCCAAGCAACAATGTAGGTCAAAAACTTTATTCCAGGAGCAAGGGTTTACACGCCACAACAGGTTCCCAGGTGCCATGCAGCCCAAATACACTAGAGAATCATCCAGATAATCCTAGATGAACTCCCTCTCTAATATTCATATTCCTCCCCAGAGGAAGGACTTCAGACATTCTTCATAGAAAAGCCAAAATTAAGTAGTTCCCCAAGGTCATGTCCATGCACAATGCAATCTGGCTACATGAGTCCAATGGTTTTCACCATGAAAACTGTAATGCCCTATAGGCCCCACACCATGACTTTTGGTTAACAGAGAGAAAGAAATGCTGGTTAAGCCGATCTGTCTACAAACATGCCTGTGATTCATTTTACTGGACCAGACTGAACAGATCCCAATATGGTTTCCATCCCTCAAAGCTAATCTTCTTATGCCCAACATTAGAAGTTTGGTTTGTTGACAGCACCAATACTGTGATGCAGCTTGAACCCCAACAGTAATGTACCAAGAGAAAGTAACCTTGCCGAGTCTCTGCAAAGACCAAGGATATGGGCTTTGGACCAGGATTTAACAATGGAGTGACAGTACAAAGCCTAAGGTCTTTCTCAGTACATGAAGTTCTAACATTCTACTAGAGCTGCCACATGTAAGCAACACAGCTAACATGAAAGTACAGCATGCCCTTACAATTCGTGCATTTTTAATTCGGGCTGGTCGATTATTCGCAGATGACACCCTGGATGTACCCAAGAATGTCTGCAGGTAGTTTTAAAGTTGACGGCACTTTCACAGCCGGGACGGGGAGCCCACGAGTTTTATGGCATCCAGCAAGGCATCTCTCTTGTCCCAGGTGGCTGGACCATGTGCACTCACACTGCCTCAGTGACAGTCCAGGTTAAACACTTGTCCATTTTGCATGTGTGCTACTCTGCTCTCTTAATAACTGTGCTCCTTGTGCTTGTGATGGCTCCCAAACGTCCTCAACCACTTTGATTCAGCTGCAGGAAGGTGCCCAAACAAGTGAAGAGAGAAAAGAAGGTCATGTATTTCTCCCATACGTACACCTGGCTATGCCTGGCAACAGGAGAGGGTAAGGAGTGAGTGCTAGTTAGCACGTCGTCTACAGTTGCAACTCTCCTCACTCCCTGTTTACTGATATAATAGTGTTTAATAGTGATTAATCATGGCATAGTAGCTAGGTTAGCTCATCATTGTAGCCACAAGGCTACTGGGCCAAGCTGTGCGGTTATGGTTTTTTCAACTCGTATTTTCGGGTAGATATACTGTATACAACTAGGGAATCTGAGTCCCAGCTGTTCTTCGTTACTATGGTGGAGCAGTTAGTGTATGCAAATGGTGACTGTGTTAAACATTCATTTGGCTTTTATTTACCAGTTTGTAAATAGTAATTTTTGTTGTAACTTATTTATTGGTATTATTTGTATTTATTCCCCACATTTCCTGGTACTGTATACAGTAAAGCCTCCGATAACGGTGGTTCAACTAACGAAGATTCACATCTAAGACCTTGGTTATTTTAGGACCCAATTCAATTTAGGCCATTATTTTCTTCGTATTAACGAAATTAAAAAATTATTAAATTTTTTTATAAATAATATAATTAAATGCAAATGACCTTTACATAAAGATGTATAATGAGAAAAGAAAGCAGCTGTGCAAGGTTCTTTCGACAGCTTTATTATTCGAAGGCCTAAACCATCAACTTGAGCTACACCATCAAATTCAGCATCATAAGCAGCTTCAACAACAACTTCAGGTTCAGTAACAGTTTCAGCAACAGTTTTATGGAAAGCTACAGCTTCAGCCAGAGTTGAACCCACAGTTTCAGCCTGAGTTGAACCTGATGACTTCGTCATCTGAGTAAAAACTCTACACATCATCATTGGCTGTCCTTATGTTTTAGAGTAGACTTTACCACCATTGGTGGGTAGAATTTTTGTTTTACATTCATAAGTATTATTTAAAACACATATGAACAGCAAATAAGTGTTGCTATCATATTCTTATATGTAGAGAAATGACGATATGTTTTCAGCGTACGCACTTACTGTACATACGTTGGCGTTCTAACGTCTCGCTTTATTAGTGGTTAGCTACTTCTAGTGTTTCATTTATTAACATTAAATAACATAACTTAAAACATGCATACAGGTATTAAATTTTTTTTACATTAAGTTCACTACGGCTACAACCAGGGTCTTATTTTCTTCAGTTTCTTATGTAGAACCATCGTCACTCACGAAAACAATTCCGTCTTGTCTCCTCGTGTGTGTTTTAATATTCTACGATATTAATGAATTGTATTGCTCATTTCGCATATATGAAGATTAATTCAATCAAATACATATTCTTAAAAGGATAAATGACGCGGTATCCTTAAATGCGCACATACTGTATATGTATGCGTTCCCAATCCATTTCACTTGTTTTTTCTTTGCCATTAGTGGTTAGCTACTTCTATTGTTCCATTTAATAACATTTAATAACATTACTTAAAACATATATATTAATTCTTTTACATTAATTTTACTACAGCTACAACCAGGGTCTTATTTTCTTCATTTGCTCGTGTAGAACTAACGTCCCGGACTCCCGGTAAACACTAACAAAAACAATGGCGTCCCATCTCCTCTTGTGACCATATTATTATTCATTTATATTGTATAAGGTGCATTCAGTAACATCATTTAAAGAATATAGTTTGCAATTTTCATTAATTTTTTTTTTTTTTGTGGAAAAGGGTAAAAAGCCACGAAAAAGATATGAAAAGGTGACACTTGGGAACGCATCTCATTATTATTGCTTTATTTTAATGGTAATTAGTGATTCACGATACGATGATTCACCTTACACTGCCATACTGGAGGACACATTACGTATCTGTTATTCGAGGCTTTACTGTACATTATTTTAAGAAGACTATGGCTGTTAGGTGTTATGGTTGTTTTACAACTCATATTTTCGGGTATATATACGAAACTCTCTTCATTCATTTTTGCTCCATTACATGCACACATCAACCTACTGTACATATAGTGAAAAAAAAAGTGTAGTATTAAGCCACAATTACCAAAATCCTTCATGTTGGGATTAGATGGCTACAAAAGAAATTCTGTAAGTTTGATCTACATACCAACCCAGTTAGCGCTCAGATGCCATTCATTCTAGAGACAGTAATTTTTACGAGGAAAAAATTACCGTGTGGCAACCCAACCAACCCAACTTTAACAACAAAGCACGGAATTTACTTGAGGGTAGACTCATTTTTTCTACATTTTGATAAATTTTTGTTGTCTTGTTTCTGATTATTTGTGAAAGGATGTACCCATTAGTGTGTGGGTATGTGTGTGTGGACACACACACACACACATATACAGTACAGGTAAAAGAAATAATTGTCCTAAGGGCAAACACATAAAGGAAATATACATTCCTTTGCATATGAGTAAAAATTTCCTCTCCCCCCCTCGTCAGCAAATGATATTCGAGCTTTTGGCAATTCACAGCCATTTTGGGACCCAAACCCCCATGAATTTTAAGGGCATGCTGTATACTCTAAAACCTCTTCTATAAAAGTCACTACACTACTGGGGGAATCAGACTCAGCATAGCTCTTAAACAGTAGTGAACCAACTGGTGTTAATTGTGGGGACAGTTACCCAAATTAATAAATGTTTATATGTTCCTTGTGTTACAGTTTTTATGCACATGGGGACGGATAAGGGCATCCTTACCCATAGTTTAAGGGTTAAAGAACGAATGAACGTTCCCCAAACAAGAAATATATTAACAGAAGAGGCCCTTGAAAGACTAACCAAATCCTACAGTGACAGGTCAATCACAAATGTTACTGAAATATTTGTAATGTTCTGTGTAGGAAGCAAAGTTTCTCACCTGTGGGTGAAATAAATATTGGATTCACCATTCTAATAACCATGGATGTGCTTCCAAAAGAAGTGATATTACCACTATCCACTGCTGGACCCCAATCATCATCCTCCACAGGGAATAATGACACTAATCTTGGCAATGTACATATCTCAAGTGAAAGAAGAGCATTGTTCCCCAGAATCCAAGCTTTAGCAAGAAATGAACACACCACTGAAATGGTGAGAGGTAAACAGAGCATTGTCTCCCACTAAGGGGAGAACTAGCTTCTCCTATAACTTAATACTGCAATTCATAAAGTGAAGGACTTCCGTTTGTAGTATCTTACATGATTTAATGGGAGAAGGAAAAGCCATGTTGTTGTTGTTGTCGTATCATGTGCCTCGCACATTCGTGATTACACAGGCCTAAACACATTCTAACTTTGTTAAGAAGTAATATAATATATAATGTATATATAATCAATATTGGCAGCATAAAAACATACACATATATAACACTGTTCTCCCTCAAAAATAAAGATGCTAACCACTATACTGCCAGATCTGGGGTCACTAATTCTCAGGGGGAAAACTTTACTATAGTCTTAATTTTATGGTCGCTGCCACCAGACCCCCTCTGGGCAGTATGTAGCTTGTTAAGTAGCGGGCAGAGTGGAATAGGCATGGATAGGGTTTTATTGACCAAATCGATAAGGGAGTGGTGGGGGAACCACAGGTTCACAGTGGATTGCATGCTGGGAGTAGTCACCACCTGGGACACTCACAGGGATAATGGCCGCCACCCAACAAGACAATCCGACCGCATGGGACCTGAGGTGATGTAGAACGGAGGATACTGAGAAATAATGCCTGATGGGCGGTTATCACAAACCCTAACACATTACTATTTCACTTATACACCAGGCAAAGCTTTAAACTGTAATAACTGCTATATAAGCCTTTTTTACAGGACGGGATGCAGCCCGATAGAGGACACTGACCTGAGGTGACGGTAGAACGGAGGACACAGAGGGCAGTGCCCCGTTGCTCATCACAGAGGCCTACAGTTTCCAATCTTTAATTTTTACTTTTATTTCTTACGGTTCTCACCTGAACACTTTCCTGTATATTGTAACTCATGCCTTATAAACACATATTTTAATCCTAACTTACACACTCAAGGTAAGGTTCTGGTTGCTAGTTCGTGGGTAAATTCATTGGGTTATAATATCAACGCGACACACTTGAGCGGCAAAGGACGCCTCCTTAAACAAAAGCCGAATGTTCATGGTGTGGGTATATCCATTTCACTTAAAACTGTAATTAGGAATCCTCCTCTCACACATTGCACTATTTGAACATGGACATAAGATTCTCTGATCACCGTACATGTCGTGGGTATACGTCACGTGAGGATACGAGATGTATTAAGTTCACACTGATGTATACAAGATATTTCCTTTCAAGTATAGTTTCTGGGTCACCTCCAACACCTCACATAGTTCAGATACATATATCCCTTTTCCAGATCATTGTTCTCATGTATTTTCATATGATATCTGTGGAAGTTATGTTCGCTACACGTTCACAGACGTAAATAGTATGACCGTCAAACCATAATCCACACTTAGTTCTACAGTACACTAGTCCGGCTCAACTGGACTTTCCCAATCATCTTATGGATACCTGGAGTTCTCCTTAATGCTATGAATACATACAATTAATATTATATAACCATACCTGGGTACAATACAACACATGATTCAGTAACATTGAGTAGGCGAGTTATCCTTTATCAATGTTTCCCGTTTTCTGAGATTCTACAAGCGGCGGATTTGAATGTTATGTTACGTAATATGAATTAAAGGGGGTTTTTAGGAATGACAATGATGTGCGCAGTACACCACTCCTTCAGAGGTTCATCCCTCCTTTATTTTTCTCCTAGTCATGTAAACTATGGACCAGGTTTCACCATAGTTGTGTGCAAGAAGTGGTTGGTCAGTGATAGCACCTCCAACAATAAAGCCTTCAGAGTTTTCTACTTTCCTGTAACAAGCATTCCTTAATCTGGGCAAAATAAATCAAAATAGTGTACTAATTTGCCCTTTAAAATTAAAAGGAGTCAACATCCCTCAAGAATCAAACCAAATCACAGCCAAACAAGGCTGAATCCATCTGCCTAAATTTCTAGTCCTGAGAGCAAACCATACTAACTTCCACTCTCATCAACAACTGACAGGAGAAAACAAGAATAATACACACCAAGGGTTCCCAGGGGTTCAGCCAATTTGGTAACACATCCTCCCTCAAGACTGTGAATTACCTAGCAAGGTTTAACTCTGAAGGCAACAAACTGCCCTGAACAACAGTTACCACAAATACCAGACTATACTTACACAAAGAAAGTTGACATAAATATTATGTTCTTGACTTTTCCATCTGACTCAAGCTTGGTTTGCAACTTCTCCTTGATGGCTGCACTAGCTTCTTCTCTTGCTTCTTGCTGATCTTGAATACATTTCTTCATTTCTGCTTTCAATTTTTCAGTTTCCTCCTGAAATATGTCCAAAATTTTGCTTAATTTCCCATAACACAAGTATTAAACCTTTATCAGAAAGCTTAACACCTTTTACTATAGATCATAAACGATGAAAGTGTTCTAGTAATTATCCTTAAAAAATGTCATATGGAGGTCTTCATTATACAACAGGGATGTGTTCCAGAGAAAATTTGACTTATAGTGAAACGTTTTATAATGAGGAATATTTCCCCAAAAGCATTATGTAATTAGGGTATATGCATTCCAACATGTACAGTAATACTACTTGAAAGCTCAGGATGTGTTCCTAGAGAGAGAGCTAGCAAATCAGTTTACAACAGGGTCATTATAATATACTGTACTGTATAGTATTTGCTATGGAGATATATTCCAAACAATGCTATTTGTTACCTTTGAGTGATAC
Source organism: Homarus americanus (assembly GCF_018991925.1). NCBI lineage: Eukaryota > Metazoa > Arthropoda > Malacostraca > Decapoda > Nephropidae > Homarus > Homarus americanus. The sequence continues at coordinate 7,853,300 of NW_024738300.1, read as the reverse complement.
ATGGTGGCTCAATTTGCTACTTGTACAATAAGACAACTTATTAATAAATAAACAAGGGTGTATGTAGGTACACAATACTGTATTCTTTGTCAATCCAGAATGAGACGCCTAGCTTATACCTAGGTATGTTAATGCCTAGCAATAACTCGCCAGGCCAACATACAGGCTATTAAATCATCTAATAATTACTTAATAAGTAATATTAGGAGGACACGTCGCTACCTGGCATTTAATTGCAATCCTCAACACCCCCTCCCGCACCCTCCATCACTCGCACTGCTACCATCATCTTTTTGCCTGGCGAATCAGCTATAAACACACACAAAGAAGACTCCGCTAATTTGTGTTGTAATAGCTGAATTACTAAGTGCCACGAGGATCAAAACCTGGGATTAAAGATAAACCAGGTCAAATCTAATCTCATACTATGTCAGATATTGGATTGGTTAGGTCTCTATTGGAACATAAATGAGCAGTCAGTCAGTCTACCAGGAGCAAAGGTAACAGATGTGATAAACCAAGTAGTAGCCTTTTGTGCAAAGAAAGAGGTTTCTCGGCACGGTTGGGAAAAACTACTGGGTCTGTTGAATTTTGCCACCATAGTAGTTCCTTTGGGCAAGTTAAGGAAGAAGCAACTAACTCATCTGGGGTTGAATTTGCTTCACAGAAACAGAAATTTTACTTCTCTCCCTATTCACAAGAATCTTGTCTTGGTGGACAAATTTGTAGAGGCAGTCAATGATGACATGCCATATTCTTTACAGAATGCATTGGTTCTAATGCCTTCTTCATGTTTCATAACTATTTCTGCACTGTATATTATCAATACGTTAACTAAATTTCAGAATGACCAATAATTTTAATGTAAAAATGCATAAATATTCAAGAGACCGACAAACTCGACGTTCACTCCACTGTAAACAAAGTTAAACTGAGAAGAGTTGGTGGGTGATTCAATTAGCTGAAGAGCACACAAAAACTGTTCCCTGTACTGTATATAGCCCTGTTCGGGCATGGTTGTGACCTGTGGTGTAACGGTCAGCATTCTCGCCTCGCAAGCGAGTAGACCCGAGTTCAATCCTCGGGCAGGGTGCAACTATGGGCAAGTTTCTTTACGCCATTTGCCTCTGTCTACCCAGCAGTAATTGGGGACCTGGACGTTAATCGATTTTTACGTATCGTATTCCGAGGTAATGGTTAGCCAGTGCAGTTGGCGAGATGTCCGGTCTTCTCGGACTATTCCTTGACACTGGGACATGTAACTCGTTAACTTGGGGTGTGGTTGTTGTGTTGGCGACAGCTGCTACACCTTAAACAAATTCACACCTACAGTAGGTGGCCCTTGGGCCAGCCATCCTCGTTACACGAGGGGCAACCATTATTATTATTATTATTATTATTATTATTATTATTATTATTATTATTATTATTATTATTATTATAATATATATAATCAATACCTGTATGTTAACTAAATTTCAGAATGACCAAAAATTTTAATAAAAAAAATGCAAAAATATTAAAGAGCACAACTTTCTTGATATTCACTCCACTGGAAATGAATGTAAACATAGAACAGAATACTGTATTAGCGGACTAGCCGATCAGCTGATGCACAAAACAAGGCGTGTTTCTCGTAAGGCTGTCGTGAATCGAAGGTTTGTTCGTTAATGGAACTGAAAATCCTTATGGGAGCTAATTCGTTAACCGAATTTCGTTAATTGAACGGTTTGTTAATCGAAGGACCACTTTATTCAAATTAATCACTATCTTATAAGAATTCCAGCAATGTAAATTATATTCTCCCCGGTCACTTCTGTGACATTTTATAAGCAAAAAACAAAACTAATCTAAAGGACATAAATAAACAAATAAATACATCACTAGACCCTCGGCCCCAACTGTCAAACATGTCACTGTTTTAGGCTTAAAGTTTTTATCTTATATAATGTCACAGACTTAAGTTAGAATATAATTTGTGTTGCTGGAATCCTTGCAAGACAGCGAATAATTTGAATATAAACATCATATATTTTGCATGAGATAAATATTTTTGCTCTTTGTACTATATTCAAATTAATCACTATCTTATAAGAATTCCAGCAATATTAATTATATTCTCCCATGTCAGCTCAGTGACATTTTATAAGAGAAAAACTTTAAGTCACTCTTAAGGACAGATAAATAAATAACCACCAGACCTTGGCATCAATTGTCAAACATATCACCTCACCTCCTTCCCCCCACCCCATCTTCCCAGCCAGTAAACAGACCATTTCGCAACTCATAAATTTAGCTGTGTTGATTTATGAATGTTTGTTTTAACATAATACAACAAAAAACAATGTTTTGTTTATTCTAGGAGATGGGCTGAGGTGCATCTGGGTAGACTGTCAGTCTTTTTAGTACAGTCAACCCTCACTTTACGCGGTCCCACATTCCGCGTTTCCACGTTTACGCGGTGCCCTGCCAGAACCCAGGATGTTCACATTCCGCGGTGGGTGTACCCCTTTACACGGTGAAGTATAATTTTTTTTTTTATTTAGCTCATAAAATTCATACAAATTATCCGGCCAGAATATAATTTACATTGCTGGAATTCTTACAATTTGATGATCATTTTGAATATAAACATCATAGATTTTGCATTAGACATACAAATTTTAGATATAATGTTTACTCTTGAGTAAATATGTTATCTTTTGTGCAAAATATATGATATTTATATTCAAAATATTCCTGGTCTTACAAGGAATCCAGCAATGTCAATTATATTATCCTAACTTTAGTCTGATTTATTATTTATTACTAAAAAGGTAAACAGTCTGGTATTCCCACACATTTATCTAGTAGGGACGTTGGTGGGGGGTGGGGGGGAGGGAGGGAGGGACCGGCGACCGACCATCTGTTACCTTGTGAAGAATATTTATTTTTTTAACTGAAGAATTTTATTTTAGCTCATAAAATTCATACAAATTACCCGGCCAGAATATAATTTACATTGCTGGAATTCTTACAATTTGATGATCATTTTGAATATAAACATCATATATTTTGCATTAGACATAAAATTTTTAGATAAAATGTTCACTCTGAGTAAGTATGTTATCTTTTGTGCAAAATATATGACGTTTATATTCAAAATATTCCTGGTCTTACAAGGAATCCAGCAATGTCAATTATATTATCCTAACTTTAATCTGAGGTATTATTTAATACAAAATGTTAAAATTTATTTTTTTCACCCACTCTTTCTCTTGAAGGGAGGATTGGTGGGGGGTGGGGGGGAGGGTTGGGACTGACCGCGCGGTTGGAAGAGGGGGGAGGCAAGGTGGGGTACTTTGATTGACAGATAGTGTCGTGAAGAATATTTTTTTTTTATTAACTGAAGATATTTGTTTTAGCTCATAAAATTCATACAAATTACCCGGCCAGAATATAATTTACATTGCTGGAATTCTTACAATTTGGTGATCATTTTGAATATAAACATCATATATTTTGCATTAGACATACAAATTTTAGATAAAATGTTTAATCTGAGTAAATATGTTATCTTTTGTGAAAAATATATGACATTTATATTCAAAATATTCCTGGTCTTACAAGGAATCCAGCAATGTCAATTATATTATCCTAACTTTAGTTTGAGGTATTATTTATTACTATACCTGGTTTCCCCCCCAAAATTTCTCAGAGGGAAGAGCCAGCAGTGTAGTGTGAGAAGAGGGGGAGGGAGTCGTGTCCATTATTTGAATGGACATTAACTTGGCGACTGTATTTCTCTATTTCTCTTAAGTATTAATTGTGTGCATGTACCATCATAAAATTAAGATGTTATTTTTACTAGAACATAGGTATTGTGTTGGAAAAAGTGGAGTTTGGGGGTCAGCTGGTCTCTATTTCATTTAATCCCATATGTTATGTTATTCACTTTACGCGTTTCTCACTTTCCGCGGTACCCTGTGGGTTACATTAACCGCGTAAAGTGAGGTTTGACTGTATTTTGTGTTTCTCTCAAGTACCAAACTAAATTATTCCATTGAAACAACACTTCGATTTAGTGCAAATTTGGGTTAAAGCGACCTCTCTTGGAACGTATCTCGTGTTATATCGACGTTCTACTGTATACTGATCTCCCTCGCATTCAGACACCATACAAGAAATGCGCCTTTTACTTTATAAATTATTACATATCCTTACACATCAAGTAAAAATTCACAAACCTGATGAATTGATTCCTTGTTTAAAAGATCCTTAGTGAGAGCTTCAGTAGTTTCTTTAATTTCTTTTTCATGAGCAATGGATGAGTTCTTGTGATCTTCTTGTGTCTTCTCTAAATCATGTTTAAGTTTCTGAATTTCTTGCTCATGGAAATTATGTGATTTACTAAGGTGTTCCTCCTTCTGGTTGAGGTCACTGAGGAGTTTCTCCATGTTAACTCTCATGGAAGTCTCAAGAATCTTAAGTGATTTTTCTTTGGATTCTAATTCACACTGGACCTTCTCATGTTTACTGAGGGACTCGGCTAACTCTAATTTGAGCTCCTCAATAGTCGTCAACCCATCGTTGAGGTGTCCTTCTCGAGTAGATACTTCTTCTTGGAGGGTTGCGAGCATTTCTTCGCGTTCTTTTAATCTGTCATCTAAAGCATGTGCTGAGTCAGTGATGGCTTTTAATTCTCTCTTCAATGAAATAATTTTTTCCTCCTGCATCTTGCTCTCTTCAAGTTTATTCTGAAAAGAGCAAAAAATTAACAAATACATACAATACATGGAGAGAATGACTGAGAAGGGAATCTACAAAACACAGTTTAGAAACAAGGAGGAAGATGAGGAATAATAAATAAATAAAATTAAAGTACAAAGATTGAAACCTTTTTAACATTATGATTAAATACTTTGTAAACTGAGAAAGGATATACCTGTATGGAGAAACAGGTGCATATACCTGTATTAATTTTAAGAAACAAGTACATTACCTTCTTCATCGTTGTCTTTAGTTCCTTTATAGCTGTCTTCAGTTCCCGATTCTTTGTCTTGTGTTCCTTCTCTGACTTGGCAACATTTTCATATTCCTTCGTCTTTTTCACTAGCTCCTTGCTGCAACATAAGCACAGTAAAAAAGTAAGAGTTCCTATAACACTATAAGTAACAACTAATTATGTTCTTAATCCTGAACTTTTACACCTACTCAAAAAAAAATATAGGAGAATATACAATTAATAATACGTAAAATAACTATCAAATTGACTTAACTTCCTTCCCAAACACTGGCAGTGCACCAGTTCAACATGACATTTTCCAGACTGGTAATGATAATGAAACACTGCATATTACTTTGCTATCACTCGGAATCAAATACGACGATCATCCAGCTATGATAAAATGATACAAGTTATTAAAGATGTGACTTAGGTTGGTGAGTTTTAAGGTGACTAAAGAGGCTAATATGGGACCGGCAGAGTCGATCACAGATGTTGCACATGCAGGGAGCTACATCTAGTGTTGGAGGGGCGGTGGTAGCATCTTTCCGGCATTGGCGCTTATCTGCCTCATTATGCAGTCGGGCTAACTCAAAAGTATTGACACCTTCTTGTGTGGTGCTCCTCCAAGCATTACGGTGTGAAGTAATCGTCTCCCAGATGAGAGGGTCGATTTGGCACTTTTTCAGGTTTGTCTTAAGACTATCCTTATACCTTTCCAGTTGCCCGCCAGCGTTACGTTTACTATTCGTTAGGCGACTGTAAAATAGCTGCTTTGCCAGTCTACTGTCGTCCATGTGGGTAACATGGCCAGTCCAATGTAGTTGTTCATGGATAATGGTAGCCTCGATGCTTCTACAGTTGGTGTCAGCAAGAATACTGGCATTTGTTCTCTTGTCTTCCCAGTGAACACAGAGGATGGAATGCACAGGGGTTAGACTAGGTTGGTGAAAGTTTCAAGTGCCTTGATCCTATATGTGACCCATGTCTCGCTGCCAAATAGCAGGGTGGGGAGGACCACTGCTCGATATATGTGTAACTTTGTAGATAATTTCAGCTCCCTACAGCTGAAGAGAAAGTTTCAAAGTCTGCCAAAGGCTTGAGATGCACATCTGATTTGATGCTGAATCTATTCATCGATGTCCACAGTGGTGGACAGGTGGGAGCCGAGATACCGAAAGTGGGTAACATTAGAGAGGGTAGTATCGTTAAGCTGGATGGATGGTGGAGGTGTGGCTGAACCAGGGGCAGGTTGAAAGAGAATCTGAATCTTACGTACATTCACCTCAAGGCCGAAGTGTGCATACACATCTGCGTATGTGTTCAGGATCTCCTGTGGGTCGTATTCAGTGTGAACAACAAGGGTGAGGTCGTCTGCATACTGAAGTTCAGTAATGGAAGCTGCCGACACCTTTATTCTTGCCTGGAGTCGTCTTATGTTGAAAAGACCCTTCACCCAGTACTCGATGTTTACCCCGCTGGCTAAATTGGCACTGGCACGAGTAAGGAAGGCAGCCAAGATGATGGAAAAGAGAGTTGGTACCAGTATACACCCTTGTTTAACCCCTGTTTGGATGGGGAAGAACTCTGAGTGGGTGTCGTTGTGCAGGACACTGCCGTTCATGCCATCGTGGAGTTGCCTCACAATGGCGATGAATTTTGGTGGGCAGCCAAAACGGTTGAGGATCAACCAGAGGGCTTCCCTGTTGACCGAGTTGAAGGCCTTGATCAGGTTAATGAAACCCATGTACAGGTCACGACACTGTTCTCTGCACTTTTCCTGTATCTAGCAGGCAGCAAAAATCATGTCAGTGGTGCCACGTGATGGTCTAAAACTACATTGAGATTCTGGGAGGAAGTTTTCCGCCTCAGGAAGGAGTCTGTTTAGGAGGACTCGGGCGATAATCTTGCCAGCTAAAGAGAAGCGAGATCCCATGGCGGCAACCACAGTCTGACCGTTCTCCCTTGTTCTTATAAAAATGTCGATGGATGCATCTTTAAGAGCTTGGGGGATTTCCTCCTTTTCCCATATATTCTCCAGGAGAGAGTGGAGACGGATGGTAAGCAGAGGTCCTCCTGCTTTATAAACCTCGGCTGGGATTCCATCAGGCCTTGAGGCCTGATGGATAACAGAAAAAAAATTCATATACAATTTACCAATTTGACGGAGGATGGAAGTTGGCGAGTTATTTAATCTCCCCATGATTCCTGATTATTTGTTTGTCCTTCATCAACCATGGCCTAGTCTATTTTTTTTTACTGATGATATTAAGCTATGTAGCCCCCCCCTCCCCCCCCCCTTCTTCTTCTCCAAAATCGTGAATTTGTTTGTGACTTGGATGGTAAGTATCTTTTATTTTAAACTTTTTTCCACTCACATCTTGAAAGTTAATGTTTTCAAGCAGTTATATATTTACTTACTGCATATTAAATTCTACATTAAACTAAGCCAGAAATGGTATCCTTAACATTTATATATGACAACAACAAACATGAGCACCACTCGTCCTCCCGGTGCACTACAGTAGCAAGCTATGTTCTATGGTGATGCCACATGGCAGAGATCGTGTAATTCAACGATTATTATCGGTCAGTATTGGTGTGGCTACTACTTATCATCGGTGCTTTTTTTTTGTTTTTTACCTTGTGACAAAACAGCACTATTGATAACTTTGTACTCTGTTTTGGTGACTGTGAAGTGATCTTTGCTATGTTTTTTGACTGTCTTGTGCTTTGGCCCAACGATGACCATCGTTCATGCAGATTGTTTACATCATAGATGGGGGTGGTCTTTATACATCACCATCGTTAAAGCAAATAATGAAGATAGGGAGATCATAGATCGGGGGATACCTGTACCAGTAAAATATTATGATCTAAATTATTTTTAACTTGTAATTTCTGGTTAAATATAAGTAATTCTCTTCATTTTATTTTTACTCCGATACACACACACACACACAATCCTACATACAGAATGTGCAAAACTAAATTAAATAAATAATTATCATAAAGTATAATGTTTCAAGTGTGTGGAGGTTGGAGGGTCCGTAGCAGAGCACCATTGCTAGGGACGGTACTGCGTTGCTAGGGTGAGCACCAGGGGCGACTGCTAGGCTACGCAGGTTGAACACTAACTTGCACCATTTTTGTTCTATTTATTCTTACATTAATGATATGTATACATGCTTTTGTTATCGCAATTCATAAACCTAAAATTTTAAGTTTTAATGTTACAGTGTACAGTTAAAGCTACTTACAGGGGTGAATCTAGAGAACTGAACAGTCTTCATGGGCAGTTCCATTTTAGGCATGGCGCCCCAAATACCGGAAAAAAATTATCTCGCACAACCCCAAGTTCCAAGCACGCTGGATAAATGGTAATATACCTGTACAACAATTTTATATACATTATGTGTACTATGTGCATTCAATGATTACCCATGAAATGGTCACTTCTGGCTTACAGATAGCTTTCACAAACGGAACCCATCAGTAACCTGGGGAGTATCTGTAGTTATACAGGATGGTCACTAGTCATATACTGCTGGTTCCAATCATATTAGGGACTTCTCATTCATAACCAAACAATTAAGATGTAAACTTCTTCAGGTTAGAGCTCATCACACCTGGGACTCACAAAGATAGACCTAATCCTATCAGTTAGATTACATTAGGATCAAGTGGGACTTGGACTCACTTGCTTGGTCACCATTAAGAACTTATACAGTTGTGATGCATAATGTATCAAATTATGTACAGGGATATAGACTGAGATGTATACAGTACTGAAATACAGCCTCACATATTTTTGTCGGTTCTTGTTCCCTGGGTGAAGTAGTGGGACATAAGTGTACCTAAACTTATAAATTATAGTCTCCATACCTGGACTTCGTGATCTGCTCTTCAAGGGAAAGTATTTGTTGTTGCTGAGCTTCTTCCTGCTCCTCAGATAATGTCAGTTTCCTTTTAACCTCCAATACAATATCACCCATCTCCTAAAAAAAAAAAAAATTTTTTTTTTATAAAAAACCAGTTTTTGTGATATAGTCCAGAATGCAACATCTAGCTTTATACCTAGGTATGTAAATGCCTAGCATTAATTCGCCAGGCAAACATACAGACAATTAAAACATCTACAGGTAACAGTTACAGTGGTCCCTCAGTTAACGAACACAATTCGTTCAAAAAGGTCTTTCGTTAACTGAAAAATTCGTTAACCGAAACCATTGTTTCAATGGGATTTTGGGTAATTGGTTCCAGCTCACCGAAAATTATATACAAAGTAAAAATAAATACAGTAAAGTACACGTACTTTGAGGTGTGTATGTAGAAGGCTCCTGGATGATGATGAGAATTAGAAGTGGGGGTGGAGGAGAAGGGAGAAGAGAAGGAAGTGGGGGTGGAAGAGAAATCACCCCATGCTTCATGCCGTCATTTCACCCATAAAATTTTAAGTTCACTAGGTGTAATTCAGGATTATTTTCTTTAAATCAACACTGCACTGCACTATATAATGGCAATATGTTAAATAAATTTCAGAATGACCAATAATTGTACTGTACTGTAAAAACGTAATAATAGTTTATGTTCAAGAGAGCCACAAGCAAGATGTTACCTCCACTGACCAGAGATACAAACTAATGCCTTGGTGGGTGAGTCAAATGGCTGATTGGCACACCAAAAACTAGTTTCCTGTACTCCAATTATGTTATATAAATGTTAAAATTACTAAAAAATTTAATATAAAACTTGGAAAATTATTGAATAGTACAACCTTCTTGATATTTACTCAAATGGGAAAGAATTTAAACCCTAGAACCGATTACTGTATTGGCGGACTAATATTCCAGCTGGTGAGCAAGCGAAAACATGCTGAGAGGAATTCGTAAGAATTTCGTTAACCGAATTTTTTTTCGTTAACCGAATTGAAGATTCTTATGGAAGGTAATTCGTTAACTGAAATTTCATTAACCGAGGTGTTCGTTAACCGAGGGATCACTGAACTTAAATACGTAATATGGTAGATTTGATTTGACCTGGTTTATCTTTAATTCTAGGTTTGAAATACAGTAGTACTAGTGTACGTTGAGTCGCCCTTTGACAATCTTCGAAAGAATTTCCCACTTTCAGCCAATCGTCTAGATAAGCAAAAGTTCTTATGCCCTCCTTCGCAAGGATCTCCTTGGGGATGTTCACCAGTTTTGTAAACACTTTTCGTGCAATTGTGAGGCCGAATGGCATCACTGTGAATTGATAACTTACATCCCCCACTGCGAACACTAGAAACTTTCTGTACCAGGGAGCAACAGGCACATGATAATAGGCATCTTCGAGATCCACTTTTGAAATCCAGGCATTGGGTGGAAGTAGATGCCTCATATGATCGTAAGTGAGCATCTTGAAACTTCTTTTGATAATGAATTTGTTCAGGACGGAAAAATCTAAAATCCACCTCAATTTGTAACTGCCTTTCTTGGGAACTGGGAACAAGCAAGACATGAAACACTTCTCTGACTGCAACAGTTCTATCACACCTCTGTTTAACAGCTGAATTACAAATTCTGTGAGTAAGGGGGTTGGTTCTGACCCCTTTTTGGTAACACTAGGGGAGGGCGCCTGAACCAAGTCCATGTGAGGCCCCCTATGATTGTCTTGTAAGCCCATATGGAAGAAGTCCACCTGTTTTCCCAACTTACAAGACGACCCAGCTGTCTGGCTTCATTGGGAGGGAGTGGTCGCTGATGTGGTGGGACAAGGTCTCCTTCCACTTCTAAACAAATGGCCACCCCCACTACGTCTTGGATTGTTTCCTCCTCTAAAGTTTCCTCTAGGTTGATAACTGAACCTAGCAGCTGGTCCTGTTCCCCTGTTAATCCTTCCTCTTTTAAATTTCCTAAAGGTCTTAGAACTCCTGGGATCAGTAATATGAATAGCTTGCTCAACAGCTGATCTATACTTAATTAATGTTTGTTCCTCAAACAAAGCAGGAGAAAGAGGGGAAGAACGTAGCAATAAATAAGCAACTGGTGCTGAGAAAGTTAAATAAGTGTTATACTTCATAAAACTTACCTAGAATTAGGGCTGTAATGACCACGGTCGAACATGTTAGTTAACGCAAAATCAGACGATTCATATTACACTCAATAGCCCATAAAACATGGAGCTATGCCTTCATTGTTGAGTCCCCCATCTGAGGCGCCAGTACTCTCCCCATTTCAGGCCTCCGTTTTCTCTCAATCATTTATCTCCGAGACTGATGTTTCTTAATACCCCATGTCATGTTCAGAGATTTGAAATTGAGAGCGAACACAGTAATATTATAGTGTATTAGAGGGGATACTTGTGACGACTTGTTAATTTGTTATCTGGATGATTTAGGAATACTACTGTAGTACCATCATTTTTGTGCTGCAGATTTCCGTGAAGAACTGTGTAAGTTAAAACACTCATCGTTGTCTGAGGTCTGAGCCAATACATCTTCAGTATCCCATGAGAAATCTCTAGCTACTGCCACAAACGCTTCTTGCACAATGGAAATCTTTGACTGCACATCGCTACTTTGTTGTAACCCTGAGCTAGCCTGACCCATCTTAGCTTGAAATAAGGATGAGAAACCATGGCAAAAACAGCTAAATATCTTCTTGAAACCAGTAACTATTGCAAAAAGCAAAGATGAGCCATAGCTTTGCATCTTTGTTTGAATCTGTTCTAACTGGTTGTTGACAGTGAGCAATACTGGAATCAATTCCCCACAGAAAGTCTGTCTCTCTCACTGAAGGTGATTAATTGCACAAGCAATAGGAAATAGGGTTATTTTGTATTCTTCTAAGAATTGATTTTTGGGATTCTTGATAAGTGGCAGCTGCATAAATGTCATCAATTTAAGTTTAGCTTTATGCTTGAGAAAGACCGAAAGACCATCATATAAATAATTCCAGAGTGGTGGGCATGGAATCTTTAAACTACAACCAAAGATTTGCTGAATCACCTCTGCGGACATGGGACAGCCACCTTTTCTCACTCATGCACACACACTCAAACAATGTTCTTTTGTATTATTTTTATGGTATTGTAGTTATTTTATTGCATTATATGGAGTGTACTGTACCTATATATAAAAAAGTATGTTGCTAATAAGAAATATGAAGAACATGGGTGTGTATGTGTGTGAAGTGAATGTATCTGTGGACTTGGCAGGTCACCAAGTTAGACTGTCCCTGTAGCTAAATCCCCCTACCAGGCCATTAATCATCTTAACAACACTCACTAGAGGCTAACCTCATGATATCAGACAGCTCATTTGTGTATTTTCAATTCTTGTATGCATCAAGTTGTTCACATGTATGGACAAAAAACTCTGATCATCCATAAAGTAACACCTGTATCTCTCACAAGATAAGCTTCACTTGCAGCATCCACTGTGTCATCCACGTTATGTTTATCACTGGTTTCAGAACATTTATAAAAAAAAAGATAAAAGTAAAATTATCTCAGTTTTTTATGATATCAGCAACACTAAAGTGCTCAACAGACAATGACTTACTGTAAGTTTTTCCTTCAATTGTGTAATAGTTTGGCTCATATCTAGATTTTCTTTCTGAAGAGTCTCTTGTCCATCAAGAAAATTCACCTTCATTTGTTCAAGATCCTTTATAGTCTCCTTCAGTATTGTCACCTGTAATTGAAAGGTAAATTAAATAGTGAGGCTAATATAACTCTAAACCAATGGTTCTCAAACTTTAAGCATGACCCAATTTTGAAAAACTCAAACTTTGTGACCAATTGATTCAAATACAAAAAAATTAACCATCAAATCAAATTTAATGTCACATCAACTAGCAATTTAATAGCAAGGTACAAATAGAGTGGTTGAAGGCTCCCATTGGGTACTGGTGGCCTAGAGAGTTTAAATAAAACAGAGGTAAAAAGCATAACTTTTTGGGTCATCACGACCCATTGAAAATTGACTCGCAGTTTGAGAACAAATGCTCTAAACACTGAACATTGTGGGGTTTTTTCTTCTTCTTTTTATTATTATTACAGTATTTTTCCCCCTCACCGTGCTAAGATGTATACTGCAATACCAAAAATAAAATCCTCGTGGCACTTTATATTTCAGCTATCACAACACAAATTAGCGGAGCCTTCTTTGTGCGTGTTTACAGCCGATTCGCCAGGCAAGAAGATAATGCTAGGTATTTACATACCTAGGTATAATTGAAGAAATGGCTGCTAAGATTCAATGTCAAGAAGTGTAAGAGGATGCACCCGAGGAGTACCAACAGTAAGGAGGCGTATCATATGTCCCAACGGGATGAAGAACTGCACTATTTGAGACTGAATGTGAGGACCTAGGTGTGTATGTTGACAATGAGCTGAAGTTCTCGGGCCATTGCGAGAAGAAGGTAAATCAGGCAAATAAATTATTAGGTCTTATAAGAAGGTCGTTCAGATATCTAGACGGTCCATCCCTTGTAGCGATCTTCAAGAGTGAAGTGCTTCCCCATCTGGAGTACTGTCACCCGGTCTGCTCCCAGAGGTATGCTAGGGACTGTCAGTTGGTTGAAAATGATCAAAGGAGGGCCACCAGACTGGTACCTGCACTTCAGCACCTCAACTACCCTGAGATACTGAAGCGCCTGAACTTGCCTAGCTTATACTACAGACGGGCAAGGGGTGACCTAGTTGAGGTGTATAAGCATCTCAAGGGGCACTACTCAGTCGAGTGTCCTTACCTAGAACTGGCGGAAGCTCGCCCCACAAGGGGTCACAGCTCAAGATTGAAGAAGTCGCAGGTCCAGAAAACTGTGAGGGCAAACTTTTTCGGAGTGAGAGTTGTGAACTCTTGGAACAATCTGCCAGAAAGTGTTGTGACGGCACCGAGTGTGAGCTCTTTCAAGACCAGACTTGACCAACACTGGAGCAGGTTCAAACTGTGTATAGATCTACACCTATTTAAAAATAAAGAAAACAAAAACAGTACTTAGCTGCCTTCTGCTGGTTTTAACCTCCCCTGTTGCCTTTAGAGTTGTCTTCTGTTTTTCTTCTTCTTTTTTTTAGTTCACTTCGGCAATTTGTCAGTATCTATGTGTTATCTCTATGTACACTGCATTTTGCTATGAATAAGGGATTTTATACGCCCACTCAGACCTTTAGAAACACAGAAAATAAAATAAAACTTTCTTTGGGGCAGTAATAGAATGCCTCTTGACCTGGGCTGTACCTCCAACTTGGTGGAGATTGAATTTTCAAAAATACAATCGCGTCTAGCATTAAAAATCCTACATCGATTTACACTTTCACATCACTAAGACATGTTTTGTTTAATACTAAATGTACTAGAGGGAATAATATAAAAAAACATGACAGAGTTATCGAGTCAAATCATACAATACAAAATAATCTTACGAAACTCGAAACCTATAAAATCATTATACAATATTACACTACAAGATGAAAGCGAGTAGCCTAGACCCGCATATGAGAACAGACAGTGGGACACAACTGAGTGCGGTCACTACCACCCCTCGCTCGCCAATTCCCGCTCCCAGGATATTTGAAAATTAATTATCTTCCAAACATGGTTAAGGCATGTTTGATGTGGTTAAATAGTAGCATCATTTTCAATTAATAAACCACAGTAAAGCCCTGGCCTGCATGTCCAATCCACACACTGGCACACCTTCAGCATGTTCTTGCATATACCACTTATACTGTACTGTACTGTACTGTACTGTACTGTACTGTACTGTACTGTACTGTACAGTGCTTGGTCTAACCCTTCATAGGGTAACTTTCTCTCTAAATACTTTTTCTGCACACTCACTTCCTTCAACTTAAGTTGGTAATTTCTTCAGTTTGTCCTTAGCCTTTAAAATATCATACAGGGAGGACACGCAAAGAATGTATGTTTCCAGCAGCTCTAACATAACACTCAAGAGATAGTATCAGCCTCTTTTTCCGGGGTGTAGAGGAAGTAGCACCCCTTGAAGACATGTTTCAGGCATAATAAAGTGCTTAAGTCTGAATAAAATGGTCACTGCAGAGCAGGCTTGGGTTCAAGTACTTTTCTCAACTACAAGTGCTAGTACTTTTGGTATATCAGCAAGTAAGTACAAGTACTAGGTGTCGAAAATTTGGTCAAGTTTTTCAAGACCATTGCAAAATTTTATTTGTAAGTAAGATCAATGCACTTCACAAACATGACTGTTTCGAAGTTTTCATAAGTCAAATGGCAATGATCTAATCGGAATACTTTTCCTCCAATGCTAAAAGCTCTCTACTGATGCTGAGGATGCTTGGATAGTGAGGTGAAACTGGCTAGCTTGGTTAATTGTGGGAAGATGTCCTCATGTCTCTTCCAGAAATCCAAGGGATTACTCTCCTCTGGTTCGCATGGCATGTTGAGGTAGCGTGTGATCTCATGATCAACAGTATTATCAGCAACAGGTTGGTTAGCATCAGGATCTTCCATAAAACTGAACATTTTACATCTCTTTTTGGGTGGAGAACTAGTATTTACTGGACCAGCCAGCATTCCAGAATCTACAGTTATCTGTGCAGTAAACTCAGTTGTTCAGTCAGTTTTCTCCATTTGATCCTGGCACCACCATGCTTTACAGCATGGGTCAAGTACAGCAGCAAAGCGAAATTGTTTGCTTGCCTCGTACTGGATTAGTCGCTTTTCAAGTGAGTTCTTCAATGCTGCCACAAAGTTATTGTTATATTTTGATTTCCTCTGCTCAAGATGTTGTCGAAAGCCACAAACACATGGAACTACAAAGCTAGCAGATACTGTGTTCTGCCTCTAGGCATAGTCTGTAGCCTCCTCAAAATATTCAAGAATATCGAACATGTCTTGAAGTATGTTCCTTTCATATGCTCCAAGAAGAGTGACACCTTCCTTCAGTAGAGAAAATTTATCTTCTGGGATAGCAAGTACAGATCGAACCATTTTAACTTGAGAGTTCCACCATGTGACATTTGCAGCTTCAACCCTGTTCTCACCTTCTAGTAGTTCAGTGGCTACAGTACTGTAGATCTGTGTACTGTACATGAGATACAATCTTTTGTGTTTTATCAAGTATCCTGTTCAACTGGGTGGCATTTTTTTATCCATCCTTTATAACCAGTTGCAACGTATGTGCAAAGCAAATAGCATGTTGAGCAGGGAGACCTGAATACTCCTCAGTCACTTGTGTTGACTTGAATGGCATCTAAATACTCGCTGTCAGTATCAGGCAGCAAACTGAATCAGACATGCTTAAATGCGAGTGAGTTGCCACATCTTTCTTCAAGTTGTAACTGGTAAAATGTATCAGTAGATGCTTGGAAGTACTTCAAAGGTATTTGAAAGTACTTGAATATTTTCAAGTAAATTTCATCAAGTACAAGTACAAGTACAAGTTGAAGTACCAACTACTGTATTATGAAATTGCAAGTACAAGTAGTTGAAAATTGGTACTTAAGTACCAAGTACAAGTAAGTACAGGTACTACTCAACTTATGACCACCCGGACATACGACCGCCACAGTCGTATAAAATATTTTTCAAATTGCGTATTTTCGAGTCCCAACGTTAGTGATCGCGCTGTGTACTGACAAAATTTTTGTTTGTAATTCCTTTTAAAATGGCTGGCAAGCGTAAAAGTGAGAGTTCTCGTGGTGCTGAGAAGAAAAAGAGACACCCATTTTAGATTTTCTTTGTATTATTTTTGCATTTTCGACTTACGACCTAATCCTGTCGTAAGTCGAGGACTGTCTGTACAGTAAAACCTCGATTAACCGACTTTCGGATTAACCGTCAATCCCGAACTCCTAATTTTTTTTTTTTTTTTTTTTTTTTACAGGGATTAGCCCACCCGGGCACAGGTCACTGACCCACATCGACACATCGAGGCCTGGGGGGTGATAATGCAATAATATTAATAATGATAATAATAATAATAGTAATAAGAACCATAAATAAATGCAAAAATGAAAAAAAAATCAAGAGTGAGAAACAATATATGTACCGTATGTTGTGTTGTCAATAGTAAGAGAAGCAATTGAGACCCTGCAATTGTGTGTAAATGAGGCAGAAAGTCAGATCAGCAACCTGGGACTTGGTCACAATTTTTGTGATGACATGTTCTTTGACTTTTCCATTTTTTATTCACGGTTTCTGCGCTGGTTAATATTTATTTACTAAAGTGATTAATGTTTTAAAGCAAATTCTATTGATATATGAATGGCAAATGAACAAAAATGAATAGAGGGAATTAAATGAGGGAGGCTAGGGAAAGGTACTTTGAAAATGTATGTTTTATTTCCGTAGTCTTTATGTACTATTAACCGACCTCTCGGATTATCCGTCGGCTCCTTCCCCCCATATGTGGTCGGTTAATCGAGGTTTTACTGTACTAGAACCCTACCCTGCTGCGGAGTCTGTAAACTGGTGTTTACAGGATGAGTGACGCGTTAAAACTGGGGTGAGTGTGACAGCCAACCACAGCTAGCAGAATAAACAAAGTTGCTGTACACGTACAATACAGTACAGGTTGGTTGTGATGTTGTGAGGGAGAAAATTAAATGTAACAATGATCGTGTCACTATCTATTATGAAATTTCACATTTTTTGGTGAGTAAAAAAAACTACAAGAGAAGACCAAAGAGCTAGCAGCACTATGCAGGGTAGGGTTAAATGGGGTATTACTGTAATTACAGGTATTTGTGATAAGTGCTGGAAATGATAAATAAATTATTTGAAGTGCTCGATGGAACACTGACATATCAACCAATCGGGGAGAAATGAGATTCTTGACTCATGTAGCCCAGGTGGATCCCTGTAATGCTAGCTGAGCTGGTAAAGGGAAATACGACTTTGGAGCAATAAAAATTTTTGTTATAAAACAGGAATTTCAGTTTTTTGCACAGTTTCCATGTGGCACGTGTACTGTAGGTGAAGGCAATGAGAGGCCACAGATGCGAGGGTGTATGCAGCCTTGGGAGGGGAAACTACAGGTTACGTTAGAGCAGTTTAGTGTTTATATTTTTACTCTACCCTTACTTAATTGTTAACCAGGGTGTTCCTGTTTATAAATCCAGTACAGTACATATGTCAGACTCACCTCTTCTTTCAACTGTTTAACATGGAGTTCCTCACAAGTGAGATTTTTCTTGCAGATACCTAGTTCATTATATATTCTCTCCTTCTCCAACTGAAAAGAGCAAACCAAAACTGTCAAAATATGGACACAAAAAACAACTAGTTTCTTGACACTGCTGTGACTGTTACCATAATAATGCAAAATTTTAGCATTTGCTATAAATGTGTTCTGCTAAGGAACATTATTCCTTTTCACAACAATGCCTCACATGTACATCTGTTTTGCCTCTGCCATTATATAAAGTCAAGCATTTACCATTAACAGAAAAGCCATCCCCAAAAGCACTTTACACTGTATTAACTGGTTATTAAAGTATACTATAGCACATCAATGCTTCCTGAAGACTACCCTATCTCACGTTTAGTACATTTTCCACTCTCCAACAATCCACCTCTTAATTTCACAATCTTTTTTACCAACCATTCTTTCACATAGGCGCCAGGACGTGTCCACATGCCAATGGACCTATGCGCCATTCCTCTGGCTCTGGGGCCCACTGCTGCTCCAAAATCCTCTGCTGGTCTAGCCGGGGCCCACGAAGAACCCAGTTACCGTGTGTTGCCACGAGGAGGAACAGCAGGAGTCTTGATGGTGAAGATGCTGTGTACTGCCAGGCAAAGACTTGTGCAAGTTGCTTCCCTGTTCGCCACGAGGGCTAGCCAGAGGCAGTGACTGAAAGCGAGAGGGAGCAAGCAGTGCTTGCACCGTAACACTAACATAATGCTGCCACACTGGAAACATTACACCAGCCTGTGTGTGTGTGCATGCACGCGCACACACCTACCAGTGGTGTAATGGTCAGTATGCTCGCCTCGCAAGCAAGTGGTTCCGGGTTCGATCTCCAGGCAGGGTGAAACTTTGGTTAAGTTTCTTTATGCCATTTGTCTGTCTACCCAGCAGTAATTGGGGACCTGGATGTTAATCCACTTGCTGAATATGTTCCAAGGTAATGGTTAGCCAGTTCTGTTGGCAAGTTGTCCGGTTTTCTCAGACTGCTCCTTGACACTGGGTCATGCAACTCATTAATTTAGGGTGTGGTTGTTGTGTTAGGAACACCTTGTACACCTTAAACAAATTCACACCTAGGTAACCTTAGGACCAGCCATCCTCGATTTCGAGGGGCATCCATTATCATTATGAAAATAAAATCTGATATTGTGACAACGCAAATGGACTACAAAGACTAATTTTTTTACATGTATACAGTACAGTAGAATGTCGATTTAAAGCGATTCAATTTAGCATTATTGATTTAATGCGACACCCACAATTAAGGACAATGTTTTAATTTAAAGTGAATCTTTCCTTTTATGCGCGAGTCAATTTTGCTTTTAATGTTTCCCACGAGACTCGTCTCTGGGCACGCTACACGGCTGCCTGCCACCCTCCCACATCCTCAGTTCTTGCACTGAACAGACATGCTGTACTGTGTGACACCATCTCCTTCTACCACGTGAATCAACCATCGCCACCATGTCCAAGAGGCCAGCTACTACTTCATTAACTACCCCCAAAGACCAAGAAATCAAGGCAAGCAATTACACTGGAGCAGAAAAACAAGGTGCTGGAAGCACTGCAGTGAGGAAATGGTGTTTCCCGCGTGTCAGATGCGTCCACAGCCACAGTACTAGACAGTGATGTGGATGATGAGCTGGTCGAGTTGGGCTCTACATCTTCAGAGGATGAATTGCCTAAGTAATGTTGAGTGAAAATCAAATTTTTATAGCATAAAGTAATTAAAAAATAAGTTGAGAGGAAAGTGAGTGCTGGGTGAGTCAGGCGGGTGGTGAGTGGCACCAGCATGACCAGCCTCTCACATCAACTGATCGCTATAGTGCGGTTTTTTCAGCTGAGAAAAGATTACATATCAGTAACAGTACATTATGCATACATAACATTTTAAAAGATCAGAATCACATTGAAATATTACATGACCGTTAGTAGAGGCGGGAAAAATATGAAGTAGTTCGCAGTCATATTTCCCGCCTCTGCTGACGGCCGTGTAATATTTCAATGTGATTCTGATCTTTTAAAATGTTGTTTTTGCATAATGTACTATTACTGATATGTAATTTGTCTTAGTATGCCTTATTGTAGGTAAAAATAAATATATATTAAATGCATCCTCCGAAAACGTGAATTTGCTACCCGAGTTTATCAGTTAATTCATGTATAATATTTCTGATAAACTTCCTACGTGTTCATGTTTGAAATAATTAACATATGTATCTTTGTATAACTTAGTTAAATATCTTTCTCATCAGAAACGGTCATTATGAATAAACTCGTTTAAAAATACATCATTACTCAGGACAAACTCGTACAGGTTTGCAACAGCCAATCAACTGTAACTCTTGAGGAGGGGGCGGGGCATCTTTTCTCAGCTGGGAAAAAATGTGCTATAGTACACAGTCCATTTCACGTCCCATAATTTTAGCCGTGTTGATTTATGAGTGTTCGTTTTAACATAATACTATTGGATTTAGTGCTAATTTGGTTTAAAGCGACCTCTCTTGGAACGTATATCGAGTTATATCGTCATTCTACTGTACAGTATACTGAACAAAGTTGGGTATTAGATGAATATTTCGGAATTGTTTTATACTGTAAACCTCCCTATACCGAACTGGCTGCTCACCAATTATTTTGGTATAGAGATATACAGTACATTGTTTCTTTACTTTTATCCTCTTCTCCATATTCTTTTATCCACCCCATATAAAAATGGGAGAGGATTACAGACGAGCATCAGAGAACTTTTATAAACTGTAAGTATCCTGTACAGCACAATATTAAAAAATAATAATTCTGGCACACATTAAAAACTTACCTCCTCATTTCTCTGCTGTGCACAAAGGTCAACAATTCTTTCGTTTAATTGTTGAAGGTCCAAAACACTCTTGCTGTGAGCAGAGTCTTGTGTCGCGATAACCTCTGCTTTATAGATGATTTCCTGGTAAAACAAAAGGAAAAATCATGATTAACTAGGCTAGTTACCCGGCATTACTGGGGAGATAATCCATTATTGGAAATGTCCCCCCCAAAAAATTATTTTGATTCTTCTAATAGCTTTTTATATGAGCAGATTGACTGAAACCTTTGGATTAAATGTAAGGCTGAGAAATAATACAAACATGTGTTTAATTTTATTTGTTGTATTCTGAAATATCACAAACAAAATGGAAAAGGAAGCCCAAAAATTAACTACTGAATTAACAAAAAAAACAAAAAACAAAAAAACAAAAAAACAAAAAAAAACCCACTACAGATTCTTGGAAATAGGAGAAATGGCCCAAATACTCCAAACCTTAAAGTTTTGAAATGAAACCCAGTTAAGAACTTTCTGTGAGTCAAAAGAATTACAAGGTTACCAAATATGTAAAGATTGTATAGCACGCACGCACGCACACGAGACAGAAACTTCCAAATATATATGAAAAAATGATATATCACATTCTAAATTTAGAGATACAGTATAACATATATTTGGTGTATACAGGGTGATGAGGCAGTAAACTGCTCATTAGTTATTGTTTATGACTTAAAGGTTGAGTTTTATACCAGAAATGACCCAAAACTTATAGTGCCACACTACACCACTGCTAGACCATCACCACTATACCACACCATCACCACACTACACCACTGCTAGACCATCCCCACTCTACACCACTGCTAGACCATCACCACTATACCACACCATCACCACACTACACCACTGCTACACCATCACCACTATACCACACCATCACCACATTACACCACTGCTAGACCATCACCACTATACCACACTACACCACTGCTAGACCATCACCACTGTACCACACCATCACCACACTACACCACTGCTAGACCTTCACCACTGTATCACACCATCACCACACTACACCACTGCTAGACCTTCACCACTATACCACACCATCACCACACTACACCACTGCTAGACCATCACCACTATACCACACCATCACACCACACTACCACTGCTAGACCATCACCACTATACCCACACCATCACCACACTACACCATCACACCATCACCACACTACACCACTGCTAGACCATCACCACCACTATACCACACCATCACCACACTACACCACACTAGTACATCACCATACTATACCACACCATCACACATTACACTGCTAGACCATCACCACTATACCACACCATCACACCACTACACCTAGACCATCACCACTATACCACACCCACACCACACTACACCACCGCTAGACCAACACCACTGCTACATCACCACTATACCATCACACTACACCACTGCTAGACCATCACCACTATACCACCATCACCACACACCATCACCACACTACACCATAATTACACCACTGCCAGACCATCACCACTATATTACACCATCACCACACTACAATCACTGCTAGACCATCACCACTATACCACACCATCACCACATTGCACCACTGCTAGACCATCACCACTATACCACACACCATCACCACATCACACCACTGCTAGACCACATCACCACTATACCACACCACCACACACTACACCACTGCTAGACCATCACCACTCTACCACACCATCACCACACTACAACTGCTAGACCTTCACCACTATACCACACCATCACCACACTACACCACTGCTAGACCATCACCACTATATCACACCATCACCACACTACCCACTGCTAGACCATCACCACAATATCACACCATCACCACACTACACCACTGCTAGACCATCACCACTATATCACACCATCACCACACTACACCACTGCTAGACCATCACCACACCACACCACTGCTAGACCATCACCACACTACACCACTGCTAGACCATCACCACCTACACCACTGCTAGACCATCACCACTATACCACACCATCACCACACCGCACCACTGCTAGACCATCACCACTATACCACACCATCACCCACACTACACCACTGCTAGACCATCACCACTCTACACCACTGCTAGACCATCACCACTATACCACACCATCACCACACTACACCACTGCTACACCATCACCACTATACCACACCATCACCACACTACACCACTGCTAGACCATCACCACTATATCACACCATCACCACACCTACACCACTGCTAGACCATCACCACTATACCACACCATCACCACACTACACCACTGTTAGACCATCACCACTATACCACACCATCACCACACTACACCACTGCTAGACCATCACCACTATACCACACCATCACCACACTACACCACACCATCACCACACTACACCACTGCTAGACCATCACCACTATACCACACCATCACCACACTACACCACTGCTAGACCATCACCACTATACCACACCATCACCACATTACACCACTGCTAGACCATCACCACTATACCACACCATCACCACACTACACCACTGCTAGACCATCACCACTATACCACACCATCACCACACTACACCACTGCTAGACCAACACCACTGCTAGACCATCACCACTATACCACACCATCACCACACTACACCACTGCTAGACCATCACCACTATACCACCATCACCACACTACACCACACCATCACCACACTACACCACTGCCAGACCATCACCACTATATTACACCATCACCACACTACACCACTGCTAGACCATCACCACTATACCACACCATCACCACATTACACCACTGCTAGACCATCACCACTATACCACACCATCACCACATTACACCACTGCTAGACCATCACCACTATACCACACCATCACCACACTACACCACTGCTAGACCATCACCACTCTACACCACTGTTAGACCATCACCACTATACCACACCATCACCACACCTACACCACCGCTAGACCATCACCACACTACTGCACCATCACCACTATATCACACCAATCACCACTACACCACTACCACACCATCACCATTATACCACTACCACACCACCACTATACCACTACCACACCACCCACTATACCACTACCACACCATCACCACTATACCACTACCACACCATCACCACTATACCACTACCACACCATCACCACTATACCACTACCACACCATCACCATCATTCCACCACTACCACACCATCACCACTATACCACTACCACACCACCACTATACCACTACCACACCATCACCATCATTCCACCACTACCACACCATCACCACTATACCACTACCACACCACCACTATACCACTACCACATCATCACCACTATATCACACCACCACAACACTACACCACTCATCACTTTACCAGACCATTACCACACTACACCACTACACCACACCATCACCACACTACATCACTACCACACCACCACACTACACCACTACCACTATACCACACCACACCACACCCCAGGGGCGGATCCAGGTGTCCGGGTCCAGATCCCCCTTTTCAACAGAAAATTCCAATACTTTTTCTTTAATGTAGTTCTGTACTCAGGCATTTTTGTGTAGTAAAAAGTAATTACTATTGACCCTATTAAACTGCCACCACACCACACCATCACATCATTCTACATCAACATACCACCACGTCACTCTACATCAACGCACCACCATCACATCATTCTACATCAACATACCACCACGTCACTCTACATCAACGCACCACCACCACGTCACTCTACATCAACACACCACTATCACACTACACCGGCACTAAACCACCAATTGACCACCACCTCATCACACCGTACATTACACTAAACCCATACCATACCACTACCAACACCACACCAGTCTTTGAGTCCAGACTAAAAGGACTTCACTCTAGGTGCTACTCCATCACAGGCTACACAGGCTATTCCGAAAGTCCACAACACTTGCTCCAAACATGTCAACTCTGACAAATTTCAGTATTGCCAGCTTATTAAACTGGAGGTTGTGACCTCAAGTGGGGCGCATCCATTGAGTCCAGATATGTAAATTTGACTGAGTAATGCCCCTTTAGGCTTCAAACGTCTTTGAAAATACTGGACTGTATATAGGTATTGTAGTACAGTACTAACATTAGATCCCAGGCCTCACTGCATCAAGACCAGACTCATTACCAAGGACAATTTCCTACTGAAAGTCATGTACAGTACACTAATTCTGACGTTCCTTGACAAGAAAGCGGAGTTTGAAACACTAATGAAGGTAATCAACCCAATATAGTAGGTGTTGTAGAACTGTTGTTAGAGAATCAAACCGGAGGAATGCGAGTTCAATATAGACGGGTATGACTCATTTAATAACCTTTCTACAAATTGCAAGAGGGTGTGTCAAGCAGCTAGAGGTGCTACTCCCTACACAAAGTTGAAATTAAAAATGCGGGTAGGTGTATCACACCTGAGGTTTGAAGATGGTAGTTATTGATTCTTACCAGAACAAGGCGGAGGCATTGAACAAATTCTTTTCCTCAGTGTTCATAAAGAGAATGCAAACAATCTTCCTGCATTTGAGGAAAGACGGTTTGACACAGTGCTGAGCCACATTGTCTTCTCAGAAGATATAAGAAATAAACTGTCAAAACTAACAATTCATAAGAGTCTCAGCCTTGATATGGTACACCTCAGAGTGTAAAGAGAACTATGTAGCAAGCTTGTAAAGCCCCTTAAGACCCTGTTCTGCAAATGCCTGGATAAGCATGTCTGGATGAGCAAAAGGTCCCTGATGATTGAAAAATTGCTTAAGTGAGTTCTATATTCATAAAGGGCGATCATCACCCCACAAATAATTACAGTAAACCCTCGATAACTCAGCACATGTGGGGCTCTGGCCTTGCCGAGTTATCCCACATTTTTACTTATCGAGGCACTTCCCCCTCCTACAAAAATAAAAAATAAAATAAAAATTATCAACCCATATACAGGTATGTGTTCACCAAATGACAAATTATTCGGCATTTATGGCGTGATACAATATGACACACCACACGAGAATATTTGAAAAAAATCCTGAGGTAGTTTGCATGGTTGGTATCCCTGGCCTGCAGAGTTGTGCACCGAGGCCTGCTCGTTCCACGCTTATGCAAGGTGTCCCAGTTTCATAAGAGCTGTATCCATCGGGCTACGGTGTGCTTGGACAACCCAACTCGCCTAGCAATTTCACCATTGTTGAGGCCCACACCTTGTAGTGCGAGCGATTGCTGCGCGTGTCTTCTCCGAGGTTCTCATCTTGTCTAACATAGCTATGATTTGAAATAAACATTACGATTCCTACTGTTCGCTCCGAAGCTCAACTCAATGCAGGCTGAACCAGTTCCGTTTCCACCATATTCGATACATTGTAGTCATATAACGAGCCTCCTGTGGTAAAAGTCTGTGCTAACACTAGCATTGTTTGTTTGTCTCACATGAATTTCACTGTCCCGACTGAGTCTACCCAGATGCACCTCAGCTCATCTCCGAGAACAAACAAACACTCATAAGTCAACACAGCTAAAATTAAGGGATGCGAAATGGTCTGTTTACTAGCAATCAGCTGATCTGAGAGGGTGGTTGCTTGGACGCAACACCACCGCCTCTTGTCTGCCTCACTCCGTCCCTACTACTCACCATGCACTTTCCTCTCTACAGTCCTTAGTTTTTCATTACTTTATCCTATCAAAAACAGATTTTCCCCCTGCTTTACTTAGGTAAGTCATCCTCTGAAGATGCTGAGCCCAACTCAGCCAGCTCATCATCCGCATCACTGTCTAGTGGTGTGGCTGTGGAAACACCTGACACGCAGGAAGCACTAGATGACGGCCGTGTCTGCATCTTCCATCTCACCATACATAGCAGACTTCAGGTGGAGTTTACCCTTGGCAACATCTGGTGAAACATAGGCTGCTCTAATTTTCTTCTCGTTGAGCTTGATAGTGCAGACAGAGCTCTCCGATAGTCCAAATTGGCGCCACACACTTGAATCACCATGTCCTCACTGCCGTGCTTCCAGCACCTTGTTTTTCCGCTCCAGTGTAATTGCTTGCCTTGATTTCTTGGCCTTTGGGGTAGTTAATGATGTAGTAGCTGGCCTCTTTGACATAGTGGCAATGGTTGATGCACATGGTAGAAGGAGTTAGTGTCACACAGTACAGTATGTCCGTTCAGTGCGAGAACTGAGGATGCGGGAGGGTGGCGGGCAGCCTTGTAACGTGCCCAGAGAGGCGTCTGGCGGGAAACATTAGGCACAAAACTTAAAATAGTGAGTACCAGGTATTTCCATATGATCATCCAAATTTGACTTGCATAAAATAGGAAATATTCACTTTAAATTGATACGGTGTCCTTAACTGTGGGTGTCACTTTAAATCAATAATTTTAAATCGATTCGCTTTAAATCGGCATTCTACTGTAATACATTCCGAGACCACATCCATGCCGAGTTATATGAAATTCCGAGTTATCGAGGGTTTACTGTATAGACAAGTGAGCCTGACCAGCACAGTATGTAAAGTACTTGAGAGCATTATAAGAGATGCCATGATGGAACATCTACTACTAAAACAACCTTGTAAAGGATTGCCAACACAGTTTTATGCTGGGGCGCTCCTGCTTAACACAATTACTCAAAAGTCCTGGAGGTTTGGACTCAAATTCTAGAACAAGGTAGAAATATCAACAATATATACCTAGATTTTGCTGAAGCTTTCGACAGTGTACCCCTGAAAAGCTGAGAATTAAACTGGAAGGGTACGAGTTCAGGGAGTGTCCTAGAGTGGATCGGAGACTTTCAGCATGACCGCAAGCAATGTGTGGCGATTAATGGCCTGAAATCGTCATGTGTACCCGTAACAAGCGGGGTACCACTGGGCATTGTATTGGGTCCGCTGTTGTTTGTTTGCTTCATAAATAATATGCCGACTATACACTCCTCCATACAAATATTTGCAGATGACGCCAAGTTATGTAGGGAAATTAAGAACCAAACAGACTGTGAAGAGCTACAGAAAGCTCTTTATGAGCTTCAAGAATGGTTGAAGACTTGGCTGCTAAGATTCAATGTCATGAAGCGTAAGAGGATGCACCTACTGTAGGTCACATAAACAGTAAGGAGGCGTATCACATGTCCCAACAGGCCGAAGAAACTACATTAATTTAAACCGAATGTGAAAAGAACTGGATGTGTACATTGATAAGGAACTTAAGTTCTCTGGCCATTGTGAAAGAGGTAAATCAAGCAACGAAACTAGTAGGCCTTACAAGTTGGTTTGTTTAGATATCTAGACGGGTCGTTGCTCAACACGATCTTCAAGAGTGGCTTCCCGCCTGGAGTACTGTCACCTGTCTGGTCCCCGAGATATACTGGGGACTGTCAATTGATTGAAAAAGTCAGGCCACCAAACTGGTGCCTGCTCTACAAAACCTCAGCTACCCAGAGATTAAAACGCCTGCAACTGCCTCTTAGCTGCCACTACAGGCGGGCAAGAAACAACTAATCGAAGTGTATAAACATCTCATGGGACTACTCAGTCAAATGTACATACTCTGGAGCTTGAATACCCTCCCCAGGTCACAGCTCAAGGCTGAGCTACAAGGTGAAACAGTGAGGATACTTTTTTAGGAAGTGGCAGACTCTTGAACAATCTGCCAGTGCTGTGACGGCACCGAATGTGAGCTCATTCAAAGCGAACTTGACCAACACTGGAGCAGGTGCCGATATATTCAGGAGTCACTTCATGCCCAGTACTTGCCAACGATGTGCATCAGAGACGTGACCAACATGCCCAAGTGGCTAACAAGCCAATCAGTGGTGAATAGGATAAAAGTAAAAGTAATGGAGCCATCCAGTATAAACACATCAATTAACAGAAGGATGATCAGAACCAATGTTTCCTCTAAGCTAGGTTCCTGGCCTGCACAACAGTTAATAGAGTGCTGCCCACACTTATTTTTTCCAGCTGCACATATCATCAACGATGGTGACATCTCTTATTCATACCAAATAAACATCTTGATCAATGCACCTTGTTAGCTATTCCTTGTTTTTTATTCTTTCTGCTTCTTACAGGTAACAAATACATTACACAGTAGAATTTCACCCTTTTTCTACTGGTGGCACACATCTACACACTACCTTGACATTAGTGCACACAAACAAATTATTCTTTGCTGTGGTGTAAAGATAAGTGAACCTTGGACAAACCCATTTCTACATATTCCCAATCTTACCGGGTGAGTAAAAAAACTGTCATCCACACATAGGTGCAGGAGCCTTGAAACAGAGCAACAGACTAACTGCTGTGTTACTCATAACACAGTGGTCCTACATTCAAAAATTTTTTTCACCTGTTCTAATTCCTGCTTACGGGAGGTAAACTTTCTCTTTTATCCAATAGTTCACTTTTAGCTCCTTCCAGTGTGTCATTACTCTTCTTTAAATACTGAATCTTCTCAACAGCTTCCTCAAACTCTTTCTGACTCTCCTTAAGTCTAGAAAGAAAAGTTATTTAATGAAGCATAACTAAAATAAAAATCTCATTTAATTTAACAAAGTAAATGTATGTAAAATATATAATCTTGTACTTCTAACCAAACTTTAAATATACAGTACGTTATTAATAAAATAACACTTCAATCTACTTACTGTAATTTTATATCATACACATTATGTAAATCTTGCCACACTCAGCAGGGTGATGCAAGCATATCATAATAATCTCCAAACCCATTACAACCCCCAGCCTTAATAACCTATTACAACCCAGGCTTAATAACCCATTACAACCCAGGTTTAATAACCCATTACAACCCAGCTTAACAACCCATTACAACTGTAATATATATATATATATATATATATATATATATATATATATATATATATATATATATATATATATATATATATATATATATATATATATATATATATATATATATATATGAAGAGGTTAGGTTAGGAAAATAAAGGTTAACATAGGAAAAATAAAGGTTGGTTAAAACTAAAAATTGGTGGAACACTTATGGTAGTAGAGAGATGGTGGGCATACGAGGGGATGGAGGCTGGTTCGGCAAGGGCAGATTACTGGCCCTCAGGTGAATCACCATTACTAGGTGAATCACCATCACTGTCACTGTCACCATCACTGTTTCAGCTTTTCATACAGTTGTCAGGGCTTCGACAAATCCTCAAAGTCATCTTTCACTGTCACTATCACTGGCTTGGGCTGGCTGTAGGTTGCGGCTAAGAAATTCCACAGGCGTTTTTGCTGACGGCTACGCTGATGTTGTCGTGATACACCTTGATGTACGGCTCCATAGCCTGCACCAGCCGGGTATGGAAGACTTATAGCGGCCATCGTCATTGTCGCTGTGGAAAGGAAGGACTTCATTTTCTGCACACTCCATGGCACCCTTTAATATCACTATGACTTAAACTAGGTTCTTCGGAGAATGACGACCTTCTTCCTCCTCTTCACTAACATGTTCTTTTCTCTTCCAACATCTCGTCGGCAGTCACTTCAGGATCTCTGATCACCTCCAGGATGTCGCGTCGTTGGTGGTCTCGAGAAGTCTGAACCAAAGTCTGCCAGCTTCTCTGGTAAGGTCCACTGCTACTGCAACATTCTGAACCTCGCCAGTCACAGATTGATTCTCACCTGGTATTCCATGCAACACATGTCTCCATGCATGACGAATTGGTAGCAATAGACAGCTGATCCATGACTCCACCAAGAAGTCCACAGCTTTCTTGATGTTAAATACTTCCAGAATTCGTTTGAACAGTATTTTTTGCTGTTCCAAACTGTTGATCCTCATCTTCTTCGCTTCTTGCTATCGTGGTGGTGGTGTCACTCAGGTTACGTAACTCTCTGGTGTTGGTGTAGTCGTTCGGTGAGCGGAATTTTTTTGTTGAGAATGCAGCTTTACATTGCAGATTAACTCCTGTCCATGGGCTGGATTAATGACGTAGTGTTGGGAGTGAAGGAAGACCACTTTTACGTTGGGGTGACGATCTAACAGTAGTGGGGCGAGTGTCCTGGTGCGTTGTCCAGCAGCAAAACAAAATATTGAATGGCACATTCTGTCGCTCAGAATTTTTTACATCGGGAACAAAACAGTCATCAAACCAGGAGAGGGACAGTGTAGAGAACATCCATGCCTTACGCGCGGTCAGCCAGTGGACATTTAGTTGGTCATGTCCATGGTTTTGTAGGCGCTATATTTATGCGTGTTGTGTGGATCACCGATAACTTGAGCTTACAGGTACCGGAGGCATTTGGGTAAAACAGGACGGTGATGCTCCTTCTGCATTTTCCGCCCATCCTGCTGGCATTCTTACAACTTAAGGACTTGAAGGTAGCCTAAAAAGAAAAAGACCAAGATTCGTCCATGTTAAACACTCCGTCGTCACTGTACTGTCCTTCCTCCAATCTCACGTAAAAACGGAGGAAATTCTTGGGTCAGCCGCACGATCAGCACTGCTTTCTTCACCACCAATAAGCGAGAGACAGGATCTTGTTCGATCTTAAACCTCTGTAACCCAGAGGAAGCACAGCGGTTTGGGCCTGTAATTCCATCTTCGTGCCACTGCCATGTACAGTTCACGTGCTTAGTCTTAACAGAGCTGCCAGGTCGACTGGCCATGTTTCGGCCGCTACCGGACGACTCTACACTTACAAGTAATTTTTCTGTTCCTGGAGAAGCACCTGGTTGTGAAAATACTTGGATCGCAGCTACCAGTAGACTTTGTGATCTTCATGTGCCTTTATCTTGGCTGCATCCTTCTTTATAGTCCGGATCGTAGATCTGTTCACACTCCATAGGTTGGCCAGCTAAATCATCCCGTTTTGTTCTTTCTCCAAATTTTGATGATGGTACACTTCACCTCGAGCTTGGTGAACGTCGGTCTTTTGGCTTAGTGTCATGGTCCAGGTAAGGAAAAAGGTTTCTTCTGGGGTGGATCATGCAGCTGTTTTTACGGAACAATGGATGCGCTACACACGGAGGGCTCGAGGGATGAACTGTCACAAGCAGGTCAAGCTGCCTTTTCCTTCCCTCTCCTCCCTCCCGGTGACACGCCATAATATTTAAGCCACTACAGCTAGCAGAGGGGGTAGGGAGTATGGCCAATCACAGGTCTGATACGCCAGTATGACGTCAGTGATAACGCAGTCAAAGACATCAGCAACTTACTGGCGCCGCTTGCCCAAGCAGAGGGAGGAGGCGAGAGCACAGGCAGGCAGGCAGGCGGTGGCGGGTGGGGCGACCTAAAATAGCGCTGCCGACACTCTCTCACAGAATGGGGTTCACGATCGCTGTAATTTGAGCACGTGAGGTTTCAGCAAGGCACGCAAACGTGAAATGAATGCGACCGCTGTAAAAGAGGGTTAACTGTATATATATATATATTGACAGCACCTCGACTTTACGACGAAGGGGACCCAAATCCAGGTCAAGTCCGACATGGTCGTAAGTCCGACATATAGATAAAAAAACTAAAAAAAAAAAAAAAATATTTCAATTTTTTTTTAAAATCTACAATGAAATACAGTACATTAAACATAAAAAATAATGATGAATGGATACAGTACTCTAAACGTAAAAAATAATGAGGAATGGATACAGTGTGACTGAGCACTTACCTTAAATGTAGTCAGCTGAATGCACACAGGGCCCCCATAATTTTCTATTTACAGGATACATGGAGACTATATTAATTGGAAGAAGCAGAAGAGGAGACAGGGCTGGGTGGGTCATCAATGTCGCTTTCTTCAGACAGGTTTATGTACAGGGGTAACTTGCTGGTTGAAGGTATTGGATCATCTTGAGGGAGTGAAGAGGCAGCACTGGTGGGGCGTGAGGAGCCAGTACTGGGGGACTTCTTGAAATAGATGTCCAATTTAGACTGCACAGTTTGCTTTTTCTTTTCATTATAAATTTCTCTGTAGCAAGCAAGTGCATCTTGGATCATTCTGTCAACTTTGGCATAACGCTCATGATTTTGATCCATGTCATCAAACATTTGCATTCCTTTATTAATTGTAGCAAATGCCTCTGCCATGTGTTTCACTGAAAACTTTTTGGGGGTGCAGGCTTTTCTTCTACATTTTGTCTCTCTTCTTCCTCTGCAACTTTCTGTGCATCTAGTTCAATAAGATCCACGTTACTGAGCTCTTCTGCTACACTTTCAACCAACTGTCCAACATCTTCAGTATCAATTTCTAACTCCAGCTGTTTACCTAACTCCACTATCTTGTTACTAATATCCAAAATAACTTCATTTTCATTAAATCCTTTGAAACTGTTCACATATCTTTTCAGGATTTTCTTCCATATTCCATTCATGCAATGTTTTGTAACCTGATCCCATGCTGTACTAATGTTCTTTATACATGACAAAATGTTGTACTCCTTCCAAAACTGTCGAGCGTTTTCTCACCTTCAGTTGCAGCAACAGCCTGAGCGAAGGTCATGCGTAAATAATACGCTTTAAAGGCAGCAATAGCACCTTGATCCATGGGTTGGATGATAGAGGTAGTGTTAGGTGGAATGTACACTACCTTAACATCAGGGTGCATGTCGTCCAGGTGTGGTGGGTGTCCCAGAGCATTATCCAAAATCAGTCAAATCTTGAATGGAATCCTTTGTTGCAGACAATACTCCTTGGCTCATGGAATGAAACAAGTCATGAACCAATCCTCAAACAGTACTAGGGTCATCCAGGCTTTCTTGTTACTGCGATAAAACACTGGCAGTGTGTGCTTGCTGACATGTTTAAAAGCCCTGGGGTTCTCTGAATGATAGATCATGAAGGGCTTTAGCTTGAAACCAGCAACATTCCCCCCCAACAGAAGTGTAATTCTGTCCTTGAATGCCTTGAATCCGGGCATTGTTTTTGCCTCTTTGTGGATGTATGTCCGCTCAGGCATGCGTTTCCACAATAATCCAGTCTCATCCTCATTGAATATTTGCTCAGGCAAATAATTCCCTTCCACAATCACGTCATCTAACTCCTCCTTAAAAGCACCAACATCGGCACCAGCTGCCTCTCCACTCACCTTAACATTGTGTAGACTGTAGCGTTTTTTAAATCTATCAAACCACCCATGACTTCCTGTAAAGGTTTGATCACATTCATCTCCTGCCTGCTCCTTCAGGCTTTGGAACAGGCTTCTTGCTTTAGCCTGTATGGTTAGAACGCTTAAGGGTACACGCTTCTGTATCTGGTCTTCTATCCATATCACCAATAATTTTTCCATATCGTGGATAGGACCTTGTCTTTTCTTTGATATTATAGTTCCCTTTATTGGTGTTGTTCCTTTCACTACTTCACGAATACGTTCCTTGTCCTTCAGAATAGTGGATATAGTCGAGTGTGAGAAACCTAGGTCGCGTGAGATTGTTGCTACTGTTTTTCCATTCTCATACTGTGTTATTATCTTCAGTTTCATCTCAAAAGTAATTGCCTGTCTCCTTTTCTTTGAGCACCACCAGC
This sequence comes from Homarus americanus, assembly GCF_018991925.1. Lineage (NCBI taxonomy): Eukaryota > Metazoa > Arthropoda > Malacostraca > Decapoda > Nephropidae > Homarus > Homarus americanus. The sequence continues at coordinate 7,818,754 of NW_024738300.1, read as the reverse complement.
ACTCTCCCTTTTACGCTTTCCAGTCATTATATAAAGTCAATTAAATACGATAATAACGAAAGTTCACAGCGCGATCAGTATAGGATACGATAGCCAAACACAAACAAAGTGCTCCACTGAGTGAGTGTACCCACGAGGCGACCCAAGACACCCCTCCCTCTCGCCCGTGACGGAAACGTTTCGGTATAGAAAATGCGCGCGTCATTTGAAAAAGTTTTTGGTCACGACGGTCGCAGTCGTATGTCCCACTTCTATTTTACTCAACTTGGCCTTTTATACATGTACCTATACAGTACAAAACAGGTAGTGTAGCAGGATAAATGACGTATATCTTCTTGCCCTCATCATGAAACAACATTAATAAACTATTAATTTATTGAATATATTTTAAAGTTCTCAAGCTTTATTTTGTAAGAGGACATTTAACATCATGTATGGGCTGTAATACTTTATATAGGATAAAATTCCAATAATGGACGGATGGTATCAGTGTTCCCTGGAGTTATCAACCTTATTTTCCCACTACTGTATATAACGCATTTACAGCTAGTGGTGAAGAGGACCAACTAAGTACCAATGCACAATTTCCTAATTGTCTTACCACATTTGAGACACAACCTTCTGCGAGAAATTTGAGTTTATCTTACACTGTTTCCAGAATGGGTATAAACACGAGTTACTATTGACTTACCTGTATACATTTTTCATCGCTCCCAAATATTTCTGATAGGAAGCCAAATAACTACAGGAAGGATGTAGCCCATTATTTTCTACATTAGTGGTACACAAGTTCTTACTGGTGAGTGAACCACATACTACATTGATGACACACTCAATTCCCTTCCTAAAACCTTCCCTCTCAAGAACACTGGCAGGCAATAAGTAAAAGTTGGTTATCCTTAATTTAATAAAACATAAAAATGAGAACTGATTTACTGGTAGAAACACACTTGATGGATATGCAGTTGCCATAAAAACTGCTAAGACACTGGGATACACCTACCGAATTTGTTCACACTTCAGTTCATCTTCAACCTTGACCAATTGGCTTGCTAAAGCATCTGTCTGTTTCTTCATTTCCTCTTGGGTCTCTGTCAACAATCTCAAAACCTGAGAGCAGAGGGAACAAAAGTTAGTCAATAATCATTGTATATGTAGGTGGATCAAAACTTTATTATCATTTAATTATCAGACTTCCTCCATACTATGCACCTTATCTCACAGCAAGACAAAGTAGTTCAGTTTCCTTAGGGTATGGCCTTCAGGTTCCCAATTCTGTTTAAAAGATGTTAATTTTTTTAAGCCAACACTAAAGACACCTCTGAGAGCTTCTAGAAGAATCAAGAAACTTTTACTGATCCTAAATACTGTACCAAATGAGCAAGAGAGTTGTCAATTGTCTCCAAATCATTCTTTCAGAGGCACATTTATATGAGACTGATAAATTTGCTGTCAATCAATTCTCCTAAAAATCCATTTTGTCTATTGCATCAAAATCTTAAGGGAAGAATCTAAAAAGATCCTACCTTCACATTATCTGAGCAGTAGTTTCAAAAGAAAAGTAAAATTTGCAAAAATCTCAAATGTGAAGACAAGAACTAAGGAGATGGATAAGAAGCTATCTCCTCCCCCAACTCTCTGAAGCAAAACCCAAAAAAAGAATCTGTATCAGATTCTGCTGAGACAAACAAGGAACTATTAGACTTTAGTTCTGTAGTATGCTGGAGGAAACATGTATACCTGGTCCCTTCCTACACTAAAGCATCTGACCTCAGGGATCCTTGAAGCTGTGGGGAAGCTGTTGTGAGAGCATGACAAACACACAGTACAGTACAGGGACGTTCCGTAAAATGTACTTTATAAACAAGATAGAACAAGGACACCTATGCATAATATACTGTACAAATCCCTTTATCACTCTTTGTCTTGCCCTCTACCTTATAGAATAAACACCCATTTCACTCAGTTTTTACTAACCATTCTACTGGTATGTCTACACAACCTGAGCCACTTTCTTATCTATTCTAATCTGCTCCTTCTTCTTATGCTCACACAGTATTATAAAATTAACTACAGTAAATACATTATAATCAAGTCTCCTTTCCCTTACCTTTAAATACTGTACGTACAACACTAGGTTTTTTCTCAAGAAACCCTATACAAGTGATATCCCCAGTAGCCAGAACAATTTGTGCAGAGCTCTTCCCAGGATAAGAGATTTCTAGGTAACAAGACAACTCTCTCAAACCCAGAAAAAATCCCACATCCTCGAAATTTTTCCGGGAACTGGGAAAAGTTTCCGAGTCTAAATTAGGCATCTTAAGTGGACAGACATTATCACACATTACCAGAATGTTTCTGGGTGATGGGGAAAGTTTTCCAAGGTTCTAAACTACATATCTCATCATCTCATCTCGCAATTACACTCTCCCATTACATTAAGACCGCAGGCACGAGCAAAAATATTTACTGCTCATGAAAAAGTGCACAAACTTTTATACATATGATCTGTTCTAATTGTTGGAGAGATGAATTTGGTACTATAATGATCCTGAATATATCTCTACAAGACTGTTTTATTAAAGAACCTTAAACATAATATTTCGGCACAATATAATGATGGGGACTCAAGAAATTAAACTTGAAACACCGAAGGGTCCAATACAGAGTAAATGTGATCCCCTGCCTTACATGCCTCCAACTCTTCAATATTAATCAAAATATTCTCCATAAGCGGCCAGCCGGCCATGATCCGCGTATTTTCAGTGGGAGAAATTGCTGATTGGTTGTTAGCCATTTGGGCCGCTCGGGTGCTGCACAAGGCTAACGCCTGATCGAGGTGTTAGCTTTCCCTCTGAATGTGTCATGAGCACAAGTCAAAAGCAGCGTCTGCGCATACAGAATAGCTAACGCGTAGGCTAATCCGTGCATCAAAAACGCCTTACAATAAACGCCTATACCTGTACAGTAGTGGAATGGCAATGTATACTTGCGCCTTCAAGGAAACCGTGCCATTTATCTTATTAAGAATATGTACAAAAGATTCGTTATTGTTTATTACTGAATATGTATTTTATTGAATTAATGTTTATATATGCAAAATGAACAATGCAATTCATTAATAATACGTAGAATATTAAAACACACAAGAGGAGAGGAGACGGCATTGTTTTTGTGAGTATTTACACCCGTGAGTCCGTGACGATGGTTTTACATAAGAAACTGAAGAAAATAACACCCTGGTTGTAGCCGTAGTAAAATTAATGTAAAAAATTATATGTATGTTTTAAGTAATGCTATTTAGTGTTAATAAATGGAACAATAGATTGGGAACGCCATCGTATATAAGTGCGTATATGTGAAAACACTGTCATTTCTCTACACAAGAACATGAAAGCAACACTTATTACTGTTCATATATGTTTTAAATAATACTTACTAATGTAAAACAAAAATTCTACTAACAAATGGTGGCAAAGTCTAAAACATAAGGTCAGCCAATGAATATTGTGCGAGTTTTTACTCAGATGATGAAGTCATCAGGTTCAACTCTGGCTGAAGCTGAAGCTTTTCATAAAGATGTTATAGCTGTTGCTGAAACTGTTACTGTTCCTGAAGTTGTTGTTGAAGCTGCTTATGATGCTGAATTTGATGGTGTAGCTCAAGTTGATGGTTTAGGCCTTCGAATAATAAAACTGCCAAAAGAACCTTTCACAGCTGCTTTCTTTTCTCATTATACATCTTTGTGTAGAGGTCATTTGCCTTTTTTTTCATAATACATATCAGGATTTAGTTATTATTTATAAGAAAATGTAATTTTACTTTATTTTTTATAATATTTTTGTCGTAAATACAAAGAAAATTATGGTGTAAATTGAATTGGGTCCAAAATTAACCAGGGTCTTAAATGAGAATTGTCATTAAAGGAACCATCGTTAACGGAGGCTTTCCTGTACTATGTATACTGTATACCTGATCAGTACAAAATAATGTCATTCAAGACATCTTCAGGTCATATGACCCAATAATTTCCCACCCAACAATGAGTGACCTGACATTGCATCAGGTCAGGTAAGTAACGTGACCCAATAATCTCCAACCCAACCTCCATCACATTACAGTATTATCCAATCACAGTGCACGAGCCTAAAGCTCATGCTACCCAAGCGGTTTTCCCTAAGCGGTTGGGACGCGGTGGAGCATGATGCAATTTCTCGGAACTCCCGGAACATTTGTTTGCAGACCCAGAATTGAATTATTTTTCCAGAAAAATTTCGGGCCAATTTCAGTTCCAGATATTGGAGAGTTCCGGGAACTGGGATTTCAACTAACAGGAAGATTATTGTATTAGGCCTGATGATTTGTGTAACTATGTCTTTATTGCATAACTTTTACCATGCCAAGAAATTCCTTTACAGCAAAAAATGTAGTTAAAAAATATTATAAAAATATATAAAGAAATGTGCAAATGATATGTACTTGTATTAATTAACACCAAGTAACATTAAATAAATATCCAGTATTTATCAGGTGCCACCAAGAGTGTCCCAGCTCCCACTCGGCTCAGCCTTGCCAATATTGTTCACTTTGTATCTGCATATTTCTGGCTACCTAAACAGTTTAATTTCAAAGTTTCAACAAACCTTATCCAAACGGGAGTTCAAAGCACTTCTATCATTCTCTGTGGCACTCAGATTTTCAGATAAGTTTGCCACCATTTCTTCTAAGTGCTTCAACTTCTGAGTAAGAGCTGCCAATTCCTTATCCTTAGCAGATATCTGATGATTCATCTCTTCCTTCAGCTTCTCCACAAGACTCGTATTCTTCTCCTCTAATTGATGGAAGAAAGGATATCATTATGTATTAGGACTGGTGGCGACCCATAGAATGAAAGAAATACATTTCCCAATTTACAAGGAAGAAGGTGTCAAAAGTTTGTCCCAATATACACTACAAGACTCTGTTAAGTGATTCAAGAAGTAAGAGGACTAGAGAAAAGTAAACAAAGATCATAAACAGACACAGGAATAAGAAAACCTCCAAGAGTGATTAAAGAAATAATTTTGGATAAATAATTACCAGTTCTACAATATTTAAGAATTTATAAAATTATCACACCGTATAGAAAGAACAGAATGAATTATAACAACGTAAAGAGCATGGATGTGCATGTGTATGAAGTGAACGTATATGTGGACTTGGCATGTCGCCTGTTAGCCACTTGGGTAGTTGTTCAAGTCTCTGTTAAACACTGTTGGCAAGAACTGGCACCAGAATGTATCATTTATTTTCCTCTGAACTGTATTTTTTCTAATTTCCCATCGCCAATAATTAAGTAATCGAGCCCCTACTAGTAGTAGTACAGGATCAGCTCTATGACCATCAACTCATTTAAAAATTAGGGTTCAGCCTACAACTCATGATTTTGTGAATACTACAGTAATATCTCTGTTAGCCGGAATCCCTTAAACCCGTCAAGCCAGCAAGGGCTGCTTAGAAAATTTTAAGAACAATGTGAAACTTACTGGGGAATCAGCATCAGCAGATCAACAGGCCACTGTGATGTATCCCCCAACAATTAAAAAACTTAATTCAGGAGAAGGGTTACCTGCCGGAGCAGTTATTCAACAAGGACAAGACTGGTCTTTTTGGAAATAGATGCAGAAAAAGAACCTGCATTTCAAATGCTAAGAAGTCTGCTCCAGGATTTAAGGCAGTGAAGAACAGGCTGACCCGTCTCCTTTGTGGTAAACCTCAAAGGACTACTTCATCAAGCCTCTGAACTTCAGTGTCCTGAAGGGCAATAAGAACCGCCTCCCAGTCCTTTAGGTCTTACCACAAAGCCTGGGCTACTGCTGCCGTCTTCATGGATTGGTTCAATAACTGATTTGTCCATGAGGTTGAGCGGTACCTTGCAAAATAAATCTGGGGTTCAAGATGCTATTCATTATCAACAAACACCCAGTCACCCTGAAGCACTGCAGATTGCCCATCTCAATATAGAAGTGGTATTCCTGCTCCAAATACAACTTCACTGTTTCAGCCCATGGACCAGGGTGTAATAGCCACCTTTAAAAGTCATCACACTCACCGCACCTTCAGCCGTATCCTTGATGCCATGGAGGAAAACACCACCTTAACAGTATGGGACTGCTAGAAGAGCTTAACATCATGGACTACATCAGCATCATCAAAGAGTCTGTGGATGAAGTGAGGCTATCAACAGTGAAGGCATGTGCTGAGGGAAAATTTGGCCTGAGGTAGTGCATGACTTTCATGATTTCCCTTCAGTAGATGCTGAGATGAGGTGCATCTTACAGATTGTGCAATCTTTGCCAGGCAAAGGGCTGAGCAACATGCAGGCTAATGATATAGAAGAGCTCCTTAGGTCCCATGTGGAGGATTGACCAAGGATGACCTACAGGAGTTGACACAGTCCTTAGCAACCTTAACAAAGGAATGCTCACCGCTTCAAAATTGGCTGAGCATTTTATAGAAATTAATCCATTTATGGAGCACATCCTTACTTTTAAATGTGGGTTGGATAATTTAATGAGGCCCTACAAGGGTGTACAGGGATTAAAAAAAAAAAAAAATGAAGAACCGTCTATCCTAAGTTTCTCTGCAAGATAGTGGCCACCGATGCTACAATGGCGTCGATCACTAACCCACAATTGTCCACCAGCGGTTAAACTCCAGCCACCACCAGCGACCCTCCACCAGCCAAGATGTCACCGAGTCACCCACCTAATCACACACTGATGAGCTTGGAAGAGGTGCAAGAAGAGAGTGGGCCTCTGACCCACTCTTCCTTTCATTTTCTGCTTTATATCAATTACTTTACATTTACCAGCAGGTCCTGCACTCTTACTATCACGTACATGCTTTACAGTCATTTTGCAACACCATTAAGGGAAATTTATGTAAGAAAGTTCGGAGATGATGCGTAGGCTTGTGCAATGTAGCGATCTAACGTGACCGAGTGCCAAATGGTACCTTACGGGATGCCTCGCCCAGTCGCCTTATGCCTACTTTGCGGGGTTTTTCCGAACTGCTTGATGTCCTTAACAGATACTGTACTAGTCCACAAACCAAAAATGTTCTGTACTTATGGCAGAGCATCCGTAACCCAGGGAGTGTCTATATATATTTGTTGGAAACCATATTTTGATAATTATTTCTCATTTATTTCAAGAAAAGATATAGTACAGTAGTCCTACCACAAGTACAAAATTTTCTGTGGCCAAGTGTATTATTATTTTGTATGAGTCGCTGAGTGTACCCAATTCCTTACTGTTAGCAGTGGCTGACAGCTGGTAATCCAGACACTTAATGTATCTTACATTTTTCTATGGTTAATTTGGGTGTCTTATGGTGTGCTGGTAATACATTTTCACAAAAGTATTGAATTAATACTGTACCTTTTGCATTGGGTTTCATAACATAATTTTATTAAAGGTAAGGGAATTATTTGCAAATACAGCAAGTAGGTAGTAGGCAGCTATCAAACAGGGAGGTACTACCACCTCGTAAGATATTGGAAGCGTAATGTATTATCTAATGGTAGACCCTGCTGCCATATGGCATCAAAAAAATTGTGACCAGGTTGCTGATCTGACATTCTGCCTCATTTACACACAATTGCAGGGTTTCAATTGTTTCTCTTACTTTGACAACACAACGTACATATATTGTTTCTCACTATTTTATTTTTTATTTTATTTATTAATGGTCCTTTATTATTATTATTACATTTTTAATATTTGATATTTTGTATTAATTATTAATATATTTTTGCCCCCAAGCCCTGACATGGGTCATTGACCTGTGCCCTGGTAAGCTAATTCTGTAAAACAAATATATAAATAAATACCTAATGGAATCCGATATCACAATATCTTGATTTAGGGGAAAAGCATTTTTCGGTATTTTCCGCTCGATTTAATGAACAAGTTCGCTAAATTGAGATTAGTTCTGTTAATACACTCACACCTTCGGAGACACCTCAGACACATTATACAGTAACCTAGTTCAGCCTACGGTGAGAGTGCTAAATGTATAAAAACGATAAATAATGATATAAAGCAATTTCTGGAAAATCTGAGAAAATGGCGAGAAAATCGCTCCAAACCTTTCTGCTCCGGGCCTGGGGACAAAAATTCCCAGCGTGATGAAAGGTTGCACCATGGCAGCATCCTCACTTGATTGATGAGTGGGTGGGAAGAGAGAGGTGACATGCCAAGACACTTACACAGCACACACATTAACAGTCCTGTACTACTAAACTACAGGTGTATTGTCTTATAGCATTTGACTTTATAATTTCTTTTTTAACATTAATTGATACATGATTGCTCGATTTGGCTACTTTTACACTTCAACAAATGATCAGTAATAAACCAGGGCATATGGTGAAGCATTATACACGAGTGATGTCATGAAGCTTTGCAACTGCAACCACAATGCATAAATTCTCACAACCTGTACTCAGATTTACTAAGTTAATAACTAAAAATTTTGTCTAGTACAAACTATGGAATATTTATACTCAAATTAATAGCTATCTTGCAAGGATTTCAGCAATGCAAGTTATATTCTGCTAAGTCAAGTCGGTGAATTTTTTTAAGTGAAAAACTTAACTCCCCGGTTTTTTATAATCCAGAGTTCCTCCTGACCACTCTGCTGATAACTGTGCACCTGTCCTGGCTGTAGCCTGTCCACCAGGCATTGCCTTCGTACACCGGTGTTATTGTTGGGTTCCCATGGTGGTCACCTCTTCCGCTGTTGGCGTCTTGTTGGAGCTCTGTAAGCATGTCTGCCTGATGCGGGGCTCCACCGCAGATTTTTCATTTGGAGTTTACTCCCGTAGCCTAATACCTACCAAGGTTAATCCGTAAGGAAGCGGGGCGGTGGTTGGTAGGCACTAGGACGTGTCCACATGCCAGTGGGCCTATGCGCCGTCCCTCTGAGGCCCACTGCTACTCTGATATCCCTTGTTGGTCTAGCCTGGGCCCATGAGACACCCAGGAGTCTTGATGGTGAAGAGGTTGTGCACTAGCAGGGGAAGTCTTATGCATGTTACTTCCCTGTTCGCCACGAGGGCTAGCCAGTGGCGGTAGCTGAAAGCCAGAGGGAACAAGCAATGCTTGAACCTTAAAAAAAAAAAAAAAAAAACACACACACACGCGCGCGGGAATTAAGGCAGCAAGTATGAGAAGTGAGGGTCTTATTGTATGACAAATTTGTGCATGTGTGACTGCTTGGTACTGAGTTAAATGTCAGCTGGTGAGGAGAGCTTGGCAACACTCACTTCCACTCCATCTCTCAAATCACCCACACCTTTCACTTTCTCACTCCATATTTTAAAATGTTATGTAATGTAATGTTGAATGGATACAGTTTTGCTTATTTATACTTATACTGATCACAATCTACCTAAAGGGGGCGCCGATGGTAGAACGGTACTTTAGCTTTGTCTTTATTCAAGACATCTTCAGGTCATGAGACCCACAAGTCCCCCACCCAAGAAAGGGTGACCACTAATCCCCACCCAAGAAAGGGTGACCACTAATCCCTAACCAAGAAAGGGTGACCAATAATCCCCACCCAATAAATGGTGACCAATAATCCCCACCCAAGAAAGGGTGACCACTAATCCCCACCCTACCTCTACCTGGCATTACATCAGGTCAAGTCAGGTCTCCCCTCAAAATACTTTAACTTTTGTCTTTATTCAAGACATCATCAGGTCATGAGACCCTCGAATCCCCCACCCAAGAAAAATTGACCTGACATTCAATCCTTGTAAATTCAGTTGCCTCTGAAGATGTCTTGAATAGAGACAAAAGCTAAGGTGCTCTAGTATATACTTAGTTGACCGAGAGGTAGCAGAGAACAACACATGCGATGGCAGCAGGACACACTCTGAGCAGCGGTAAGCTCGATTTAGTGGAAGTTTTGATTTAACGAACAGGGGTGGCTCAAATTAATTCGTTAAATAGAGAAAATACTGTATGATGCTTTACTTTACTTTTATCCACTGATCGGCTCCTTAGCCACTTGGGCGGTCTGTCACGTCTCTGTTTTGCACTGTTCCCAAGTACTGGGCATGAACTGGCTCCTGAATATATCGGAACCTGCTCCAGTGTTGGTCAAGTCTGGCCTTGAATGAGCTCGCATTCGGTGCCGTCACAACACTCTCTGGCAGGTTGTTCCAAGAGTTCACAACTTTCACTCAAAAAAAGTTTGCCCTCACTGTTTTCTGGACTTGTGGCTTCTTCAATCTTGAGCTGTGACCCTTTGTGGGGCGAGCATCTGCCAGCTGTAGGTAGGCACACTCGACATAGTAGTGCCCTCCGAGATGTTTATACACCTCAATTAGGTTTGCTCTTTGCCCTTCTGAGGTATAAGCTGGGCAATTGCAGGTGTTCTAATCTCTCTGGGTAGCTGAGGTTCCGTAGAGCAGGCACGAGGTCTGGTGGCCCTCCATTGGACATTTTCAATCAGCTGACACTCCCTAGCATATCTCGGGGACCAGACTGGGTGACAGTATTCCAAACTCACTCTTGAAAATCCTAATAAGCGACGGACCATCCAGATATCTAAACGACCTTCCTATAAGACCTACTAGTATTGTTGCTTGATTTACCTTCTTCTCAAAATGGCCCGAGAACTTAAGTTCCTTGTCGATATACACACCCAGGTCCTTTTTACGTTCGGTCTCAATGCAGTTTCTTAGTTGTGTAGCATATAGCTCTTTTCCAAATATATAGGCCACCCAAAAATAAAGCATCATTTGTGGCTTGACAATTTACTATTCTCCTTTTGGAATTATTTCTTTATCTAAAAAAAAAAAAAAAAAAAACACTAGACCGCTACAAAAAGCCTGCATTTTCACCTTCTCTCACTCGCATGCACGGACACACACAAACACACATGAACACACACCAAAACAAAACATAATCAGGTAAAGTAAAAGACAGAAACATATTCATTTTGAAATTTTAGCACGAATCTGTCACAGCCAGAATAAATCTGAGTAAGCAGAGTGCAGAAGTGTGATGATTTCAAGTGGGCAGGAACTAGAGATTCTTATGTGAATTGTGAGTGGCACAAACATTACACATTCAATCACATGTTTACAATGCAACAACCTGACATGATTACTGACACCTGTTAAACACTACAGTACTGTAATTAGAGGTATAATATAGTACAGACAGAACAATGTTTAAAATCCCACTATATCACAGCCTAAGTGCTTATATACATCTAAAACCACTTAATTTAAGAGAAAAGAAGAAACAATGACAAAATACAGAAACTGAAAGTAAAAAATAGGTCATCAGGTAAAGGAACAGTAGTAGGCAGTTATGAAAAATGGAGGTACTACTACTGCCTAGGAAAATGTTGGTAGCATAATGTGATGTCTAGAGTGCCTGGGTGGGCAAATACCCATAAAAAATTAAAAAAAATTAAAAATAAATAAATAAATAAATAAAATTAGGTTTAACTATGGGACTTCATCTCGGCGGATGTTCGTAAGTCTGACGTACATAGCCCGGGGATCCCCTGTAATAATCATTTGTTATCGACAATATATCACACAAAAAAGAATAACGTGATATTGTGTTTATTGAACTGTGTCTTCATGATGAGATGAAAATCAAACCTAGCAACCCCACATGCCTACTTGTATCCTCTTGCCACTGATTGACTGGCTGATCCTTCCACCACAACTCCTGTATGGTACAGTATCTTCAATCAACCCACAGTTGATGTTCTTGCTTCATGGTAATAACTACAGAGACAAATTTAACATTTCTTTTCATAATAGAGAAGATCAGTGAGAAACATGACCCCTCCCCCACACACACAGTACATCCCCACTTTCTTTGAATCAGGCAGATAATGTACAGTGCCTAAACCCATGTAAGACATTTATCAAACAACAACCTACCTCTGAGGATATGATTCTGTATACTGTTTTGGTGGCCCTGTGATGCCTCCTGAAGGTCTTTTAATTTCTTAATTATATCCATGTGCTCTGAAGTAAGAGAATCTTTAACTTGTTGAAAAATCTTGGTAGTCTTCAGCAACTGTTCATACTGTTCTTCAAGGTTTGAGAATAGCTGTCGTGTGTAAGTCACCCTGAAGACAAATAAGTAGACCAATGAACAAAGTGTAATTCAGATATTTATCATAACTGTAAGATAATATCCAATACAGATATCAATAACCAATGAAAGCACAGCTTCAATGGTTACTTCTCTGGTAAAGACAAACTTGTTTTACAATGAAAAACTTGAAATTGTTATTAATCTGAAATACAGTACCTGTATTGTGGAATATCCAAGTTAGATGCCAACATAGTAGTGGAGATATTCAAGTGATAGAACACTCACTCATTTACTCACTTTTTCAAGCCCTTCTAGTTTTTAGGCTGAAAAAAAAACCTTCTTTGGTCACTCTTACTGCTGTAATATTCCCATTAACCACTCAACATTAAGCTCTTCCATCCACTGCTTCCTACATGTCCTTCACTTCACTCTTTATATCCCCTACCAATCTCACAATATGTCTATACCACCCATGCAAACCTTAGTCAGGTCACTGTCCAACACATCTAATTGCTGTATTTCTTATTCCCTGCATTCTATTCACTTAACAAGTAATTTTTTATTACCTCAGGAATGGCAACCCTACAAATAATGTCCAGTTTCCACTCAGCAAAAGTGGTTTGGCAATGGGAAGGGAATCCAGCCCTGGACACCAGAGCTTTTTGCATATGCAACATTCCTCTAAATGCTGACTCTTGCATACACTTTGAGGGTGGCAGCCAAGTGGATATAGCACTCACCAACTATCTTAAGGGCCATAGATTCAATCTCAGGGCACCCCCAGTCCATCCAGCTGTAAATGACCACCGAATTTTACAGTTGGGCAAGTTCGGGCACTTTACCATTCTTAAGCCTATTTACAGCCTGCTACATCAACTTATCATTTTTCTTGTTTCACTACAGTACAATATAATGCTTTCTATTCCCCCAAACCATATAGTTCCACTTCTATCTCATCAGTTTCTCCAAGTATTTTCCTAATTACCCTTTTACAAATTCCTTCTCTCATTCTTAACTGTGACTTACAATTGTTTATTTGGCTCTCTCACCTTATTCAGTCCCCTTCAGAACTTTTAAATCTCACTACTTTTGTATATGTACAATCTGAGTCAGCCAGCAGGACTGAAATGAATAACCTGGCTTGGCTCTGCAAAGGATGACCCAGGTGGAGATGAGGCACTCTCTTTTTCCTTACTTAATGATTTGGAACAAATAATCAAACACCCTACACGCATTCCTGATCGACACGATCAACTTGCTAACATTGTTGATCTTTGTTTTACCCCTAACCCCTCACACAATTCATACTCAATTTCTGCCCCCTTAGGGTTTTCTGATCACAATCTTATTTCTATTAAATCAAACTGGGCAAGCTGGCAATCCTTGCGAGAATTCTTCACCGACTTTCCTTGGGATGAAGGTTGCTTTTCCACTCGGGATGCCTCAGTTGTGCTGACAGCATTGCTGGGGTTATACAGGGTGGTATGAGTGCATTTATCCCATCTTCTACCAAAACTTTCACATTACAATCATGGTTTGATCGCTCCTGTTCTCTTGCATGCAGGGTGAGAGATAGGGCGTATCAAGCCATGAAACTATCGTCTCCTATTACCCACTCCTCTTTCATTACTTCTAGGAATCGTTGTAAGGCTATTCTTCGTAGGGCCAAACGAGAATTTTATAAAAAGAAAGACCGCTGTCCTGACTACAGCTCCTCCCCAACTAACGACCACTCGCACTTACGACCTGCCTCAGTCGGACCAAATTTTTGTCAAATTACGTATTTTCGAGCCCCAACGTCAGTACACAGAGAAAATTTTCGTTTGTAATTCATTTTAAAATGGCTGGCAAGCTTAAAAGTGAGAGTTTTGTGGTGCTGAGAAGAAAGAGATACACCCATTTTATATTTTATGTATTATTTGAGCATTTTCGACTTACGACCTGGATTTGGGTCCCTAACCCTGTCATAAGTCAGGGAGGAGCTGTAATCCTTCCTCTAGTAAATCCTTCTGGCCCTTAACCAAAAACATATGTAATAACTTCTGCCCTCCTCTTTTCCGATCTGATAACTCTATAGCCAACTCTCCCCCTGACAAAGTCAATCTCTTTGGCACCTTATTCTCCTCTAATTCCACCTTAGACGATTCCTACTCTATCCCTCCTACCCCTGCTCATCCTACTGAACCTATGCACTTTCCTATATCCCCACTCGCAGGGTTATCGGTGTGTTATCCAGGTTGGATGTGAGTAAGGCGCCTGGACCGGACGGAATACCCCCTTGTGTTCTGATGGAGTGTGCTGAAGCTCTGAGCCGTGCTTGCTAGCCTCTGCCTCAAAACCCAAACTTTTCCTTCTTCTTGGAAGCATGCCTCGGTTAAGCCCATCCCAAAGAAGAGTGACCATTCTAATCCCTCTAACTGTCACCCCATTGCCCTAACTTCATCCCTCTCTAAGAGTTTCGAAACTATCTTGAACTCCCATTTTCTCCGTCACCTTGAACGCCATTCTCTTTGGTAGGATCACCAGCATGGCTTTCGCCAGGCGAGATCTATTGGTGATCTGCTCTCCTACTGCACCCATCTTTGGTCATCCTCTCTTAGGGATTATGGGGAAACTTTTGTTGTGGCCCTCGACATCTCCAAAGCATTTGACAGGGTATGGCACAAGTCTTTGCTTTCTAAACTTCCCTCTTATGGTTTCTCTCCCCGACTTTCTTTTCGAATCTCTAGCTTCCTTGAGAACCGATCAATGGCAGTTGTTGTCGAGGGATCGATCTCTTGCTCTTGCTCTACCAATAGTGGTGTTCCACAGGGTTCTGTTCTTTCACCTACTCTCTTCCTTCTTTTTATCAATGATTTACTTCACACTACAACTAATTCTATCAATTCTTACACTGATGATTCCACTCTTCACTCTTCTTCACATTTTCCCCTTCCTCCTAACTCTCAAACTAGATCTGTTTCTAGAGCCGATATCATTACTTCTACCAATGCAGATCTGTGCAGCATCTCTGAATGGGGAGGTAGAAACTTGGTTAAATTCAATAGTAATAAAACTCAGTATTTACCCATTACACTTTCTAAATTAGATGATCTCCCACCAATTACATTTCAGGATGCTATCAATCTGCCAAATTTTGAAATAGATATGCTAGGCCTCACCATTTCCTCCTATATGTCATGGAAATCACACATCCTTAACATAGCTAAAGCTGCCTCCCGAAAGTTGGGAATGCTGTACAGATGCCGTAGCTACTTCACTCCTGAGCAGTTGCTTCAAGTATATAAGGGATTCATTCGTCCTCACCTGGCGTACTGCTCTCATATCTGGGGTGGCTCTTCTTCTGTCCAACTGTTAGATAGGGTGGAATCAAAGGCATTTCGTCTTATTAACTCTCCTCCTTTAGTTGATAATCTTTCTTCCCTTTCTCTTTGCCGCAATATTGCTTCACTCTCTCTCTTTTACAGGTACTTTAACGGGCAATGGTCGGTGGAATTGGCATCCTATGTACCGCCGGCAAGGCCGTGGGCTCGTAACACACGTCTTGCCCACGGTGCCCACCGTTTCTCTGTGGATGTCGATCACACTAGAATAACCAGTTATAGTACCTCCTTCTTTCCTCACACAGCCAAACTGTGGAATGCTCTGCCTTCTTCTGTGTTTCCATACTTATACAATATGTCTCATTTTAAAAAGCTGGTTTTCCGGCATCTTCGTGGTGTAGATTAACACAGTATAACCTTTTTATTCTCTATTTGTAATTTCTTTTTTCTTATTTTTCCGTCCCCTAGGCCCCGTTGTGGGTCGTTCGACCTGTGCCCGGGTGGGCTAATCCCCGTAAAAAAAAAAAACCCTACCTTCAATAACAGTGAAAGATCAAACTGACATATACAGTAATAAAACTCTGACTAAATCTTAATTAAAGAATAATCAAGATGGTCCCACAACTGAAATACCTTCCAGCATCCTTTATGGTCACTGAAAAAGCCGTTTTTTTTTCTAAAAAAAAAGTTTTTGTGATACAGTATACAGTAACCCAGAATGCGATGTCTAGCTTTATACCTAGGTATGTTAATGCCTAGCAATAACTCGCCAGGCCAACATACAGGCAATTGAAACATCTAATAATTAATTAATATGCAATATTAGGAGGACACGTCGCTACCTGGCATTTAATTGCAATCCTCAAAACCCCCTCCCGCACCCTCCATCACTCGCACTGCCACCTTCATCTTCTTGCCTGGTGAATCAGCTGTAAATACGCACAAGGACACATACCGTACACACCATATCAAAATGATCACATTAACATTAGAATCGCTAAATTGACAATCAGAACCCAAGCCATCACAGAATACATAACATACGTTAAACTCTGTTTATGCAAGTAAATATAAAATATCAAAAAGACTTATTGGTAGTCTTACGTGCAGACATCACAACTGTAGACAAGATGTAACACATGTTGACAATGTGAAGCCAGGCAGGGACCTGTAAGGTTTGTGGTCTGATTCTAATGTTTGTGATAAAAGGTCCATGTGAAGCAATGGTACCTGGTACTCGTTGACTTTCAAGACTAACAACAAGATCAGGGTTGTACTTCATAACCTTAGTGTGAATGGGTACACAATTGTTTATAGCACTGGCAGTAAATCTGAGTGAACAGTGTCTCTACCTCAGAATGACTACAGTATTACTATGTCCCCTATCAAGAGGTGCTCATGAGTGTGATCTCACAGGTTATTTAATGAATGATCTGTGTGCCATTCGGTTTCTTGTTGCTAAATATGAGCACATGAGCTGCCACACAAGATTATGACAATATAGATAGCATTCAGAAATAATTACTCACTTGGTAATAACTAATTCTCGTTCTTGACGTTCCCTGAGTAAGTTTTGTGACAGCTGTTCTGAGTGGAGCTGCAATTCCATTAAGTTACTACGTTGATCTTCAATGACACTTTGAGACTCCTGCAGCTGTCGCTCTAATTGCTTTGTCTTGACCTGACCAAAAAATTTACAAAGAACAGTTAATTTATTAAAACAAAGCAAGAGTTTTGTCTGTAACCTAAATGAAGCGAAAACTGCAGGAAATTTCATAGATGATCCCTTGACCAATTTTTTCTTAGCAAAATTGACCTGGACTTTTGATTCTATGGAGAAAAATAAATAAATAAATGAGGTAGCTGCTGAGAATGTGATGCAATGTTTAAAAGTTTGGAGCTAATACTGCATGCTAAATCTGGTTTAAAATTTACAGTAGGTGCACAACCAAAATTACTTTCCTCTGCAAAAGATCAGCTTCAAACTTTACTTTAGACCAGTGGTTCCCAACCTTTTTTTCTAGAGACCCCAATCATGCACCTCTAGCCATAAGTGCAACCCCACTGGTTAAGGTTAATTTCATTCAACAACTCCCACATAGGCCTATTTCTCCTACAGATTTGTGGGAATTTTCCATGAAGTGGCAGAACTGCTTCACGACCCCAAGAAAAACACTTGGCGACCCCATTTGGGGTCGCGACCTCAGGGTTGGGAAACGGGGCTTTAGACCCACCAACCTGATAAGATAGGTGTTGTGGAACTGTTAGGAAAAAGAGAAACATTCCACATGAATTTGAGTTTAATATCAATGGGTATGATTCATTTACTAATCTTTCTGCAGCAACTTGTGAAGGATTAGTTATTTATTCTAGAAAGAACCTTACAACCAGTCAGGTGAGGGTGAAGGGGAAAAGGTTCTTGATAAATAAGTGTGTAAAATTAAAATGAAGACAAGAGACAGTCAATGTTGAAAGCATTTAGTATAGTTTATTAAACTAAACAATAAAAGAGCACAGAACACAATTCTAGCCATCTCCTTGTACTGTAATGGGAGATTTCTATTATGGTGACATCAACTTAAACAATGACTGAACACTTAATAACCTTAATA
This sequence comes from Homarus americanus, assembly GCF_018991925.1. Classification (NCBI taxonomy): domain Eukaryota; kingdom Metazoa; phylum Arthropoda; class Malacostraca; order Decapoda; family Nephropidae; genus Homarus; species Homarus americanus. The sequence goes on along the minus strand of NW_024738300.1, from coordinate 7,800,700 downwards.
ATTCTGAAAGACAATTTCCTGTTCCAGCATACGAAAGCTCCACCTCACTATAGAGCTGAACAAACACCAAAACCACTGGATCTCATCATAACCAATGGGAGAGCATGGTGGCCAAATTTTAACATTTATTCCACATTGGCATTAGCCATCAAATGCCTCTCATCGTCAACGTTTATTGTCATTTTCACTGCTCTCCAAGCTGCACTGGCTCTGCATCCCTCCACATTTAGGCTCTTATACAATCCCAGATAGAAGTTTGTGATACAGTCAAGGTGGAGGGTGTAAAGTCTGCCCCACCCTTACTGTGAACTGTGTACTGTGATGGCAGTGATGATAACACTGGTCTACAAATTTTGTGCTTCAGAAATAAAATGGTTTTTCCTTATGTATTTTAGGCTGATGAAAACAAATATAACCATAAAAACAATTGATTGGTTACAGTTACCAAGAAAATTAAATTGTCAAATTTTTTATATATGTTTACAATGTATTAGTAACATATAATGGTCACTTACTTATCTTGATTAAACCCGGCATTTTAATTGCTTGTCTCTTGTACTCAAGTTCTGGAGCATGATGAAGAATGGGGCAAAATCTTTTTGGTGGTCACGGAACTCACACACTCTAACACCTTCAGCAAGGAGATTCCACTGCTGCAGTCTGGAGCCCAACAGTTCTACTTTACTCTTTGGCAATTCCAGATCTCTGACAAGGTCGTTTAGTTCATTCTGAGTTATCTTGTGTGGTTCAGAAGATGTCAAGCTATGAGCGAGCTCAGGGTCTTGTGAAGTTGAAGGCTCACAGGTTTCGCAGGTTCCGTCATCCTCTTCGTTCTCTGACTCCAGGGAGAATGAGTCTGGAGGCTCAGGAATGGGTAGTCCTTCGCCGAGAGGTACCGGGAGTATAGCAGATGGTATATTCAGATATTGTAAAGTCCAGTTTCTTTTCATGCAAATACCTTTCCTAACTGGAGGCACCATGCAGTAGTAACAATTGCTTTCGTGATCTGTTGGCTTCCTCCACACCATTGGCACTGCAAAAGGCATAGCTTTCATTTCCAATTCAACCACTGGCAAAGGCTCTTGTCCTGACTGCCAATCTTACATCCAAATTAAAGATGCTAGGTTTTCCTAATCAAGGCCATTATAGCACGCTTTCGTGATGCAAAAGTCAATTCTCCACAAACATAACAAAAGTTACCTGCACTGTTCATGCAATTATGAGGCATCTTTGTTCAAATTTGACTAAAAATCATCAACGTCAAAAGGAAACACTGAAGAGACTTTATGAAAGGATTATGACACGCTTGTACTGTATGACTTCCAGGAATGAATTGATGCAATCCAGTACGTAGGGTGATGTAATACCTGAGATCTGATTGCATCATCCACTTCCTGTCCTCAAGGTTGCCCAAAAAGCAAACAGTACAAGCCTCCCCCCCCCCAAAGTGTATTCAGCACCACCACCCCTTCTCTAGTCAAGGATACTGGCTATGGACCTGATCCCATGTACTGTATTCATATAGGGCCAATTGACAATTCTAACCATCATTCTTGTACTCAGCGCCCTCAAATTAGTAAAGATTGACTACACTCGTTTCTGAAGCATTTTGGCTGTAGACCAGTGTAATTTTTGGTATGATGTGGTGATGGCCGTGGTGATAGTTATAGTGTTGATTACTCCTATTTTTTTTCACATGAACAATGAAAAGAAAATATGATGAATCCTACCTTCAACAGATCAATAATGCATCAGCATCCGTGGGAATTACAGAGTGAACTGAGCTGAGAGCACTTCAAAGGTAGGAGTGTAGAACTTCTATTGTGAAACGTGTTATCAGGGCAAGCTTGACCTGGACTAACCAAACCTGACCCAAGGAGAATAACTGCTTTAATCTCCTGACTATAATTTATGGTCCTGACTTAATGAGACAGCATCTGTCAGCCACATCCTTCAGCCCTTGACACCTGGACAAAAAAAAAATAAAAAATCCCATGTGACCGCTGCAAGACCCAAGTGACTACAGCGACCCCATGAACTCTATGCAACCTCTTATGGTGGACCTTATGACCCCTTATTTGGGAACCACTGGTCTAGATCTATACAGTGGTCCCTCAGTTAACGAGCACAATTCATTCCAGAAGGTTGCTCGTTAACCGAAAAACTCGTCAACCGAAACCATTGTTTCAATGGGTTTTTGGGTAATTGGTTCCAGCTCACCGAAAATTGCCTAAAATCAACAAAAAAGGTAGAAAAGTACACTTACTTTGAGGTGTGTATGTAAAAGGCTCCTGGATGATGATGATGGAAATTAGAATGGGGGTGGAGGAGAAGGGAGAAGAGAAGGCATTGGGGTGGAAGAGAAGTCACCCCATGGCGTCATTTCACCCATAAAATTTTAGTTCTCTTGATGTAATTCAAGATTATTTTCTTAAAATCAACACTGCACTGCATTATATATCGTCAATATGTAAAATAAATTTCAAATTGACCAATAATTTGCTTCGAAACACAGAAAAAAGCATTTAGTTGAAGAGAGTCTAGAGCAAGATGTTACCTCCACTGAAAAGACAGAGACTGACGCCTGTATGGTATGTTGACAGGCTGTTTGGCGCGCAAAAAACTAGCTTCCTATACTTCAATTATGTTCAATATTTGTTAAAATGACTAAAAAAAATTCATATAAAACTTTTAAAATTATTGAATAGTATAAACTTCTTGATATTTACTAAAATAGTAAGGAATTTAAGCCCTAGAACCGATTACTGCATTGGCGGACTAACACTACAGCTGGTGGACCGCCAAATGCAAGCGAAAACATGTTGAGGTCGGCTCATTAAAAACTCGTTAATCGAGGGATTGCTCGTTAACCAAAGTTAAGAATCTTATGGAAGGTAAATCGTTAACCGAAATCTCGTTAACCGAGGCGCTCGTTAACCGAGGGATCACTGTACTGTATTAACAATACAATATTGCCAATTTGCCACCAAGCTCCAGGCATACTGTATGATAAAACCTCAGTAGATTCAGGGATCTGCTCACTAAAGTAAAATAGGTCTTACCTCCGTGGAAGCTTTCCAACGAGCAATATTTTCAGTTTCATCCTGAAGCCGTTGGTGGATGTTTAGTATCTCTGCCGTTTTGTGCTTCATGATGGGATCTGTATAAAATTAATGTTAATTACACAATTGTTCAGAGGATGAACAAACTGTTGTATAATGTGGATAGCATTATACAGTAGTTTTATAAGGGATTAAAGTACTGTCCTGTACAGTACAGGGGGAGGGTAGTGGAAACAAGTGTGCCGACACAGGGCCAGGGGGCAGCAGTGCACCCTCCACCCACTCAACCCCCCACCCGGGAGGCGGCACCAGCTCAGCCTACCGGACAGGAGGGAACGAGCGCCGTGTAAACAATGACATTTCTAACCACACCCTGCAAAATACAGTGTACTTAGCAAATGCTGCAGCTTCTGAGAATGTGGGGGGAGCGGGTTTATTACTAAGAGCAGAGACGTTGCCGAGAACAAATTCTGGCTTGAATGTCATGTACACTAATACTGGCACGTTCCTTGATAAGAGAGAGGAGTTTGAAACACTACTAAGAGTACACCAACCAGATATTGTAGGAGTTGTAGAACTGTTGTACAAGAACAGGAGAATCGACCCAGAGGAATGCGAGTTCAGTATTGCTGGATATGACTCATTTACGAACCTAACTCAAGAATCCTGCAGGAGGGGTGTGGTTATCTATGCTAGGCAAGACATTAGAGCCAGCCAGGCGAGGGTACAGGGAGAGGATGTTTTTGAAGAGTCCAAGTGGTGTAAAATTAAACTAAAAGGAAGGGACTTACTTATCGTCGGGTGTATCTACAGATCCCCAAACTGTGGCCCACTAAATCAAAGGAACTTAAGAACCTTAATAAACAATGCGGCGATGCTCAACCCTAGCCACCTCCTTATCATGGGGGACTTTAACTATGGCGACATCGACTGGAGAAACGAGTCCACCCCGAATGACTTGAATAACCCTGCTACTCTTTTTGTAGAAACTCTGAGAGATAATTTTCTGTTCCAACATGTGAGAGACCCGACACATTACAGAGGGGAGCAAACACCCAAGCCACTTGACCTCATCATAACAAACGAGGAGGGTATGGTGGCCAAACTGGAACACCTTGCCCCAGTTGGCACCAGTCACCATACAGTGTTGCCATTCAGATTTAACTGTTACCTAGTTCAAGATAAGGCCAGGCCAAGGTGCAAATATTACAAGGGAAATTACAATGGGATGAGGGAAGAGATGAGGGGTATCAACTGGCCTGACTTATTAAGGTAAAAGAACGCAGACACTACGCTGAATATCATAACTAGTAAAATGACCCATTTGATCGATAAATATATACCCAAGACCAAACCCAGTGCTTCTAAGAATACGAGGGGATCACTACACATGAACCATGCGGCGGTCGACAAAATTAAGAAGAAAACCCAGAAATTCAAGACGTGGGTTGGGTCAAACGATGAGCAAGACAGGAGGATGTATGCAAGAGCCAGAAACCAAGCAAAGATACAGTGTAGGAGGGCTGAAAAGGAGTTCCAGAGGCTGGTTGCACGCGAGGTCAAGTCAAACCCAAAGGCGCTTTACCGCTATGCAAAGTCGAAATTGAAAACGCGAGTAGGAGTATCAGACCTGAGGCTTGAAGATGGTAGTTATGCAGATTCTGACCAGGATAAAGCTGAGGCATTGAACAGCTTCTTTTCCTCAGTGTTCACAAGAGAGGATGCAACTAACCTTCCTGCGTTTGAGGACAGACGGTTCGACACAGCACTGACCCACATTGTGTTCACAAAAGAGGGTATTAGAAATAAACTGTCCAGGCTAAAGGTCCATAAGTCCCGGACCTGACATGGTGCATCCTAGAGTGCTAAGAGAGCAGTGCAACGAGCTTGCAGAGCCCCTGAAGCTCCTGTTTTGTAAATGCCTGGATGAACAAATGGTCCCCAGTGAATGGAAAGTGGCTCATGTGAGTCCTATCTTCAAGAAGGGCGATAGTCACTCCATGAACAACTATAGACCGGTGAGCCTGACCAGCATAATATGTAAAGTACTTGAGAGTATTATCAGAGATGCCGCGATGGAACATCTACGAAACAACCTTGTAAAAGATTGCCAACACGGTTTTATGCCGGGGCGCTCTTGCTTAACACAATTGCTCAAGGTATTGGATATTTGGACCCATATTCTGGAACGGGATGGTAATATCGACAATATTTACCTAGATTTTGCCAAGGCTTTCGACAGTGTACCCCACGAAAGGTAAAAATCAAACTGGAAGGGTACGGAATTCGGGGAAATGTCCTAGCGTGGATAGAAGACTTTCTACATGACCGCAAGCAGTGTGTGGTGATTAATGGCACGAAATCGTCATCTGTACCTGTAACAAGTGGGGTACCACAGGGCAGTGTATTGGGCCCGCTGTTGTTTGTTTGTTTCATAAATTACATGCCTGACGTTGTACACTCCTCCATACAAATGTTTGCCGATGATGGCAAGTTATTTCGGGAAATTAAGAACCAAGCAGACTGTGAAGAGCTGCAGAAGGACCTCTGTGGGCTCCAGGAATGGTCGAAGAAATGGCTGCTGAGATTCAATGTCACGAAGTGTAAGAGGATGCACCTGGGGCGTATCAACAGTAAGGAGGCGTATCATATGTCCCAACGGGATGAAGAAAATGCACAAGTTGAGACTGTGTGTGAGAAGGACCTAGGTGTGTATATTGACAATGAGCTGAAGTTCTCGGGCCATTGTGAGAAGAAGGTAAATCAGGCAAATAAATTATTGGGTCTTATAAGAAGGTCGTTCAGATATCTAGACGGTCCGTCCCTCGTGACAATCTTCAGGAGTGAAGTGCTTCCCCATCTGGAGTACTGTCACCCCATCTGGTCCCCGAGATATGCTAGGGACTGTCAGTTGGTTGAAAATGTTCAAAGGAGGGCCACCAGACTGGTGCCTGCACTTCGGCACCTCAGCTACCCTGAGAGATTGGAGCGCCTGAACTTGCCTAGCTTATACTAGTTGAGGTGTATAAGCATCTCAGGGGGCACTACTCAGTTGAGTGTCCTTACTTGGAGCTGGCGGATGCTCGCCCCACAAGGGGTCACAGCTCAAGATTGAAGAAGCCGCAAGTCCAGAAAAACCGTGAGGGCAAGCTTTTTCGGAGTGAGGGTTGTAAACTCTTGGAACAATCTACCAGAGAGTGTTGTGACGGCACTGAGTGTGAGCTCTTTCAAGAGAAGACTTGACCAACACTGGAGCGGGTTCAGGTACATTCAGGAGCCGGTGCATGCCCAGTATTTGCCAACAGTGCGTGACAGAGACGTGACCGATCGCCCGGGCGGCTAACAAGCCGATCAGTGGCGAAGAGGATAAAAGTAAAAGTAAAAGTATATCTTGTTGGGCAATTCCTGGAACAAAATGAGTGAAGTCGCGACAATTCATGGTTAGACACCAGAAGACATCATGAATAATCAAATCACAAATTATTTTAATTGATTTAAAAGGAAATAATTTGGTAAGTTCCATGGGCCAAAAAATATGAATAAATTGTTCCAACACTGCTTTAACAACCAGTTAGCCCTTAGGCCCCGGGTGACGTTCCAGAACGTCAGCCTATCCCATTTTTTATTATTATTATTTTTAGAAAAGTTTATTTTTTTATCTCCATGGGGGGGGGGTTGTACTGCCAGTACCACCTATCATACATAATACTCTATATCCAAAATATATTGATATATAGATATTGTACAAGTACTACAGTAGTTCTATATACAGGCAGTCCCCAACTTATGACAGGGAAACATTCCTGAACCCTGATCAAAGGTCGATATGTTCTTAAGTCAGAACAGTGTTAATTTCAGAGTTTAGGTTAGAATAAAGCACAACCCTGTCCATACAAAAAACATACATAATAAATAATGTAAATACTGTAAATAAAATGATGATAAACAATATAGAATACTGAAAATAAAGCAAAAACTGGGATTTTAATTAAAGTTTATGGATGCATACATTGGGATCCCATTCATCAGTGCAGGTGATCGTGAGTCGGACGGTTGTAACTCAGGGACTCCCTGTATTACATAAACACCTTCCTGGCTGGCTGGTCACCTGTTTGCTCTATGTAAACAAAACACCTGGAATTTAATATGACAGGATAACACTTCTGGGGATGTGTGGGATTTTCCCCCAGGAAAAGTTATTATTTAAAAACAATGTTTTACTGTAAGTACTACCCTGGCGCAAGATATTGACTGAAAACTTTCAAAAAGTAAAATATTGCAATTTAAAAAAACATGTAAAACAATACAAAATACGGGGTTAGTGACTGGAGGCCCCCAACTGGTAGCCATGGGTGTTAACTTGGGTGTAGCAGCTGAGTGGTGGATACAGCACTCACCTCCTTCCCTATGGTCTAAACATATCCACCTGAACATTTGGCAAAAATACCTCGAGCCTGAGTACACTGGGAACAAATTCTTCATAAATTGGCAGATCTTTGAATATTGTACTGTACTACAGTACTGTACTGTACAGTACAGAATAGCTACTGATTACCTGAACTGAACACATAATACAGTAGACTCGCAACTTACGCGTATTTTTCTTACCCAGTTTTAACTATACTGTATGCGGATTAAAATTAGGTTACAATTTCGAATTTCAAGCTCAAAACTTTCAAATTGAGTCACAAGCCAGCCAAACGATAGCCCGCCATCCCACCTCTATCTGTCTCAGTTTCAGCTCGTGTATCGTTGGAGCAACAGCTGCCTCTCGTGTGTGTCGATTTAGTGCGCTTAAACCTCTCTCATACTGGCTCATAATGCCCAAACACAAGCCAACCTCTGCCTCTGGTCCTCCAGCGAAGAAACAACGCTCTGTGATGACCCTGGAAGAAAAAGTGGCCGTGTTATACTTAATAAAAGGCAGCATGTCGATCGCTGCTGTGGCAGAGATACGGGCGGAACGAATCAAGCGTGAGTTCCATCAAGATTCGGGAGAAGGAAATTCGTGAAACCGTGTCTAATAAGTGCCTTATTTACTGCTAAGGGGACTAGCCAGGTTAGAGACGTAACTCCAGTGAAGGTAGAGAAGGCATTAAACATCTGGGTGGAGGATATGAACCAGAAACGTGTCCCCATCGACGGCAACGTGCTCAGGTAGAAGGCACCGAGTCTTTATGATCAGTTTAAATCTGAGGTTCCTGAGGGCGAAGCATCCACCAGCTCTGAGAAGAATTTTAAAGCCAGTGCAGGTTGGCGCAACAGTTTCAGGAAGCGTTACAACCCGAAAAATATTACTCACTGGTGAATCGGCATTGGCGGACGAGGCAGCTGCACGGGTGTTCCAGGATGAATTCAGGAAATTGATTGAGGGAAATGGATATCTTCCAAAGCAGGTGTTCAATGCTGATGAAACAGGTTTGTTTTGGAAGAAAATGCCAACCAGAACCTACATTTCCAAGTCTGAGAAGCAGGCCCCCAGGTTCAAGGACCGCATCACACTCCTACTATGTGGCAACGCAGCAGGGCATATGATAAAGTCTGCCAACTCTCGTGCTCTGAAGGGAAAAAATAAGAATCTCCTCCCCGTCTTCTGGCAGTCAAACAGGGAAACTCTGACTGATGGAGAGTTGAAGGAAATAGTGAGAGCGGACGAAGAAGGCGGCGGTGGCGACAATGATAAAGAACAAGAGCCAGCATGTTGGGATATACAGTACACATGTTTAGTGAAGTGTTTCAGGTGGCCAGGCACTTGAAAACTTAGTGTCTGAGTATGACCCCTCTATGGAGAGCAGCAACAACTTCTCATTAGGTCTTACAAGCCTTATGGCTCAGTATAAGAATATGTTCCAGCAGCTTAAGAAACAACAATGACAGCTTTCCATCACCATGTTTTTAAACCTTAGGCCCCAGGTGACATTCCAGAACGTCCGCCTATTCCTGTCACATTTTTTTTGTTTTTTAATTTTTTTTGAAAAAGGTGGTTTTCTCTATTTATCCCCACGGGTGATGGGGGCCCTGCCAGCAGCACCCTAACCCGGGGCTTAAGGGTTAAGAAAACCTCAGCATCAAAACTGTCAGCAGATCAGCCAACGCCCTCAACTTCTCACAGTGACCTTGAGCTGCCCACATCCTCCCCTGCATCATTATCTGAGCTTGATGATCCCCCCACCGTGATGTGGGAAGGGGGGGGGGGTGAATAATCTCAAAACAACAACACATGTCTGTCTACATACAGGTAATGTCACATACAGGTAATGTCTGTGTTGTGTTAATACAGTACTATTGGGCACTTGTTACAGATAATATTACATTATACAGCAGTGATTAATGAGTTCTAGTGTATATGTACATATATACAAAATAGTGAGTTAAGGGTGATTTAGGGAATTTTTAGGAGTTTCTGACTTTACGCATTTTTTTGCTTTCCATTGGGTCCCAGGAACGTAACCCCCGAGTAAGTTGCGAGTCTACTGTACTCCACAAAGATCTCACCTTTATCCTGGTTTATACTTGTCTCAGGCAACATTATTCCCCTGGAGTCTTCACTATCACTCCTAAGCCGAAACATCTGCAAGAATAAATGGAGTTATCAAAATGATATAATTTATATATGTACTTATAGACAGAAAGACTAAGACAATAAAATTAATAGAAAATGTAGATATGAAGCACGTATATAAGTACTGTATTGAAGAATAAATAGACTAAATAAGAAATAAAAACGAGCCCCTTACACTATAATATAACATGTGGTGCAATCTGATGTGTTGGGTGGTATGGTAAGAAGGAATGACCGAGGTAAGGAGGTCAATGGTTGTTATGAAGAATGGAGATGATAATAGTAGTTATTTGATGAAGGTCATGTACTGGTATGAAGTGTAATAATCATAATAGTAGGCCAACTATTTTTGTATTGTGACTGGATGCAATATGTTTTGGTCAAGAAATAAATTAGTTAAGTAATGTTTCAGCCTTCCTCCCACTCTCGATTTGGTCAATGAAAAACCCAACCCAATGCCTAGTTTGCTCTGCCAGCTACCTAAACAAGCTACATACTGTCCATGGGGTCTGGTGGCAGCGACCATAAAATTAAGAGTAGATTTAAGTTATCCCCTCAGGAATAGTGACCCCAGAATGGGCAGTATACTGGAACATCTAGCCCCAGTTGGCACCAGTCACCATGTAATGTTGTCATTCAGATCTAAGTGTTACCTAGTTCATGATAAAGCCAGGCCAAGGTGCAAATATTACAAGGGAAATTACGACGGGATAACGGGTATCCATTTGATTGATAAATATATACCCAAGACTAAACCCAGTGCCTCTAGGAATACGAGGTGCCCCCTACACATGAACCATGCGTCTGTCAAGAAAGTTAAGAAGAAAACCTAGAAATTCAAGACGTTGGTTGGGTCCAACGATGAGCAGGACAGGAGGATGCATGCAACAGCCAGGAACCAACCAAAGGCAGAGTATAGAAGGGTTCCAGAGACTGGTTGCAAGCAAGGTCAAGTCAAAACCAAAGACGTTTTACTGCTATGCAAAGTCGAAATTAAAAACGCGACTAGGAGTATCAGACCTGAGACTTGAAGATGGTAATGCAGATTCTGACCAGGATAAAGCCGAGGCATTGAACAGCTTCTTCTTCTGTGAACACAATGTGGGTCAGTGCTGTGTCGAACCGTCTGTCCTCAAACGCAGGAAGGTTAGTTGCATCCTCTCTTGTGAACACTGAGGAAAAGAAGCTGTTCAATGCCTCAGCTTTATCCTGGTCAGAATCTGCGTAACTACCATCTTCAAGCCTCAGGTCTGATACTCCTACTCGCGTTTTCAATTTCGACTTTGCATAGCGGTAAAGCGCCTTTGGGTTTGACTTGACCTCGCATGCAACCAGCCTCTGGAACCAGCCTCCCCCTATCTTGTTGGTTCTGCTCTGCACATCCTCCTGTTTGACCCAACCCCCGTATTCTAGAAGCATTGGGTTTATCTTGCATATATTTATCGATCAAATGGGTCATTTCACTAGTTATGATATTCAGCCAGAGGTCTGCGTTCTTGGTACTTAATAAGTCAGGCCAGTTTTGATTACCCCCCACCTCTTCCTCATCCCATTGTACTTCCCCTTGTAATATTTGCACCTTTGGCCTGGCCTCCTTTCTTGAACTAGGGCAATAAAGTAAATCTGAAATCGACAACACTGTATATGTGACTGTTAATCAGCAGCAGAATGAGTTTGGCCACCATACCCTCCTCTCGTTTGTTGTGATGAGGTCATACGGTGTTTGTCTTCTCAGCAATGTGTCGTATTCCTCATGTTGGGAACAGAAAATTATCTCTCAGAGTTTCTACAAAACAGAAAGGCAGCAGGGTTATTCTGAAGTCATTCGGGGTGGATTTGTTTCCAGTCGATGTCGCCATATAGTTAAAGTCCCCTATGATATGAGGTGGCTAGGGTTGACATCGCATTGTTTATTAAGGCTCTAAGTTCCTTTTGACGAGGGCCACAGCCTGGGGATCTGTAGATACACCTGACGATAAGTAAGTCTCCTTCTTAGTTTAATTTACACCACTTGGACTCTTCAAAAACATTCCTCACTCCCTGTACCTCGCCCGGTTGGCTCTAAGGTCTTGCCTAGCGTAGATAAATTCACAATTCTCCTGCAGGATTTCTTTGAGTTAGGTCTGTAAAATGAGTCATATCCTTGAAGCAATACTGAACTCACATTCTGGGTCAGATTCTCCTGTTCTGTACAACAGTTCCTCTACAACCCCAAGCAATATCTGGTTGGTGTACTTCTTAGTAGTGTTTCAAAACTCTCTCTCTGTCAAGGAACGTGTCAGGTATTAGTGTACATAACATTCAGCTTCAGAATTTGCCCTCGGTAACGTCTCTGCTCTTGCAATAAACCTGCCCACCCACATTCTCGTAGAAGTCATACATTTGCTAAGTACACTGTATTTTGCAGGGTGTGGTTAGAAATGTTATGGTTTACACGGCGCCTGTTCCCGTCCGGTGGCAGGCTGAGCTGGCGTGCCGCCTCCCGGGTGGGGTTGAGTGGGTGGAGGTGCACTGCCACCTCGGCCCCTGGGTGGTGTCGGCACACTTGTTTCCACTCACTCCTCCCCTGAGCATAACCCATGTACACCTGTCCTGTCTCCTCCTCGACTCCTCCCTCTTCATGCTTCAAGTCCCTGCAGGAGCTTCTTGTGCTGTTCTCTGCATTACCGTGTTGGGTCTGGGGTGGAATGAACATCCCTGAAATGCCCCTGCCTTGCTAGTTTCTTGCCTGCCGAATAACTCTGCCATTTCTCCTCCCTCACTCACTAGTGTGATCCTGAGGGGGCGAGGCTTACTCTGCTTTGTCCCAGCCTCACATCCAGAGGTTGATGAAATTCAGAACTCCCAGTAAACATTTTTGAAACAGCAATCTTATCGTGCTTCCTTACTCACAGTTCCCCTCCGCTCATTCTCTGTGACTCCAAAAACTATTACACAAAACCTGCAGCTGGAGCCGTTCCTGGTGTTCTCCTCTCCCCCAACAGTGTAAGGTCCGTTAATTTTTCATTTCTTCTGACACACTTTCAAAGTCCCAATCTGCTGAACAACCTGTACTGATTCCCCAGATATCTCCCCGTGGCCCTCCTAATACGCCTTCAAAGCATAACCTCCAGTTAAACTAACCTATTCTCCTATTAGCTACTTCCTCAGTCTTAGCAAGGATCTCTTTCTCAACTTGCTCCAGTTTGTCAACCAGCAGGGCTCCTGCTTCATCTATTTTCGTCCCGAGAGAGCTCGTTCCCTTATGGCTTGCAATCGCTTCATTCACCTTGACTATGCAGCCGGAGCAATACCAGCAACAGCCATCATGCTTTACGGCAGTTAGTAACCTCCTAAACGTTGCATTAGTCAGGCCTGTATCCTCCATATCCGACGTCTCCCTGCAGTAATCACATATCAAACTCATGGTTGTTGTTGTTGTGGGGGGGGGGGTGCAGACTGTGTATAGATCTACACCTATTTCAAAAAATAAAGAGAGAAAAAGTACTTAGCTACTCTCTGTTGCCTATAGAGTTGTCGTCTGTGACTGCGTACACTGTATCTCCCTGTGAATGGTGTATTGTAGGCACAGATTCAGTCCTTGAGAAAGCACACAATCAAAATAAAATGTAAAGTCTCTGTGGCACCTATGACACGTATAGGCTGGCAGTTGTCCTTACCAGCTTGGGTGCCAATATGTATTCACTTTAAGTTATTTATAGTCTCTTCTGCATTCACTGATGACAACTATGAAGTGATTTAACTGAAGGCACAGTACTACACTCCCTGGTTGGCCTTTATCACAGCCGTGACCACAACACCCTAAAAAATAAAATAAAATAAAAGCTTTGTCATGTGGCAGTGATTGTGTGGTTATAGGCCTGTGACCCTGGCTGTACCTCCAACTCGGTGGAAATTGAGTTTTCAAAAATACAATCGTGTCTAGCATTAAAAGTCCTACATCGATTTACACTTTCACATCACTAAGACGATCTTGACGACCTTATGTAATCACTGTCCAATTTCTGCCGCTCTACATCGAAGGCCCGAGTGCCCAACACGCTTTGTTACACGACCACCCCGCCCGCCCGCCCGCCCGCTGTTTAATTCAGATTCCCTTACGGTATCTGTGATTACACTTAACATCAACATTGTGCTGACATCACTTGGCATACTAGTTATAGTACAGGTACTTGCCAACAGTGAGTAACAGAGACGTGACGGATCGCCCAAGCGGCTGGCGAGCCGATCAGTGAAGGATAAAGAAAAAAGTGAAATTTGAGGCATTTCTGGCGTGAGATGATACGGCCACACAGGCGCTATGCAGCCCTGGCGGGTTAGTCCTATATATTAACCAAAGCTAATTGGCAAAGTTGAGGGAACAATTACACAACAAGAGGCAAGACTTGTCATCAACCAGGCTGCTCCATTTCTCGACCAAAAAACTAAATTCGTTAAAAAATTTATCTCACGCAAAGATTAAGTCAACTTTACATAACAACATCATCAGTGATATATAAATGATCCTATAACACTACCAGAGAAGGTATATCTTACCTTAATAAGTGATATATTTGCCCTGATGTTATCGTCAATCCTCTGTAGTGAAGCTGTAATGGCGGCTGTCGCTGTTGGAGTCTGGCCCGACACTTTTCTGAACAAAATACTATATCTTACAACAAAATCACACAATAGTGGAATAATAATTAAAATAAGTGTAATAAATTGTAATAAAAATAAAAATAAATAAATATTAAAAAATCGTAGTAATTATTTCAAACATATAACGGGTAGAGCTTCTGTGTAAAATTCTATATTTTTGTTTTTAATTTTGTAATACTGCTCAAACAGAAGCTAATGATCCAGGTCATTGAAAATGCGTCAAATTTTAATATATATTGTATTCAACTATCAGGTAGAAGACAGCAGTAGTGAAATACTGTGATCAGTGACAAGACCTTCCAACATGAGCATGCGTCCCTGAATTACGCGCAAACAATCTTGAAGCCTCGCAACTGTGATCTACATTCCGATGGCGGATAAAGCTTGGATTCCATTACGCGTTTGCAGTGCGTTTGCGTTTTCAATCGCTACAGGGAGCGATTGGCATGTACTACAAACGCATAACGCAAACATGCCAGTGGAAACAACCATATACATTCCAATGTGATCTAGGTTTTGCTTTTTATTTTGTATTTAAGGGGAATAGCTCACCCGGACATAGGTCATCGACCTGCAGTGGATACTCTCCCCTACAACTGCTGACTGATCACTTGCCGTCAGCTTACCAGCCAATGAGCAGCGAATTCCACAGACCAAGCCTCACTAGCGCACTGCACGGTGATCGGCGCCCCTCATCTCGCACCTCGCTCCTCTGATCCTGGAGAATCGCATAAATACGCCTCAGCCTAGCCGTGAACATAAGTTTACTCCACTCTCCAGAACCAACAAGAGATCTCAACAAGCTCCTCACCCAACAAGACCTCTCAACAAGCTTCTCACCCAACAAGACCTCTCAACAAGCTTCTCACCCAACAAGACCTCTCAACAAGCTCCTCACCCAACAAGACCTCTCAACAAGCTCCTCACCCAACAAGACCTCTCAACAAGCTCCGCACCCAACAAGACCTCTCAACAAGCTCCTCACCCAACAAGACCTCTCAACAAGCTCCTCACCCAACAAGACCTCTCAACAAGCTCTCTCACCCAACAAGACCTCTCAACAAGCTCCTCACCCAACAAGACCTCTCAACAAGCTCCTCACCCAACAAGACCTCTCAACAAGCTCCTCACCCAACAAGACCTCTCAACAAGCTCCTCACCCAACAAGACCTCTCAACAAGCTCCTCACCCAACAAGACCTCAACAAGCTCCTCACCCAACAAGACCTCTCAACAAGCTCTCACCCAACAAGACCTCTCAACAAGCTCCTCACCCAACAAGACCTCAACAAGCTCACCCAACAAGACCTCTCCAACAAGCTCCTCACCCAACAAGACCTCTCAACAAGCTCCTCACCCAACAAGACCTCAACAAGCTCCTCACAACAAGACCTTAACAAGACCTCAGCAAGCTCCTCACCCAACAAGACCTCTCAACAAGCTCCTCACCCAACAAGACCTCTCAACAAGCTCCTCACCCAACAAGACCCTCTCAACAAGCAAGACCTCTCTCACCCAACAAGACCTCTCAACAAGCTCCCACCCAACAAGACCTCTCAACAAGCTCCTCACCCAACAAGACCTCTCAACAAGCTCCTCACCCAACAAGACCTCTCAACAAGCTCCTCACCCAACAAGACCTCTCAAAGCAACCCAACAAGACCTCTCTCTCCTCACCCAACAAGACCTCTCAACAAGCTCCTCACCCAACAAGACCTCTCAACAAGCTCCGCACCCAACAAGACCTCTCAACAAGCTCCGCACCCAACAAGACCTCTCAACAAGCTCCGCACCCAACAAGACCTCTCAACAAGCTCCTCACCCAACAAGACCTCTCAACAAGCTCCGCACCACACAGCAACTACCTAGCT
Organism: Homarus americanus; assembly: GCF_018991925.1. NCBI lineage: Eukaryota > Metazoa > Arthropoda > Malacostraca > Decapoda > Nephropidae > Homarus > Homarus americanus. The sequence continues at coordinate 7,784,565 of NW_024738300.1, read as the reverse complement.
CCGCACTGTACTTACAATATATGCACATACGGAGAACGCCAAAGTGAGTTTCACTTACCTCCATCCTGAGTGCGAGATCTCCTACGTGTACGTGTGTATGTGAGCGTATCAAAGAGAAGATAGACAAACAGAGAGAAATTTGACAACTGGCCACATACAGTACGCTACAGACCCACAATGGGGCCTTGGGTCGAAAAAAAGTGAGAGTAAAAAGAAATTAAAAATACAAAAGAAAAGGATTACAGATTTAACTGTTACCTAGTTCAAGATAAGGCCAGGCCAAGGTGCAAATATTACAAGGGAAATTACAACTGTCAGTTGGTTGAAAATGTTCAAAGGAAGGCCACCAGAGTGGTGCCTGCACTTCGGCACCTCAGCTACCCTGAGAGATTGGAGCGCCTGAACTTGCCTAGCTTATACTACAGACGGGCAAGGGGGGACCTAGTTGAGGTGTATAAGTATCTCAAGGGGCACTACTCAGTTGAGTGTCCTTACTTGGAGCCGGCGGACGCTCGCCCCACAAGGGGTTACAGCTCAAGATTGAAGAAGCCGCAAGTCCAAAAAACTGTGAGGGCAAACTTTTCCGGAGTGAGAGTTGTGAACTCTTGGAACAATCTACCAGAAAGTGTTGTGACGGCACCGAGTGTGAGCTCTTTCAAGACCAGACTTGACCAACACTGGAGCAGGTTCAGGTACATTCAGGAGCCGGTGCATTCCCAGTACTTGCCACCAGTGAATAACAGAGACGTGACCGATCGCCCAAGCGGCTAACGATCCGGTAATTGGTGAAGAGGATAAAAGAAAAAGAAAGAAATATCAGGCGCTCAATACTCTTAGGGTAGCTGAGGTGCCATAATGCAGGCACCAGTCTGGTGGCCCTCCTTTGCACGATCTTCTTATACTTTTATTTTTACTTTTTTACTCAAGACCTACTTAACTGGTTTCGTTGGTTGATTCACCTTCTCACAATGGCCCGAGCACTTCATTTCATTGTCAACATAGACACCCAGGTCCTTTACGCATTCGATCTCTATTAATGCAGTTTTTTCGTTCCGTTGGCGACTGGTTAAGGATGTCGAATAATGGTGGGTCGGTGTGCTCTATCTCTCTCTATCCTGTGTGCGTGTGTGTGTATCATGTTTGCGTAATATAGAACGTCTTTCTCTGTCTTACTGGATAGGCGACAGCATAAGATGGGGTCGCACAAAAAACTAGACGATTTTCATCTCTGGCTCTTTTGATGTATCTTACCCTTAACCGAGATATCGATGACATCGGGAGTTAAATTGAAGTAATAACTATGCATTACACTCCCTGCATCTGGAAATTAATAAGCTAAATGTGTCTTGTCAAGTACTAGAAACAAGTGTGCTTTTATCACAGATATTGTAAAGTGTTATTTGAAAATGAGTTCTCTTTTTGAATTATTTCAGGTTTAACTATCACGTTTAATATCTAAAACAAGCCCACAAACTTAAAGGCAAATAACCCTTCAATTTAAATGTAAATTTCAATATTCAATATAGAAAGGGTATATGATCGGCTCGTTAGCCGCTTGAGCTCCTGTAAGAAACTGTGACCCACGTTTTGAAATTTGCCACTAACACGGTCGATTTTTATCACAGTGTTAAGTGTCTTGTTTGATACACGGAAATGCACCTATTTGCAGCTGAAATTCCCAGAGTGAAAGTTAAGTTGAATTCCTGACGTCACCGCCTAAAGGAGTGTGAGGTAATGTTTGGTTCCTTTGTTGAGGGGCGGGACACACCTCCCCCCTACTACACTACTACGGCAGTACGGTCACCAGCACGGCCGCTCAGGGGTGTTCCTGGTCTCTGTGGTCTTGGGAGGCAGACAGAGAGATAGTGTAGTTAAATAAAGTGATGGCGGAGTTCCAGGTACGAGCGATGGCAGACGGAGGCAGCCCTGAAGACTTACCTCAGCGAGGAAGAGTGACTGAAGGTGAGCCAGTTCAGCCATTGAAGGTTGTTTTTTAGTGATGATGGAGTAATAATAGTGACTGTTTCTGTATTTTGCCCCTTTCAACAAGTTACAATACGGTGATATTTTGTGATAACTTTGCTCTAGATAAATGAACTTTCATCTTAAGTGACATATATACAGACGTGAGGGCCAAGTAGACCTCAGTGGCAATAAGCAACAATTTTTAGGTTATCTTGAATTTGAATGGACATATTGGTTACCACTGTCAGCGTGTATACAGGTTATGTTTGTTGAAGTGTTTATGTCTGACAATTTCTGAATGACTAAATATTGGTAAAGATATACAGTGACTGAGAACATAATGTTTGTTTTCTTCTGGATGTTGATACTGTACAGTGTAATGTGTATTTCTTTTAATAAGACCAATAAAACTAACCAAACAAACCTAACCAAACCTGCTTAAGCTTACCTAAATTTAATATACAGTATTCTAAATTTGCTTGGTTAAGTTAGGTTTGCTCTGGGTAGTTTGTTTGCTTGTGAGAAATTATTGTTATTTCAAGTTTTGGTCAATTTGTAGTTTTGACCAACCATGGCTCTTGAGTTGAGCAATGTGTTTTTCTGAAGGTTTAGACAATTTTATGACACTTTTACTATGACGTTTCCCTCGCACATGACCTAAAATTACCTAACCCCCTATACGGGGGCCCCGCCCTCCTGGATGCTCCTGTATATTTAAGCCATGGTTGGTCAAAACTACAAATTGACCCAAGTTTTTGTGATGTATGAGAACATCATTACCACCAGAAGGACTTGTTCGATTTTGTTTATCTTTGCCACAGATGTTCTTATCATAATAGTAAGTATTTTAAAAGAGGCAACATTTACTAGAACCTTATAGAACTTGGTAAAATTTAGTTTTGGTCAGCCCTGTATTTAGATATCCTAACTACCGGTATGTGATTTTTGACAGATATGAAGGTCCAAATCGTTCAAAACACATCAAAAGCCACCGGAAAATCATACGGTAGTTGGATGTCAAACCTAACCTAATTCCTAAGATTCCCCGGATGATCGAAACTAAAATAATATCGAGAACCTGACCTAACCAACCAGAGAAACCTATCTAACCTTACCTAACTTCCTAGCTGGGGGGTGGACCCCCTCCATATTAAATATAAATTAATTATTTTGATATCTGGTATCAATGAAACCAACTTTGTTCATGTGTCAAGGAATAATTTATGTTTTGGGGGTAAAAGTTACTTCTAGTCCTATAATCTTCTAGTGACTTAAAAAATATTTGTCCTATGTATTTTGCTGTGTTTTGAATGAATTTGACCTTCAAAACTGTCGCAAATCAAATTTTTTTGAGTTATGACCACCATCAATAATGGGGGACCCTCGTGGGAACTGGGAGTTTTGGGTGGGGAGAAACTCAAGAACGAGTGATTTGCACCAATTTTGAAGGTCAAATTCGTTCAAAACACAGAGAAAAAACATATTTTTCATCATTGAAATATGCATCCTAACTTTACCTAACCTAACCTTGCGACGGAAATATCATAGAAGTGTGAGCTCTTTCAAGACCAGACTTGACCAACACTGGAGCAGGTTCAGGTACATTCAGGAGCCAGTGCATGCCCAGTACTTGCCAACAGTACGTAACAGAGACGTGACCGACCGCCCAAGCGGCTAGCGAGCCGATCAGTGGTGAAGAGGATAAAACAAAACAAAAATAGAACATTTCATATTCTGTACTACACTGTTTGTTAAAAAATATATTGAGTTACAATAAGCTGTGATACTGATTGTCATAATATTTCAGGCTTCTACTTAAAAGATTTGTTTTAACTCTTAAGTCTGGTCTGGGAGCAAGTTTGAATTTACTGAGGAAATTCCAAGTTGGCTGTGTGTGACCTCGGCACTTTCAATGCAGGTACCTTGGTAAATTTGACAAATAAAAAAACACTTGAGAACTATGTGTGAGTACTGTGTGTATTGCACAGTTCATCATTTGCCGATATTACTAAAATAGAAATGATATTATATGGCAACAGTGCTGCAGCAACATCAGAACAGAGGACAAACATCTCAATTGAAATATAGACAGTAGTTCACTTGCTGACAGCTGTTATATTTTAGTGTATTTTGTTCTGCGTCTGTATTGAGTAAGATAATAGTTGTAGTCCTGGTTATTTGAATTTATTGTCCAGGGTAAAAGGAAAACAAGGCTTTGATTGTCCTCCGTATTGCTACCACGTGGTCGCCCAGAAGCTCCGCCCACAACTGTGTGACTTCAATGACAAACTGTGCCATGTTAAGAATGGACCACTGAGTACTACCATAGCAAGAATGAGCCCCTGAGTACTACCATAGCAAGAATGAGCCCCTGAGTACTACCATAGCAAGAATGAGCCCCTGAGTACTACCATAGTAAGAATGAGCCCCTGAGTACTACCATAGCAAGAATGAGCCCCTGAGTACTACCATAGTAAGAATGAGCCCCTGAGTACTACCATAGCAAGAATGAGCCCCTGAGTACTACCATAGTAAGAATGAGCCCCTGAGTACTACCATAGTAAGAATGAGCCCAGTAGTGCTACCATAGCAAGAATGAGCCCCTACTAGTAGAATGAGCCCTACTACATAGCAAGGCCAATGGTTCCTGAGCCCCTAGGTTCTACCATAGCAAGAATAAGGCCCTGGTACTACCATAGCAAGAATGAGCCCATGGTGTACTACCATAGCAAGAATGAGCCCTGAGTACTACCATAGCAGAATGAGGCCCCTGAGTACTACCATAGGAATGAGCCCCTGAGTACTACCATAGCAGAATGAGCCCTGAGTACTACCATAGCAAGAATGAGCCCCTGAGTTCTACCATAGCAAGTGGAGCCCTGAGTACTACCATAGCAAGAATGAGCCCCTGAGTACTACCATAGCAAGAATGAAGAATGAGCCCCTGAGTTCTACCATAGCAAGAATGAGCCCCTGGTACTACCATAGCAGAATGAGCCCCTGGGTTCTACCATAGCAAGAATGAGCCCCTGAGTACTACCATAGCAAGAATGAGCCCCTGAGTACTACCATAGCAAGAATGAGCCCCTGAGTACTACCATAGCAAGAATGAGCCCCTGAGTACTACCATAGCAAGAATGAGCCCCTGAGTACTACCATAGCAAGAATGAGCCCCTGAGTTCTACCATAGCAAGAATGAGCCCCTGAGTACTACCATAGCAAGAATGAATCACTGAATACGTACTGCTAAACATAAGTGTGCAGTACAGTATAACATTTAGAATCAGAGTTCTGTGGCCCCCAATGATCAGAAGATTTTAATGGCTTTCTTCGGCTAATCATTGGTTAAATTGTCTTATTGTTTACCATTATTTGTTTGATGACTTTGTTGGATAAGAATTTAATGTCTTAATCTCTGTCATGATGTTTTGTTAAATTTGCTAAGACATCAAAATAATGTCCTTCTTGTCAGACTCAGTCATTGGTTTTCTCTCTTCTCCATGAACATATTTTATACTACATGGCTTGTGTATTTGAAGAAAAAAACAAAATATAGCTAAATTCCTGGAGTCAGTATTTTTATTTACTGAATATCTATCTATCTTTATCTGATGTTATGATGTTGAAATATATTTACCATGAAGCAGCTCTAGCTCATGGTCCAGTGTACCTGTTATTGACATAGATAACCTATTTTTCTGTGGAGTTTGTGTAAAGATAAAATGAAACTTAAGGTGTGTAAAATAATTTAAATGAAGTATACGTATTCCAGGATTGTTTGGTTAGGTTAAATTGTCCACAGATGAAAGGTTAAAGAGCTGGATGCCATAAATGTTTCTCATTGTAATGGATGGGGTTTGTGTCAGTATAATTTAATAAATTTAATCAGATCACCTGAAGAATCTCCACCCCAGCTTAATTCACTGTATCAGTTCCAGGCTGTTTTGGGGTTACCTTCCTTGAGTTGCTGGAAATTGTCTTAAAAATGTTAACTGTACCACAGTGAAGATTACTGTCCGCCAAGAGTTATGTAGTACTGATACTGTTTGCTATAACATCCAGACACCATCTCACCATATGTTAATATCAGGGCTTCATCTTTTCTTTCAGTTTGTCGAGAGTGGCTGTTGCATGAAGACCAAGCTTTGGCATACAGGCTGCAGAATGAAGAATGTAAGATATAGTAATGTTCAGTTATACATACAATGGTTTTGGTAACGTGAAAAGGTAAGCAAAATTTTGACTTCGTGGCTCAGTGTTGTAGTATTTGTCAGTGAAGAAAATGGTCCTTGGGGTGATGCCCAACTGGAGTGGAGGAATGAGTTCCTCGTCCTTCACAGTAAGCTTTGCCTACTTGTTGAACAGCCCTTCTGCTTATGGGTTAGGTTTCTGGACCCTGTTCGTAGTGTTGATGCCATAGGTTAAGTTAAAGCCCCATCCTGCCCATACAAAACAGTAAACATAATAAATAATGTAAATACTTTACTGTATATAAAGCGAAGTTAAGCAATATACCGGTAAAGTAATGTAAAAAAATATGTACTGTATACAGTATATGTATTATTATACAGTACTACAGTACAGTATTTACCTTGAGCCATGAAGCTGGCTTTCTCTTTGGTTCTCAATCCATATGGAAAAAATTGTTTCCATTTCGGCAATACTCGTATATCCACTCCTCTGCTTGGTAATAATTGTAGATTGCATTGAGGCTGACCCCTTAACATGTTCATGAATTCTGGCTTTGTCAGTGAGAATTATTCTAATGGTTGATCTGTTCATCTGCAGCGATCTACCAATATCGCTTGAACTTTCACCTTTTTCACTTTGTTTTATTATGTCCGGCTCCATTTGAAGTGTTATAGACTGCCTCTTCTTGGCAGGTGTACCATCAATGATACTATCATCACTCTTATGCTTACCAGTCATGATGAGAGTTTGTAAAAATCTAAAAACAGAGCAGCAAAGTTCCAAGTAACACACAAAATGGTGTGAACCGGTGGACTCTTTGTTGTTGTTGCCAGAACGCAGAGCCACCAATCATGGGTGAGGCTGACCGCTGAACAAAATAATGCTGGTTCATGAGCACCAGCAAATGGCCATAAGTCGAAACTAATTTTTGTGATGAATATATGAGATCTCGTATGTAAGTGCGGTTGTTGGTAAATCGGGGACCCACTGTATACTGTCAGGAGGGTGAGGTAACCCACTAATTTTTTTTTCACCACTGATTGGCTCGTTAGCCGCTTTGGCGATTGGTCATGTCTCTTATTTTTCTTATTCTTTTGTCCTCTTCACCAAATGATCAGCTCGTTAGCCGCATCACATCTCTGTTATGCACTGTTGGCAAGTACTGGGCATGCACCGGCCCCTGAATGTACCTGAACCTGCTCCAGTGTTGGTCAAGTCTGGTCTTGAAAGAGCTCACACTTGGTGCCGTCACAACACTCTCTGGTAGATTGTTCCAAGAGTTTACAACCCTCACTCCGAAAAAGCTTGCCCTCACGGTTTTCTGGACCTGCGGCTTCTTCAATCTTGAGCTGTGACCCCTTGTGGGGCGAGCGTCCGCCAGCTCCAAGTAAGGACACTCGACTGAGTAGTGTCCTCTTTGAGATGCTTATACACCTCATTTAGGTCACCCCTTGCCCGTTTGTAGTATAAGCTAGGCAAGTTCAAGCTCTCCAATCTCTCAGGGTAGCTGAGGTGCTGAAGTGCAGGCACCAGTCTGGTGGCCCTCCTTTGAACATTTTCAACCAACTGACAGTCCCTAGCATATCTTGGAGACCAGACAGGGTGACAGTACTCCAGATGGGGAAGCACTTCACTCTTGAAGATTGTTACGAGGGACAGACCGTCTAGATATGCGAACGACCTTCTTATAAGACCCAATAATTTATTTGCTGCTGAGTACTAAGAGTCAGTGCACCACCACCACCTTATATCATAGCAGGAAAATGATTATAAGACTGAAAAAGAATCTTAGTACAGTACAGTACAGTAATTATACGCAGAAGAAGACAACAAGGCAATGCAGATGTGATGAGTCATGGATAACATGTACTGTAACCTAATTGTGTGGAGGTTATGGTGTCTGAAGGGGTGTGGCATCACTCACCCTGAAGGATATGAATACATGTGTAGACTTTCTGTACAGTTTATATATCATAAAGTCATAGTCAGTAACATCTAATAACCACTCAATTTATTTATCCTGTTTGTACACTCTACTGCCGCCTCATCAAAGGATGGCAATGGATATTAACTTATTACTGTATGCCTGTCTTGAATTATGCTTGGTTAATTGACTTTTATTTACCATTGTTTGTATAACTGGACTGTCTATGTTTGTATACAGGTTGACAGGTTGACAATCCCTTATCCGAAATCCTTGGGGCCAGAGGCATTTCGGATTTCGGAATTTTTCGGTTTTCAGAATGGTTAGGGTTTTTTTTTTTTTTTTTTTTTTAATATGTGTATTAGCCCACCCGGACGTAGATCACTGACCCACATTAGGGCCTGGGGGGCGAAAATATAATAAAAAAAAAAAATAATAATAATAATTATTCATAGGTCTAGGTTGTGTTTCTCACTTTTGATCTTTTTTTCATTCTTGTATTTCTTTATTATTATTATTATTATTATTTTATTATGACAGTATTATTGTTATTATTATTAAATCTATTATATATTATTTTATTTTGGTGTATTTTTATTAAAATGTTTATTTACTATGAATAATTATTATAATTATTATTACTATTATATTTTTGGCCCCCCAGGCCCTGATGTGGGTCAGTGATCTATGCCCGGGTGGGCTAATGCCTGTTATAAAAAAAAAAAAAAAATTGCCCCCAAAAAATTTTCGGTTTTTGGAATTTCGGATAAAGGGTTGTCAACCTGTACCTGCACTGGCTGTGTACCTTTTATGCATGGAATGTGTGTTAATTGTAAACCTGAACTACATTTACATTGTATACCTGGACTGTTTATGTACAGTATACCTGGTCTGTCTATATACTGTACTTTTATACATGGCCTGTACGTACAGTTGCCTACACATGAACGTACCACGGCCTGGAAGTGTGCGAGGGCACAGATACGAGAAGTGACAACACAGCACCATAGTCATGAGCGTTAAACCATGGATTACCCTGTTTCCTGGTTAGCCATCTATACATTGATAAATATCTGCAGTAATATGAAACCAATAACAAAAGAAAATAAAGCATCCATATGATAAATGTTCTTCAGCACTGATTTGTGGCCACACAAACAGAGTATTTTCAATATTTCACTCCCATTCTTTCAGTCCTGACTACAGAATGGTGCTGCGTTGCCACACGTCGTACCAGAGCCCTCACACACTCCCAAGCTGTGGTACATTCATGTGGAGGCAACTCGACAATATACTGTACAGTACAGTACAGTATATCCGCAATATTCTATGCATGTTGCATGCATGGATTTTATGTACAATGTGATACAATGGACGAAAGATTTTGACAACCATACCTAGACAACAGGTGTCACGGTGTTCATATGAAATTCATCGAACCCATCCATAAAGATAGCTTTTGGAGCAAGTTTACTTACTTTTATATACAGTGGTCATTCAGTTATCGAATACAATTCGTTCCGCAGAGTCGTTCGTTAACTGAAAATTTCGTTAACCGAATCCATTGTATCAATGGGATATTGTGTAATTGGTTCTAGCTCACAGAAATGTACATACAAAGTAAAAAATAAATGCAGTAAAGTACGCTTACTTTGAGGTGTGTATGTAGAGGGTTCCTGGTTGATGATGATGGGAATTAGAGGTGGGGGTGGAGGAGGAGAAGAGAGAAAAGAAAGAAGTGGGGATGGAGGAGAAATCACCTTTCAGGGGACCCATGCTTGATGCAGTAATTTCACCAATAAAATTTTTCTGTTCACTAGATGTAATTCAAGATTACTGTATTTTATTTAGATCAACACTGCACTGTGCTATATATTATCAATATATTAACTAAATTTCAGAATGACCCATAATTTCAATGTAAAAATGCAAAAATATTCAAGACGCCAACAAAATCGATGTTCACTACACTGTCAACAAAGCCAAACTGATGCCTGGTGGCTGAGTCAAGCGGTTGATGGGCGCACAGAAAACTAGTTCCCTGTACTGCATATATTATCAATATGTTAACTAAATTTTAAAATGACTAATAATTTTAATATAAAAAATGCAAAAATATTAAAGAGCACAACTTTCTTGATATTTACTCCACTGGAAATGAATGTAAACATAGAACAGATTACTGAATTGGCAGACTAACCCATCAGCTGATGCTCACAACAAAATGTATTGCTCGTAAGGATTTCGTGAATCGAAGTTTTATTCGTTAACTGAATTGAAGATCCTTATGGGAGGTAATTCGTTAACCAAAATTTCGTTAATCGAACCGTTCGTTAACCGAGGGACCACTGTATATATATATATATATATATATATATATATATATATATATATATATATATATATATATATATATATATATATATATATATATATATATATATATATATATATATATATATATATATATATATATATATATATATATATATATATATATATATATATATATATATATATATATATATATATATATATATATATATATATATTATATATATATATATATATATATATATATATATATATATATATATATATATATATATATATATATATATATATATATATTAGGTAGTTCTCCTATAACGCGATAATTGTGTTCATGTAAAATATCGTGTTATAGAAAATCGCGTAATAGAAATAACAGGGCTTATGGAGAAAATAGGGTTAGGTGCAGATTACTCGAAATCGAAAAAATTTAGTAGTTAGCCTAATACAAAGGATAGCACAGTCTAAATAAATGTTACATTCATATCTAATAATGAAATCATACAGTAAATGTAACACTTTAGTTGATGGGGGAGAAGGGTGATTTTGAGGTTGATAAAATCGAGCTTCTCTTCAAGTGTTATATCCTTTCTTTTACGATCATCACCGGGAATTCTATCACCAGAACGCTTCTCGTTGATATTCTTTACAGTACTATATTCACAGTTAATACAGTGGGGTATGCTATAACGAACGAAACTCCTACAACGAACATTATTTAATTTTTTTTTTTTTTTTTCTAATTTATTGTTTTTTATTACAAATATTAATGATATTCTTTATTTCAGGGGTTTAGATACATATTTATGCACTTTTTTACAATTTTTACAATTTTATATTATATTTTTCAGTGTTAAGTGGTTGTATTTGGGGGCCTGGAACGGATTAATCCTATAACGAACGAATGCTATAACAAACAAGGTTCTAGAACCAATTAGATTCGTTATAGCATACCCCACTGTACCACAAAATTGGAGAAATAGTAAGCAAAAATCGCGTTATAGCAAACAAGCGTTCGCGTTATACAAATATCGTTCCTAATTCATAAATCGCGTTAGAGCAAATTCGCGTTATCAAAACACGCGTTATAGCAGAACTCACTGTACATACATACATACATACATACATACAGTGGTCCCTCGGTTAACGAACGCCTCAGTTAACGAATTACCTTCCATAAGAATATTCGATTAAGTTACCGAAATTCTTACGAAAACATGTCAACATGTTTTCGCTTGCTCATCAGTTGGTAAATTAGTCCGCCAATACAGTAATCGGTTCTAGGGCTTAAATTCGTTCCCATTTGAGTAAATATCAAATAAGTTGTGCTATTAAATATTTTTCCAAGTTTTATATTAAAATTATTAGTCATTTTAACACTTATTTAACATAATTGCAGTACAGGGAACTAGTTTTTGGTGCACCCATCAACCACTTCACTCACCCTCCAAGGCGTCTGTTTGTGTCTCTGTTCAGTGGAGGTAACATCTTGCTTGTGGCTCTCTTGAACATAAACTATTTTTATGTTTTTACAGTACAATTATTGGTCATTCTGAAATTTATTTAACATATTGACAATATATAGCACAGTGCAGTGTTGATTTAAAGAAAATAATCTTGAATTACACCTAGTGAACTTAAAATTTTATTGGTGAAATGACGGCATCAAGCATGGGGTGATTTCTCTTCCATCCCCTCTTCCTTTTGATTAATTCTTTATTATGTATTGGTACTATACAGTATTTGACAACCTTTAAAATGTGAATACTTTTGTGGTTCAGCACAATATAGTACTAGAGGATGGATACAGAAGGAGCCAAACTTATCTGAACTTGTAACCAACCAGAATCATCTTACTGAAACTGTGGCTTTGATAAAGTTATGTTTATTTTAGGTGAGGTTATAGGTTAGATTATGTGCCGGGTATGTTAAATGGGGCAATGTACTGTAGGTTAAGTTAAGGGAATTTGGGTATGGTTAATTTTAGGCTAGTTCATGTTAGGTTAGTTTAAGTTAGGTTAGTTTTAGACTAGTATATAGTATGTATTATTTTTTTTTTGTCTGAGCATTAGTGAATCCCATTGTCTGCATCACAGTATTTGAATCAATTCTCCATATTACTTACAGAACTAACCAAGGCTTTATTACTACTTACAGATCAGTCTCACCTGGTTAATAACAGAGAGAGAAACCAGCTGCTGCGTCAGGACACTCCCAAGGCTCGTGAGGAACAGACCAGGGAGGACCATGAAGCTGCCATGGCCCAGACTGCCTATGAGCTGTCTCTGGCCCAGCAGTGAGTACTGTACTCTAGTGTTAACATGGTGTTACATTACTGTGTTGTGTGGTATGGTTCTATTCTTGTGGTATTCAAGCCCTGGAACTAACAGAAGCTAAGTTTTGTATCCAGACTCATTGGGCCTCTTTGTAAAATCATATCTGTATGTGTATAAGTATTGTACCTCACACTACTCCATGGTTTTGTGTTGGCTATTGCTTATGAATACATCTATAGTACTGTACCCATAAAATTCAATTTAGTTAATCGACCACCTGTGTTTCTTACCCAAGTAAATGCTTTAGTAAACTTCATATGAGGCATTCAGAATCATAGCTGGCCAATATGGCAGACTGTAGGTTTAAATTCTGACCACCTTATATGCAAAGGGAGTTTAAATGGGCATCAGCCCTAATAGGCCCCATCTTACCTGACCTAATCACTGTAATTGGGGCCCAGTCCTAGTGGGTCATAACCCTAATAGACATACCACCATGATGGACTGACACTCAATTGATCATGAGAAAGAGAGGAACACTTTGAAAATATATCATGAAAGTTAAAATATTTCAATCATTAGGAAATTGCTACTTCCTATTATTTTTAGTGTCCCATTAGCTTTTGAGTCAGTAGGCTTCAATATGTATATTGTCACCATAGTTCCTCTTCTCTGGGTTATCTTCTGTTTCCTCCCTCTTATCTTCCTCAACTCTCACAATTAATTACTAACTTTAACCATCTATTGTACAGTCTAGTTCTACCCTCACACCATCTACTGTACACTAAAAAAATTTAAAACTCTTAATCAGCCATTTTCTGCTATGGTAAATGGTAGCTGGAATCAAGAGCAACCTAGACTTTTCTCACTTGCTGTTAATTCCCTCTCTGTAACTGCCACACAGATGTGTTCTACTCTGGTGTCCTCTTTCAAAAAAAGGCCACAAGATTTTGGTCTGGTTTACACCCCAACATCACACCTCAGTAGTACAGACACTCCCTGGGTTACGGATGGGTTCTGTTCCTGAAGGCTATGTATTAATCAAATTTTCTGTTAGTCAGAATAATTGAACACACAGTACACATAATGTGTATAATTCCTCTACAAGTATGGGACCATTCATCTGGCATGCTTGGGACCTTGGTGTTGCCAGATGGGTGTTTTCCGGAATTTGCCTAAAATTTACAAATTGTACAGTAAACCCTCGTAACTGGCTGTGAAGACTGTTCAGATCACTAGATTCATCTTTAAAGTTATAGTCATATAAACATGTATAACAAAAGCATATAAATAGCATTAATATTCGCACGGTCTTGGATGCCAGGGGCGCGTCCGAAACTTTTCGCTACGCTCATGATCTTGGACTCACAGATAGCATGCTCAAGATTAAAATACAGCCAGTAATTATATTTAAAAAGACAATAATGTCCACTATGGAAGCATGAAATTTGGATGGAGTACAGGTTGTAGCATGAAGATCCATGGTAATGTATTGTACCTCTGGCACCCTCTGTGTCTGCCCACGGGAAAAGTTGGTATCGCACGTGGACGTTTAAATTCCACCATACGCCATCCACTTGACACCACACTCCGACCCCTGGATAATGTATGTGTGAGTGAGTACAGTATTGTTGACTGTGTATATTGTGGATAATGGTTGGGATATTTCCAACAGTGTAGTGATTATTGTGATTCAAATTTAGCCCCATTTTCACGACTCATTGTGCCTCGTCGTCTATATCGATTATTGAAGAGCAGCAAAGAATTTGAGTCTGCTTTAGCTAACAGTGATAGTGATAAGGGACTAGATAACAGCAACCAGTTCTCTGGAAAATTTATATGATCATGTTGTATAACCATCTTATATGCTTTTATATATAAATAATATCTAGTGTGAAAGATATGTGTTCCATACAGTAGTTATTTTTGCCTGACAGGATTTTGGCTCCTCACATACTTTTTTTTTTTTAAATTTGCATGAAATTACACTAGGCTTCAGACAAATTCTAACAACATCGTAAAATCTCTTCAGACCTGAACTAAACACTTGGTAAATAAAGTATTAAAAAAACTAATAATTTTGAAGAATATTGATAAAATATGTTTGTTGGGTAACTTTTACAGTATTTTCTAAATCCATTACAGCCTCATTATTCACCTTAAAGATTTTTTGTTGTTACCAGAGGAAAGCTGAGAGTCTTGTGCTCTGTTGGTGTAATGTATAATTAATTTTAGAAAATATTGTTTTATATATTCAAAACATAAATTGGTTGAAAATGTAATTTTGAATTTAAATTTATATTTACAGTACAGTCAGTCCCCGGCTTATGACGGGGTTAGGGGCCGACGACCAGGTCGTAAGTCGAATTGGTCGTAAGTTGAAAATGCGAAAATAATACAGTGGTCCTTCGATTAACAAACACAATTGGCTCCAACTCACAGAAAAAGTACTGTACATACATACAAAGTAAAGCCAAAAAATGCATGAAGTCAGAAACACTCCTAAAAATCCCCAAAATTGCCCTTAAATCACTATACAGTGGGGTATGCTATAACGAATCTAATTGGTTCTAGAACTTTGTTCGTTATAGCATTCGTTCGTTATAGGATTAATCCGTTCCATGCCCCCAAATACAACCACTTAACACTGAAAAATATAATATAAAATTATAAAAATTGTAAAAAAGTGCATAAATATGCATCTAAACCCCTGAAATAAAGAATATCATTAATACTTGTAATAAAAAAACACTAAATTAGTAAAAAAAAAAAAAAAAATTTTTTTTTTTAAATAATGTTCGTTGTAGGAGTTTTGTTCGTTATAGCATTCTCAATTTTAAAGGTAAAACCGTTCGTTATAGAAAAACTCGTAGTAGGATCCGTTTGTTATAGCATACCCCACTGTATATATACAGTGGTCTCTCGGTAAATGAACACAATTCGTTCCAGAAGGTCGTTCGTTAACCGGATCAATTGTTTCAATGGGACATTGGGTAATTGGTTCCAGCTCACCGAAAAGTACGTACAAAGTAAAAACAAAAATGCAGTAAAGTACACTTACTTTGAGGTGTGTATGTAGAAGGCTCCTGGTTGATGATGATGATGATGGGAATTAGAAGTGGGGGGTGGAGGAGAAGGGAGAAGAGAAGGAAGTGGGGATGGAGGAGAGTCACCTTTCAGTGGACCCATGCTTGATGCCGTCATTTCACCAATAAAATTTTAAGTTCACTCGGTGTAATTCAAGATTATTTTATTTAAATCAACACTGCACTGTGCTATATATTATCAATATGTTAACTTAAGTTCAGAATGACCAATAATTTCAATGAAAAATGCAAAAATATTCAAGACACCAACAAAATGTCTTCTCTCTTGACAGTAAACAAAGCCAGACTGAACCTGTACAAGGAGTACTGCATATAATATTATCAATATGTTAAATAAATGTTAAAATGACAAATAATTTTAATATAAAACATTCAAAAATATTAAAAAGCTGAAATTTATTGATATTTACCCCATTGGAAACGAATTTAAACTTGGAATAGATTACTGTTTTGGCAGACTGGGCCATAGCTGACCAGCTGATGCTCACAACAAAACGTGATTTTCGTAATGATTTCGTTAATCAAATTTTTGTTCGTTAACCGAATTGAAGATTCTTATGGAAGGTAATTCGTTAACTGAGGGACCACTGTACACACACACACACACACACACTAGAACTCTTAAATCACTACTGTAATGTGATACAGTTGATTAATTTTTATCTCTTGTGCAAAATATATGATGTTTACATTCAAATTATTCGCTGTCTTGCAAGGATTCCAGCAATGCAAATTATATTCTCCTAACAGAAATGGATGAATAACAGCATGTGAGGGAGAGTGTGCTGCCCTTGATTCCTGCTACCTTAGGCTTTAGTGAGAAAAGGCTTGCAAGTGTGAAAAAAATCACACTTATTTTCTCCTATTACATACTTATGCTTATTGACTAACATGTGTAACTTTTCCTCTGAATTATATTCCACCTGAATTGTGTCATCTTCCATTTGTAACCTTTGTCCTTATCAACCAATCTTGCACCAATTCAGCTCTCATGAGATATAAAGTAACTAAGTTAGTTTTATAGTGGCAGTACAGGGTATTGACATTCCTTGCCAAACACAGGTTGTATGAACCATTGGCTTACACCAGCTGGTACGTGGGATCTGGTCATTGTCGGACCATTCTGAAAATATATTTTTAAGTCTTTTCTTGTGCTTAAAACCACCTCAGCAATATTTCATAAATCTGAAATTCAGTTTGTCATTCACAGTCTATTGTTGCTTTGTATCATACAATTGGGTTTCTCCAACCAGTGGGCAGTTTTTAGACTTGCCTTGCTGGAATTATCACCATTCTGCTTATTTCACTGATAATCAGTTTGGGAAATTGATGAAATAATTCAGCTTCCAGAGATGCCATGATATTACCAAGAGTGAGTAAGAACTTAAGGTAAGTATTGAGCCAATCTTGAGGGTTCAGAGACTGCCAGCTTTTCTGTTTGTTCTGCTAGATACAAGGCAAATAATTATAACCAATATGGTGATTCTTCTATTAAGAACATCTGTATCAGGATGCCAAGTTATCAGTGTCATTGAGGCAGCCACTCTGGTATCTCGTAGTACTGGTGGACACTGTAGTACAGTATTACCATGATCAACCTGATTAGCACTTTCATCTGATAAACAGAAAGAGTTCACAGTTTAGAGACACAGAGACCCTTGATTATTTGTGGGCCTATTAATCAATACTAAATCCTTTGTGGGAACCATTTCCCCAAACCTGTAATCTCCAAGATGACTTTAGAGAAGTAACCCTTATGGAGGAGGTCTTTAATAAATAGTAATTTAAATTATCACTCCAAGGAATGTCCCTTGTATGGATCCAGCCATCCAACCTACAACACCTTTACATCTGGTATCCTGTAGTAGTTGGCAACTGTCAATTTAACCATAACAAGGACGTCCCATATGACAACTTTTTACGTTAACCATATGAATAGAACGTCTCCTTTCTAGCAAATTCGTTCAACCTGACACACCTTTTTGTGTATACAGTATGTCTTACCAGAATATTCATCCTAGTATTCTCTTTTTTAAATTATAGTATACTGTATGATGTATGAAATCAGGAAGAGGACTTTTATTTTTGTCAGTCTTTCAAGAGATACTGTACCTACCATATGTGTATGGCCCATTGTTGTTTATAAGTTAGTGTCCCTTGGGAACAGAAACTTTCTTATTATTGTTTTTGTCATCTGGTACTGTATGAGTGTCTTGGGTCACATCTAATATTCTGGACCAGTCATAAAGAATGGTCTGAACATGTGTTTATAATTAGGTAACTATGGCTAAGGAAGTATAAAGCATCAAGTGGAGTTCACAAAGTTTTTCCCAATAGTTCATTATGTGCGTGTCAGCTCAACAAGGCCTCTGGGTCATACAACCTGTGTTAGTGTGGTTGGCTAGGAATGTTACATTATACCAGTATGATGGTTGTACAGCACCACATAGTGAAGGTGGGACAGTCCCAGTTTATGTGTTCATCCCTCCCCAGCCATGAAATGGGACTTCACAAGCTTTGTCCATGCCTATGTTACTGTAGCTTTGTAAGTTATGTTTGGCCTGAGTTGTGCTTCACTCAGAGATATTTGTACATACGGCACTGTAATGGTAAGTACATAACTTATTCTGGGCTTTTTTTGTGGGTTTGTGACTTGTGAATCGTTGCTCAGGGAAGCTCGTGATGCAGACTTGGCAGCCAATTTGGCTCTGAAGTTGAACGTTCGGGACCTGGAGAAACAGCGGCACCAGGAGGAACAAGATATGTTGTATGCTCGCAATCTGATGGTCAGTCTGTGACATGCTTTGATTTTGCTCTGCTATTGCTTTAGAAGATCTTAAATGTTTTGATGCTTTTTCTCTTGTTATTTGCTCTTCTGCCATTTATTGTTTTTAGCATACAGTAATTTGTAATTATAATTTTTATTGGGACTTGATAGATGTAATGAATAAAAGTCTATACACAAAGAAGCTTGATGATAATCCCTGTCTCTCTATTCTCCAACCTTAACTACTATACCTGTACAGTGTTACATCAACTTACCCTCATCTTCCCCCACTCCTCATGTTAAAAACTCCTCTTTTATTCTACTTTGGGATTCATCATGAAAGGATTTACTAAAGAAACCTTACTTGTGTTGTGAATTTGTTATTGGCATGCTTACGTCTACAAATATGGTCATATAAATTTACTGAAATCCTTAAATTTTATGGGAGACTAACCTACACACTTTTCACAGACCAACAGCAAGTTGTAGACACTTATTAACCTATCACAGGCTGAATAGAAGCAGATATAAAGTTGAAGTTTGAAATTTGTAGTTTAGATATATCCCAGATTCATGATCCTTTTTACACACAGGAACCAATGACTCATACCAATATGATCACAGGTATTGTGGAATTATTGGCATTTATGTTATTGTTGTTTCTTTGTTTTTAGTCCTTATATTAGCTTTCTTTGTAGTATTTATTTTTAAGATTACAATATCTGAGGCATGCAGATTTGACTTTGAAGTACAGTCAGTTCTGCTATAACGCGATAGTTGTGTTCTTGTAAAACATCGTGTTATAGAAATTCGCGTAATAGAAATAACAGGGCTTATGGAGAAAATAGGGTTAGGTGCAGATTACTACCATACTCGAAATCGAAAAAGTTTTAGTAGTTAGCCTAACACAAAGGTTAGCACAGTCTAAATAAATGTTACATTCATATCTAATAATGAAATCATACAGTAAATGTAACACTTTACCGTGAAGAAATATGAATATACTAACTTGATGGGGGAGAAGGGTGATTTTGAGGTTGATAACATCGAGCTTCTCTTCAAGTGTTATAGCCTTTCTTTTACGATCATCACCGGGAATGCGATCAACAGAACGCTTCTTGGAGATATTCTTCTTTACCATATTCACAGTTAATACCACAAAATTGGAGAAATAGTAAGCAAAAATCGCGTTACAGCAAACAAGCGTTCGCGTTATACAAATATCGTTCCTCTATTCATAAATCGCATTAGAGCCAATTCGCGTTGTCAAAACACACGTTATAGCAGAACTCACTGTATGACTAAACCTTTTAACCTATGGACTCACTCACTTCATACTGGATTCCTATGTTGAAGATGATCACATCTGAGTACAGGTACTACAGTGAGATTTAAGTCATTTACACTGTGTATGGCACGACTTATAAATAATAAGAATGTAAGTTTTGATGAGTTTTCAAGCAAGTAACAGCTGTTAGAAGGCTCAACTGTGTGTTTACCTTATGTCACTGTACTAAGTTGTAGGTACTGTACTGGATCTTTCATTTGCCTGACTATGCCTGTATAGTTTCAGGTAGTTTCTACTTGGACTTATTCATTCAACAGACTACTAATTAGTTATGCTTATCCTTTTTCTTACTGTTGCTGGACATTTTTATCCTGTTCCTGGTACAGCATGAATCCCCCACTAAGAGGCCTTGTTGGAAGTGATATCCTTGTTTTGAAAGTTTAGATGACCGAGGTGCACTGTGATGTGAATGTTTTCGTGTCTCTTGTGTACAGTATTCATGTTATAGGGAGACATTGTGTGTTTGGGTTGTTCATTGACTTATTAATACCATTAGATATGTGATGAGTCCAGTGGTGGAGTAGCAGACATGGTGAACTAGAAGTCCATTGGTCCTGGGCTGTCATCCCCCACTGAGGAACCAATGAATGGTTGATATCCAGTGTAACCGAGTATAGTACAGTACATGTAGTATTACCACATAACCACAGTCTTGTGGTAAAACCTCAAGTGGCTCACAGATATTGTATCCAGTAGTTGTGATATGTAATGTAATTGATGGAGGGATTGTTGACTTGAAAGTGTTTTATGATTTACTGAATGAGCCAAGGGTGATTGTAAGTCACATTGTCATGGCACTTTGTACAGTTGTGGAAATGTGTTCCTACAACCCCTGAGGTAACCTGTGTCTCCAAATGGCACCGTATTGGTTGTGTAACAATAGATGTGATTGGTGGATAGGTTTGCAAAGGTCATATAGATTGGCCGTTTGGAGACTCGGGTTACCACGAGGGCGTAGGAACACATTTCCGCAGCTCTACCTCTGTATATCACAAAATAAAAATATGAGTGTCAAATAATTTTCTTTGCAGGTAAGATGGCCTGAATGCCATTAGAGAGTTTCAGATAAATTATAAGTATATCATAAAACCTCACCTATAATACTTAGTGAATTTATATGAAAATGATGCGAGTCAGTATGGATACTAAATATTCACTTTATATACTGTACTGTACTTAATATGTAGGTTCAGGGTTTGACCAAGTATGTGTGGATATTTTTATTTAATGTCATTGCACTCTTCCGTTGTTTGTCATTGTATTCCCCCTTACGGCCTCTTTACTCCGTGTTCCGTAAACTATGAGAATACTGTGCAGAGCCTGGCTTGTCACTCTTCTTACTTAGTTAATCCTTTCTATAATTACTAATAGATTATTATATTGGTAGCCAATACACTTCTGTCTCTGGTTTTATAAGTATTATTTAAAAAGTTTGCCTGGGGGGCAAAAATGTAATAATAATAGTATAGCAGCTATCAAACAAGGAGGTACTACCGCCTGGGAAGATATTGGAAGCATAATGTGTTGTCTAATGGTAGACTCTGCTGCCATATGGCATCAGGAAAATTGTGACCAAGTCCCAGGTTGCTGATCTGACTTTCTGCTTCATTTACAGGGTCTGAATTATTTCTCTTACTATCGACAACACAACATACAATACTGTATATCGTTTCTCATTCTTGATTTAGTTTTTCATTTTTTTATTTATGGTCAATATCATTATTATTATTATTGTATTTTTAGTTTTTATTATAATTTTTATTAATTATTAATAATTGTTATTATTATTGTTGTTATTATTATTATTATTATTATTATTATTATTATTATTATTATTATTATTATTATTATTATTATTATTATTATTATTATTATTATTATTACTGTATTATTATATTTTTGCCCCCAGGCCCTGATGTGGGTCAGTGATCTTTGCCCGGGTGGGCTAATCCCTGTAAAAAAGAAAAGAAAAAAGGCACTGTATGCTTGGAAGCTTACAAGACTGATGTCTTTAGACATAACATAGATTTCAACCCACAAGACTTTTTATGCTTACATTATTTTGGTCCTGAGTCACATTTTTAGCTTCCAAAAGCTACAGATAACATAATGGACCTCTCAGAAATATATTTTTGTGGGTCAGTGTGAACCTTGAGCTAAATGCAGCTCACCTCACTGAGTGTCGTCTCTGGGTTTAAGTTTGCTAACATAGTTTGATATGAATTTGGACTTCTGAAGCCTTAAGTTTTGGACCTTTTGATCCTAAATATTGCCAACCTTTTTGAAGTGTGACTCAAAACTGGCTTAATTAAACTTGTCTTTGGAGGTTGACTGTTGTCAAGAACATGCTGTTGTTACGTACTGTACTACAGTACTAGGAGGGTGTTGGTTAACCTGCCCATGAAATTTGTTTCAATGTTTCAAACTTTTATTCTAACCAAACCAGATTGAGGAATTTTTTAACTTTAATTCATACATTTTCAGGAACGAGAAAAAGAATCTGTACGACAAATTCGAGAGTTACGGCAAGTAGAGAGGGAAGCAGCTTACCTTGGCATTAACTCAGGGAGTGACAACGTGGCCTTACTGTCTCGTAAAGAACCTCGGTATGTTGTTATTCTCTTCAGTTAATGATTTACCACAGTAAAACTAGCATGAGCTTAATCTTTCTTCCCCAGGAAAGGATGAGGTCTTTCCATTTTAAAAGAATTAGTCTTGGGATGGCAATATGATCATCTATTTAACAGACATTTATATTAAAACCCTCATGATTCAGTATGGGGGTCTTTAATATGTTATAAAATATTTAATACAGGTGGACTATCAAAAATCCGGCAACCGAAAACCGGAACCTTCAGATTTCCGGCATGGATTTCGGAGCTCATTTTCAAATATTTCTTTGTTTATTTAATGAAGATATATGTTTTAGCTCATAAAATTCATACAAATTACCCGGCCAGAATATAATTTACATTGCTGGAATTCTTACAATTTGATGATCATTTTGAATATAAACATCATAGATTTTGCATTAGACATACAAATTTTAGATCTAATGTTTACTCTGAGTAAATATGTTATCTTTTGTGCAAAATATATGACATTTATATTCAAAATATTCCTGGTCTTACAAGGAATCCAGCAATGTCAATTATATTATCCTAACTTTAGTCTGAGGTTAAAATCTAGTGTTTCACCCAATCATTTCTCAGAGAGGTAGGGGCCAGTGAGCTGGGAAGAGGGGGGGGGGATTTGAGTCCATTATTTGAATGGACATTAACCTGGCGACTGTATTTCTCTTATATATTAATTGTGTGAGCATACCATCATAAATTTTAGATGTTATTTTTACTACAACATAGGTATTGTGTCGGAAAAAGTGGAATTTGGGG
Organism: Homarus americanus; assembly: GCF_018991925.1. Lineage (NCBI taxonomy): Eukaryota > Metazoa > Arthropoda > Malacostraca > Decapoda > Nephropidae > Homarus > Homarus americanus. Next base: position 7,761,264 of record NW_024738300.1, on the reverse strand, counting down.
GTCGGGCCAGTCTCTATTGGAATTAATCCCATATGTTCTGTTGTTCACTTTACGGGTTTTCACTTTCCGTGGTACCCTGTGGGTTCAATTGACCACGTACGTAATCGGGGTACTACTGTATACAGCATATATAATAAAATTTCATTTGCTTTTCATTTAGTGTTTAATTTTCTTTGTTTAAAGGACTGTACAGGTAGTCATTTTCTGTTAAACTTATACAGCAAATATAACCATCAGTTTTCCGGCATTTTCGAAAATCCGACACTCCTCAGGTCCCGAGGTTGCCGGATTTTTTATAGTCCACCTGTAGTACATTTTGCCATATACAGTCTCTCCTCGACTTACGATGGGGTTCCGTCTCGACGACCAGGTCGTAAGTCAAATTGGTCGTAAGTCGAGTATGTCGTAAGTCGAGGAGAGACTGTACTGTCACCAACAAGCTGCTTACTACTTGTTAACAGATAATGATGATGATCATAGCATTAGCTAAGTCAGATACTGTTCAGTGGTTAACACAATGGTAATGTTATTACCAACAGGGCTTAAAATACCTGTAGGATGATCACTAGTAGTGTACATGTGAGCTTCTAGTTGCTTGGTGCTAAATGTCACATGATATTTGTAAACTTGTAATCATAATTAATAAAATCAACATATCTGCAAGAGTGCAATGAACTTTATGCCACTTTGTATAGATGTGGATGGCAGATGTAGCTATACTAAAAGTCTGTACAGTACAGCCAAGGGTAGGTATGTCATTTTAAGATGCTTTTGTTAATGGGCTCAGAAAGAAAATCTTTGTTATGTTTAACTCGGATAACTCACGCTTTAAGCCAATTAAGTACAGTACTTGCAAGCTTAAATGTAGTCAATTCCTTACAGGGAACACGACTTGAACGGCACTGTCAGCAGTGATCGATCAGCACAGAGCAATGCCAGTGCAGTGTCCTCAGATCTCTCTGACCTGAGTGACTTTTGTCTGCAGCCCACAGATGACATGGATGAGGAGGAGCAAAGGGTTCTACAAGAGGGACAAGATGCTGTGAGTTTATAAAATGGTCATTGCGGTGGTGCTCTAACACACACCTATATATTTAACCTATTAACACTTTTAGATACCCAAATTAGTGAGGTGAGAATACCCAACTTAATTCATGAGGGAACAAAGTGGAAACTAGAACTGAGTTTGAGGATCTCAGGGTTATGAAACATCTCCATCCTTCCTCAACCTGTTTTCTTTTCTCCTGTTAAAAATTACCATAAATGTGTTGTGTCTTCACCTTGTTGAACTTATCCACTTCCATAAAAATCTTCTCCATTCTTATTTAATCCATTCACACTTCTTATAATCTATAATGAATTTACGTAACATTGTGTAACTTACCGCACTTGGGGTCTGTGATTCCCTGGAGAATATTCCAGCACCAGCCAGGGTAAATCTGTTAATTCCTTGTTCATCAGCCTCAGATAAGAGGGATGTGACCCACTGATTGCCTCTGTGGTGCAGAGGTTTTATTAAAGCTGTGATTGGCTAACCACTGGCAACTTCTCTATTGTCAACAAATTTAAATGAATCCAAGTCATGTCAACTGGTTGTACTGTAGTTCCTGTCTATCTACTCTCCGCTGATTTGCTTTTACAATATTCCACAAAATAAAGTGTCAGCCCCGTGTACTGTAGACACATCAGGGATATGTTAGTCAGATTTACTATTGATCTTGGTGTTATTAACCCTGTTGATGCAACATGACATCAAATTATTCCCTTTTTTTTTTAATTTCATGCAGTCAAGTTCAGTTTTGCAGTGTAAGCCTCAACTTGAGTCACAAAATAAAGAAAAAATATGAAAATGTTAGAACTGGTGGTAAATGTCAGTGGGGCATTCAGTCCAGGGACTTAAAGGCCCTTAGTCAGTTGGCCAGTATTACGAGAGCATTCTTATATTGAGATCTGCCAGAAAAGGGGATATCAAGATTAATTATTATGTACAGTATTGTAAACATCTGGGGGGGGGGGCTGCTCCGGTCCCCGCACTTCCAGGCACTCTGTGCTCTCCTGGTTAGCATAGTAATTATACAGTTCATATGTGCAAAACACAAACTAGTAAAAGAAGACTGTGCTGATTGGAAGCACTTTAGTGGAAGACTAAAATCTCATGAGTCATTCAGATGAACACTTGTTCAACTTAATCAAATGGAGAGAAATGAAAAGAAGGTATATCAGAGATACATGCATGTTACAAGACTTGAATAAAGAAAAGGAACCATGGTGATCAGTTCTAACACGTATTATAGCAGCTGAGCACAACTTTGCTTTGGACAAGTCATTGGGTGTTGGAAATTCTCACGATGTTGACGAAGCCGAGTTTTTTCAGAGCTTCAAGTACTCCGAGAATTCATTCCCAAAGAAACAAAAAATGCACTTCAAGTCTTTCAGTTTCTAAAACTCTCAATGGTTTCTTCCCTCATGCAGAAATAGCAAATAGGATTTTGTTGACAGTCAGAGTGGCATCAGGGGAGCAAAGTTTCTCTAAACTCAAATTGATAAAAAGCTATCTTAAGGACAACTGCTGTATACAGTATATGTCTCAAGAGAGGTTGAGTAGACTTGTGATGCTTACCATCAAAAAGGAACTGGCAGCAAGTTTGTGCTATCATGAACTGAAATGAATTTTCTGTAAAGAAAGCAAGAAAGATTAATTTTCTAAAGTAAGGCTGTGTCTGCTACTTCACAAGTGCTTTATGAGAAGTCATAGAATATTACATTAGTTATTAGTTATGTTGCCATCAAGTTTGTCATGTCTTATGGCATTTGTCTTGTTTATGTTAAAAAAAAAATATATATATATATATATACAGTCGACCCTCGTTAATTCGGACTGATAGCGGGGGAAGAGTGTCCGTTTTAGCTGATTGTCCGAATTAACTGATTTAGGGGTTAATATTGCATTATATTTCAAAGAAAATGCAGTGAGTTTGTCCTTAGCCTTGCATACCGTATATACTCGTCTATAACCTCCCCCCCCTCGTTTATAGGTCGACCCTGATTTTTTGACCAAGAAATCGTTAATTTATGATATTCCTCGTTTATAGTTCGACCCAAGTTTTTGAGGGTAATGGAACAACAAAACCTTCAGTAAAAACTCTCTACGTCCTATAAACTGAGGCTCGCCGTGCATGAAACACCGAGTGCCGAAGCAAATTGTTTACCATTTATTATTAGGACACTTTACACTGAAATGTGGGTAGTTTCAACAAAAATATTGTATATTTCCATTCAAGTATTTATTCAAGTCAATTAGGAGGGAATATTATTGTAATACAACAGTTATTTAACTAAACCATTCGAAAAGCGATTACTGTAACATCTTTTGAACGAAAGAAAGCGAAAGTCATTGTTTTCGTCACGATTTTATCCCACTTTCCACTGTAATACGTACGTAATTTCAGCAAAAATATTACATTTCCGTGAATGTATCATATCAAGCACAGTATGAATAGAATATCATTGTAATATAACAGTATTTTAACCGAAAACTATTAAAAAAACGAATAACATCTCAAGAACATCGGAAGCTTAGGTAAAGTCTTTTGTTTTCGTCATGTATTTTATCCTATTTTACATTAAAATACATCACGTTTCGGCAAAACTACTATTTATTTCCGAGAATATATTCATTCAGGCACAGTTAAGGTAAAATATATGTGTGATGTAACAGTTTTTTAACTGAAAACGATTCGAAAAACACGTGTACCGTCTAGCTGACACTCAACAGCTGGTGGTGCGTCATGCGTCGCTGTAAACAATAGGAGGTTGAAGTAGATTACCGGGTATTATAATAAGTGTGAAATATCGAAAAGGTTTTTATTACCGGTATTTTTTGTAGATCAATGAGAACTGTGATACCGTATATGATATGATAAGTTAGCCTGTACTAAGAACGTCAACATAGACTACTGAAAACACGTTGTAAGGTAATTTAGCCTATTGTAAGTTGGTGAGCTTCATTTACTGAAGGAACTGCACAGCTTTTCATTACTAATTGGTACATATTTTACGTTTCCATTGTTTACTGGCAGTAAATGGTAAATATTTTTCATGTCTGAAGCTAAAAGTTGCATCCCCCCCCCACACTAGTGGTGGAGATGTTACATTTAACCAAAAAGACGCTGGTGTTTTATCCCAGCAGTGGGTGGACCAGCATTTTAGCTTAAGGTCCGCGTAGGTAATATTCCTAAAAAAAAAAAAAAAAATTCAGATTTTGTCCGAATCCGAAATCCGGATTAAAGGGGTCGAATTAACGAGGGTCGTATATATATATATATATATATACATATATATATATATATATATATATATATATATATATATATATATATATATATATATATATATATATATATATATATATATATATATATATATATATATATATATATATATAATAATAATAATAATAATAATAATAATATATATATGTTTTATTTTCTATGTACAGTAGCTAAGACAACTATCTGTGCAGCTGGGGTCGGTATGCTCCAAAGTTTTACGTGTGACCAGTGACAGCCAAAATTTAACGTCCATGGTCTCATATTGTTTCCCACAAAGTGTGTACAGATAGTTGTTTTAGCTACTGTACAGGTACAATAATATCACCAGATCTTATTTTCTTTATTTCTGAATCTCATTTAAAATATGTTCATAACTTTCAAACAGTTAAGTTATCACATACAGTCTAGGGGGGGTCACAAATCTCTTTCATTTTCTTTTCATATTTTGTGTTGCAATATTGTAAAATTACTAACTGTCGTCACTTCTTTTATTTTGTAATTACGTATTAAAATAAACCAGGAAATTTACCTTTTTTTTATTTCACGATTGTACGCTATTGATTTTGTATGTAAGTATGCATGCAGTGTATATATATATATATATAATATATATACTGTATACAGTATATAATATATATACTGTATATATATACTGTATATATATATATATATATATATATATATATATATATATATATATATATATATATATATATATATTTTTTTTTTTTTTTTTAGGCAAAGGGCCTAAAGGGGGCCCCGCAATGATGATTTGCCCAGGGCTCCCACACCCCCATAGGGACAGCTCTGACTTTAAGCTTAAGTTCTCCCTGTTAGCAAGGAAAAGGTGGACAAAATTTTTTTTTATTTTTAGAATTGGCCATTAAAGGAAAACCTTATTTTTACTCTGACATGATTCTTTTATATTACTGTACAGTTTTGAAAGTTTTCAATTTTATCATATAAATGACATTGGCAAAAGCAATGTCCAATTTGGGTGCACGCGAGCACAACTAATTTACAGGAGTTAGCCCGGCTACTTCAGGAGCAGGACGGGAAGAGGCGCGGGGACCTCCTCCACCAAGACCAACTTATGGCTATCGAGGCGCAGGACAGAGAGTTGGCCAAGGTGCTACAGGAGCAGGTACATAATTATCATTCTTGATGACAATTTTTAGAGTGAGGAAATATTTAAGATGTAATAAGGTAGAAGATGTGTTTAATTTGTCACCTTACTCATTCAGTGTCTCAGGGGAGGTGTATAGATATGAAGAAGATATGATATCCGAGGACCATGTACACGATCACGTGCTAAACAATGGTTATCTGTCTTATTTATTGTGATGGAGTGGCAGTCATTTGGCTGTTTTAAATTGTTAATCTCTCCCATGAATTTTTGTTCTGAAAATCTCAGAAATAGTCAAGTTTATCAACAACTTATTGGTTTGGGAGGAAGACATAGTTGGGTTAGGGCAGGAAGGTAGAAAGGCTGTTAGGTATATACGCAGGGAGCACAGGTGATTTAATCGATATTCATTATTTCAGGAACGAGCTAAAGCTAAAAAAGCTCGTGAGAAGGCTCGGCAGAAGGCCCTTCAGAAAAAGCAGTCTCAACGTGCACATCTGTCACCAGAACTTATGCCAGGAGCCTCTGGACCCTGCGCCCAGGTAGGTTCCTTTACTTCCCACAAATTTTATTTCTTCTACTTTTCTTAATGCAGTAAATCCTCAAGTTACAAGTGTCCCACTTTAAAGATTAAAAAAAATAATCAAATAATTATTAATTAAAAAAATTCACACTTAAGAGTTCCAGTCAACCATTTGCTACTGCATCACACTGATGACCTGTAAGTCAAGATTTTTTGGGGGAGCCTTGTTTTTAAAAATTCTATTAAAAGTAATTGGAGAGAAGTGATTAAGTGGGTTGGTAAAAACCCCAAAAGTAAGTGTACTACTTTAAGTGACCAGCTAAAACTATTAAATTGCTCTGACCAAGGTGAAAGTTAGTGGATATTTCTTAGGCATTGGAAGTGGCAGATTAGAGCCGGAGCCAGTGGACTAGCTGCCAGGCTAGTACAGGTCCTGATGTACTGTATTAACAACACCGTTGTGCCGGGGATCTGATTAAAAGCTGTCTGGGACCCAGGTGTGGGTGGGTTACCCCTGCCCTCTAAGGCCCACAGTGGGGAGCGAGAACCTTCAGTTACAAGTTAGTACAGTAGTTAGGGTGGGGCAGCTTTTAACCCATTGTAGTCCATTGGACTAACTGCCTGACTACCAACTGTGATGGCCCCGGTTCGAGCTCTGCACCCAGAAGTGTAAATTGCTTACATCAAGATCTGACCTTGTCTCATGGAAGGCCATGTAAAATGTTACAACAATAATGTTTCTTCTCTTCAGTCTTTCTCAAAAAATTTTTCTATATTCATCATCAACTTCAATGATTTACAGCAATTTTCCACACTTGTATTATATAATTTTGGTTGGTGTAGTTTAAATGACTGCCTTTAGAAATTTTTTTCACCAAGTGTTGTCTTATTTTACAGAATGGAAGAGGCAGCAACTCACCTCTAGTATCACTCCCACCAACCTCTGACCAACCTGGACCCTCTGGCTATTCCCACGAAGAATCTCCTGGACTCACAGACTATGCAAGCTCAAGCCCCACCTACATATCGCCAGATTCTCCGAGACAAGAATCAGATGTAGATTGGCAAGTTCCTCGTGGAAGGCCATTACAGAGACCCAACTCACTTGACCTGCCCGGACCATCACATTCTTCTTACGCCATTCCCCACCTAGAGAGATCAAGATACGCTCATCGCCAGTTCCCTGTGGGCAAGACAAATAAACCAAGGTACTGTACATGGTACTGTTTCAGATGTTCTTAGTTGTGCTCACTTTGTTCATTCAATACACATTAAGTATATTGACTCGCATAGCCTTCACATCACGGGGTTGAAACTAGAAGATGGTTTAATGTTAACCTTAATAATTGAGGCGTCTAGAATAGAAGAGACCAACTCTGCACCTCCTCAATTTATTTGATTTCACTAAACATTTTTCAAATTTCAACCAGTACAGTATAAGACAGTTTGTCAAATGGACTCTTCTTCCTGCCATATATTCAGTGTGTGTATACCCTCTGCAGTCTGCACTACATGGTGGAAACAGGTAAAACACTTTTAAAAACCATTATCTCAAAACAGGGTCTTGGTGAGTTTATCACTTATAATATGGATGGGTTTTATATGTCTGATGAAATTATGTAATACCTGTACCACATAAATCATGATACTGAAATCTCACAGCTGGAGAAGATAAAACACAGAAAAACTAGACCATTGTATCTTTCAACCGTAACATTAGAACATAAGAAAATAAGGAGTCTGCAATAGGCCGGTTGGCCTGTGCATGGCAGCTCCTGTCGAGAGTTACTAACCACTCTCTATCATCCATGAATCTATCTAGCCTCCTTTTGAAACTTTCCAGAGTTCCCGCACTTACTACAAAGTTGCTAAGCTTGTTCCACTCGTCCACCACCCTATTTGTGAACCAGTTTCTTCCTATCTCCCTCCTAAACCTAAACTTATCCAACTTGAATCCGTTGCTCCGAGTCCTATCCTGCTCGGATATTATAAGAACTTTATCTATATCCCCTTTATTGATTCCTTTCACCCACTTAAATACTTCTATCATATCTCCCCGCACTCTTCGTCTTTCTAGGGAATGCAAGTTAAGTTTCTTTAACCTATCCTGATATGGAAGGTTTCTAAGTCCCGGAATCATTTTCGTCATTCTTCGCTGCACCGACTCTAGTGAATTTATATCCATTCTATAATAGGGGCACCAGAACTGAACCGCATAATCGAGGTGCGGCCTGACTAGCGCAAGATATAGTTGCAATAAGACCTCTGCACTCTTGTTACTTACACTTCTAGATATAAAACCCAATACTCTGTTTGCCTTATTTCGAACATTAACGCACTGTTTTCTAGGCTAGGTCCGGGCTTACAAGTACCCCTAGGTCTCTTTCACAAGTCGACTTCTCTAGGTTGATGTTGTTAAGGCTGTATACATTATAAGTATTTGTTCTTCCAATATTAAGTACACTGCACTTGCTGGTGTTGAATTTCATTTGCCATTTTTCAGACCACCCCTGCAGTTTATTTAGATCCTCCTGTAATGCATTTGCATCCTGCCCTGAATTAATTTGCTGCCCTATTTTGGTGTCATCCGCAAACTTGCTTATGTCACTGCTGATCCCAGTATCTAGATCGTTTATGTAGATTATGAACAAGAGTGGGCCTAGTACTGACCCCTGGGGAACCCCACTGGTTACACGGCCCCACTCAGATGTAACACCATATATGCTGACCCTCTGCGTTCTATCGGTGAGCCATGATTTTATCCAATTTAAAACTTTCCCCTCGATACCATGAGCCTTAATTTTTCTCAGAAGCCTCTGATGCAGTACTCTGTCAAATGCTTTGCTTAAGTCTAAGTAAATAACATCGTAATTTTCGTCATTATCTACTACCTCGAAGACTTTCCTAAAAGACGTTAGCAGATTTGTTAGACAAGATTTTCCCTTTGTAAACCCATGTTGAGAGTCGTAGATTAATTTGCTTTTCTCTAGATGCGATCGGATGCTATCTGCTATAATTGATTTAAGAAATTTCCTCACTACTGACGTCAAACTGATCGGCCGGTAATTTGACGCTGATGCTCTGTAACCTACGGTCCCCTTCAGCAGTGTGAAGAGGACTTCAGTTTTCAGTTGAAATACAGCTACTGTGTTTTATCTCCTACAATTGGATTTCAGTGTTTAATATGTACTGTATAAATGAAAGCGAATATAAAATCTAAAGGGATTGTTTCTTTGCTGCTACAGTATTTGATCACAATGGCAGATGTGTTAGAATTAAATTTAATTATTTTGTTGAAAATTGCATGACATCCTCTTTTGTAGATAAGGATATTGGCTATTTATCTTAACATGAAACAATGAGAAGATATTGTGTGTGTGTGCGTGCGCAAACAATTTTTCCAAAATAAAATTGCCCTTTCTCGAAGTAAAACGTGTAATTCTATGAAAATCAAGATTTCCTAAAGAAAAAGGGAAAAAATTAAGTGAAGAGGGTTAAAAAAAATATTGATTTTAAACAAGACTGTTTCAATAAGTGGTCAATAATGATGTTACTTCCAGACTCCCTGACCCTGAAGCTCCTGCTGTAGAACTAGCTGGTGAGAGCAGCAGCAGCATAGAACAGAGCCCAGCAATGGGGTTCACAAATATTGCATGTGCTATTGACCCAACATACCAGCGTCGGGTGATGCGGGGAGAGCTGGCCTCACCACAGTCATCATCGTCATCATCCACAACCAGCAGTGGCACCGGAGGCTTGGCTGCAGCTTCACTGACATCCCCAATCTCACCCCTGCCACCTCCAGGTATCTATCGTACAATACTGTTAAATGAAATAATTATATATAATGTAGCTGTGCTCATCAACTACATTTGTAACTTACTGAGGTGAAACAAAACTTACCCTAAATTAATTTGTATTCATATTATATTTAGTAAATTGAGTAGATCAAGATTTCCATACCATTTTAATATGATATTTGTTATTGTTGTACCTGGCAGTGTAAGAATTAATGTAGAACTAGAGATGAAGATGAAGTGAGACAACAAGAGCAAACCTTTTAACTAAACTGAAGGTGTTTGGTTGTGAGGGGGAAAACTACTCTTTGAATGTATAGTTGAACATTTTGGGGATGGGAAAGTGGAGAACAGATTTGTGGTTGGATGGAGTTGAAGTACATTGAAGGTAACTGAGTTGTACTTACAGATGACACCTGTATTGCCATGAAACCCTACTTGATCTCTCTGATCACTTGGTAGTTTTGAAATTTGCTTTGTAGGCATCTCATCATTCTAACTCGTATAACTTATTTCACCATTTGGTCCATTATTAGTATTGATATTTTTGTAAATCCGGTAAGATGCTTCAGGGATTTGATTTCTCCATTCCTTCCGGTTTTTCTTTTTCCATCGTTTTAGGTGATTCACGCAAATTGCGTAGATCCGTTGAGAAAAATGGGTGGGGGGGTTATGACCATGACGAGAGAAATGTTTCACAGTAAATCACAATAATTGACCCTCTAAGGTCGATGGGCTAATTTACTGACTGCTGCACTCTACATGTTCATGCATTACATCATATACTCTATTTCTCGCTGGCTGAGTATTGCTTGTTTTGTATTATTCTTCGATTCTTTAATATTTCATTGACCAAAGATAAGTGACGTCATACAACGCCACTATTAGGAGCATTATAATATGCTCCTCCACTTGATCCACCCAGGGCTAAGCATTTTTCAATACAATCTCTCCTCGACTTACGACATATTTGACTTACGACAACCCGGACATACGATGACCATGGTCGTATAAAATATTTTTTACGTTTACTGTATGTCTGATTTTCAACCCAGGGAGTTCTGTTTCTTATTTTTTTTACTTTTGATGTCATTTTCTTTTAATAACCTTGTTATACAAGACCTTAGTTGTTGAAGTGCAGGGCTGGTGAGTTAACAAGCCCAAATGGCATTCTGTTAAAATGATAACATCCTCCATTTGTGACAAAAGCTGTTAAAGGCTTTGAGTCGTCCTCCATCTCCACCTGCCAAAATCCTCTACTCGGGTCTGTCTTAGAGAAATGCCTTTTCCCTTGAAGCTTAGTCAAAATGTCTTCTGGTCGGTTCATTGGCTCACAATTGAACTTGGTAACCTTGTTGAGTTTCTTATAATTAACAAAACCTGTAATGAACCATCAGGCTTACCAACCAGAACTACAGGTGAACAATACTCTGAGTTTGAATGCTTGATAATCCCTTCCTCCAGCATTGCTTCTTCCTCTCTCTCTACTACATCTTCTCTCTTATTGGGCCTTCTATTATTAATTTTATCTTGTGCTTTACTGTAACTGTACAACCTGGAAATATCAGAAAACTCCTCGCATAACTCTCGTAGATTATCCTTCCTCTCGAGTGACAACCCTGGATTTATAATGACATCCTTGTGCAACTCTCTTCCTCTCACCTCAGGTAAATCAAGCAAATCATCTTCCTCCATTATAGTACTTGGTATTACGGAGGCAGCAGCTACAACTTCACTGGGTCTAGACTCATACTTCTTTAATAAGTTAGCGTGGAAGACTTTAGATCTGACATCATTTAACATGATCCGATAATCAAAATACCCTACTTTCTCTAAGACTGTATATGGACCCTTCCAACTCAAAAGTAATTTATTAGAACTTGTTGGTAACAATATCAGAACTTTATCTCCTACATCAAACTCTCTATTTTGGGATTTCTTGTCATGATGATGTTTATACTTCTCTCCTGATGATTTTTAAACTTGTCTGAGCTAATTTACAGGTCTCTTCCAAACTGTTTCTCAATTCCATGACATACTGATAGGTGTTGTGCACCTGTGGATCCTCACCAACTCCAGCCCAGACCTCTTTCAATAGACGCAGGGGGCCCTTAACTGTACAACCATAGAGTAGTTCAAACGGTGAAAATCCTGTACTCGCCTGTGGTACCTCTCTATAAGCAAAGAGCACTGCTGAAAGATATCTGTCCCACTCTAACGGGCGCTCTTGACAAGTCTTCTTCAACATTCACTTAAAAGTGCCGTTAAACTTTTCACATAAACCATTGGAAATCGGATGGTAAAGTGTGGTAAATGACTGCTTAATACTTATGAGTCTACATATCTCTTGCATTAAATTTGAGGTGAATTTTGAGCCCCTATTACTAAGAATTTCTTGGGGAACCCAACTCGACTGAATATAGCTAGCAAAGCCTCTGCAATGCTTTCTGTCTCCATCCCTGGAATAGCTATGGCCTCTGGCCTCCTTGTTGCATAATCCACCAAAGTCATAATCCACCTATTCCCCTGGGAAGAGGGTGGACTGATCGGGCCGACCAAATCTACTGCAACTTTCTGAAAAGGGATAGACATTAAGGGCATTTTCCCTAGGGGTACCTTAGGTACCTTCCCCTTAGGTATTGTCCTCTGACACCTATCACAACTATGGCACCATCTTTTAATATCTCTCTAAACTCCTGGCCAGTAAAATGAACTCGGAACTCTATCCTCAGTCTTTTTCACCCCTAAAGACCACCCATCAAAGCTTCGTGGGCCAAAGTTAGTACATAGTCTCGTCTGCCCGTAGGTAATAAAAGTTGCTCAAATTCCTCCCCATATTTGCGAACCTGAAGTCTGTACCACTATCCCTTCAGTTTCACTCGCCTTATTTTCCCATTTACAGAATTACTAATTAATCTTTGTAGGGATTCATCCCTCTCCTGCTCTTCTATTGTAATGGTAGAATCGTTATTAACTGCATATTTTACTTTACTAATACATAATGGTTTAAACTCTTTCCTGTTTCGCTGTTGTGCCCTTGTCTGAACTGCTCCGGTGACAAGCAGAGACGCTGAAGCCCTCTCTTCTTCTACGTCATCTGTAGACTGGTTTCTACTCATCGAGTCCAGGCTCTGGGTCATGTGTCTTGATAAGTGTGTGGGTGTTGTTCCTCGACTGGAAGCATTTGTCTCATCCACTCCAAACAATGCGGAAACAGATTGTTCCACACTCGCTATTGGTACCGCCTCCGTAGATGTAACCACCCGGCGATGTACAATACTCACACCAGAAGATGACCATGAGGTAGAGATGTCTCCGGGTTCAGGACTCTCATTCTTCTCCTGAAATGACGACGACATGGCCGGCACTACACAGGGACTGGGAAGCACTTTCTCTGTCACTGCTGGTGGCGAAGTGGGAGAAATATCCTTAAACCTGGTTGAACCAGTGTTTACCATTAATGGTGTAGGGGCCTCAGCAACCTTCACAAGTCCTGGTAGAGCTCCAGGAATGTTCCCAATGATTAAGTCACATATGGCATCATTCATACACGTAGCCTTCACAGCACCAGAAAAATAAGGCGTGTCAGCATAAACTTGGGCTACTGGATAAACTATAACTGATTTATCTAATAGTACAAACCTCTTTTTGCCTTCTGTCAACTGATGATCTTGAACGTAGCGCCGCTTGACCACCACCCCTGTACAGCCGGTGTCGCGGAGTACCTCTACCTCATGGGCGTCGACATACCCCCGAGTAGTCTCCAGGTCGTTTTTCATCGATCCCACACCAACAATCAGGGGTACCACCTCACCAGATGGCAGAAGCACAGTCTGATCCTGGGGTGACTGTGACAGGCAAGCTGCCGCTCTTTCTTCCTTGGCTCGACCTTGGCTGTCTTGAGCCTCCTGACAATCCCTTGCTATATGACCCTTCTTATGACACAGGAAACCAACCTTTTCTCGTAGTGTTGGAAAAGTTGGTGATGGCTTCTTGTCTGGAGTTGCTTCAGTTGTAGTTGGGCAGGGTGTTCTTCCCTCCTTTTGATGCCTAGGCTGATAAGTCTTCCACATAGGACCACCGTGTGCTTCTAAGTAGGTCTCAGTCAGTTCCCTTATGGCTTTGATTGTTGGTTTTCTCTCTTTCAAAAATAGTCGCAACTCTAAGTGACACCATCTCTGGAACTGTTCACGGAGAATCAAATCTTTAAGTCTTTTAAAAAGGTCTTTTCGATTCCCGATAAGTCTATCCACCGTTCTAGAAACCGAATCATGCGAGACGTAAACTGACTAACACTTTCTCCTTTGTCCGGTACCGAGTCACGAAACTTTGAACGATAACCTTCTTCTGTGAGCATGTATCTTTCTAAGATAGATTTTTTCACCAATTCATAATCCGCTGCTTCAGTTGGCGACAAGGCAACATAAGCTTGAAGAGCTTTACCAGTAAGTTGAGTGTAACCGCCTGGTGAGCGACTGTGGGATAATGAGACCCTTGCACGTAGGACTCGATCGTTCTTTATTCGGTCAAAACCTGCAGAGTACAAATTACATATGTTACATATGAGATAATTAATTCACTCGTACGTTCCTTCACTATTAACAACTACATATGATATATTTGAGTAGAGTGGGGTGTTAAACCATATAAAAACTTACGTGTTTCGGGTCTAATGTAGGCCTTGTTAGCTCACTGGACGGCTAGAGACTATCTTCTGAACCCCACAGGGAACGAGTTAGTCAGCCCTGAGGCGAGGGCCATCTGTTTCACATTTACCGGTAACACCTCAGCAAAGTTCGTTATAAACTCTCACTCTGCCTCTCTCTCTCCTGTCTCCCTTTCTCTCTCTCTCTCTCTATCCCTCTCTCTTCGAGTTTATCCTACTGTGGCGGTAACATAGAGAGCTTAAATTAACTGCCCACTGATCTATCGGCCACTCACTATTAGTTGCATACCTTTCATACCTCTCAATATATGCATCACTGTAGTCAACTTGTTCCTCAAACTTGGGTAACTTTGGCTTTGAATAATAAGGGAGAGTTGGCCTGGGTTCGGGGATGTCCTGATGAAACTGAAGCACTTCAAATTCATGTTTTCGTTCTCTCTCCTTTTCGGCTCGTTCCTTCTCTCTTTCCACTGCTTCCGTTTCTCTAATTTCTACTTCCTTTTCTTTAATTTTGATCTCGTATTCCAATTCCTGTTCTGCTTTCCTTAACTCATACTCTTTTCCTTCTTTTTCTCTTCTTTCTTCTTCTTTTCTTCTTCTTTCTTCTCTCTCTTGCTGTCTTTCGTCTTTTAGAATTGATTGTTGTTGGGTCACAAACTCTTTCAATTCAATTCCATCATACCCCAAGTCTCGACCAGTTTGATTCAATTCTTCGAGATCCATTGTTAGTTGATTTAAAACACGTCATTCCTTATGTGACCTTCAATAGTCGAAATGTCTCCTTCTCTACTGTTACTTAGTCCTCACCTTGCACTTCCAATGCCTTCACTCAGTCTGTATCCCGGGTTGGGCACCATTGTCAGTTGTCACAGGATTTTCAGACCAAGAGGAAGGGCATATGGAAACTCGTCGAGTAAAAATGACATATATTACACTATTTACATTCACAGAGCAAGTTTTCATGTCCAAATATTTCCAATTACTTCACGCACAACTTGGCGGCTATCTTGTACCCCTAGTCGGCGTGTATATACTGTACCAGGCCCGGAGTTCCTGGTTCTTGGTGCTCTTCGGTTCAGTCGGTGGCTCTGCCGTGACCCTCACTACCACCACACTAATATGGCTTGGTTGTCAACTAATCCTAATACAATACATTAAAAGTTTTACACCTTATACCCTATAAAACAAAATATGGTTCTTACATAATGTTTTAACAACCAAAACTAAATAACACTGATATAAAAAAACATCGTAAATCAAAACATTAGAAAACTTATATAAGCATACAGGCCTTGAACCACCCTCATTGACATTGGTCATTCTCGGGTATCACCTAATTAGGCAATCATAGACAGCGGTGTGGGCCGACATGTGACAATGACAACAACTGATTTTCTTTAAACAGTTCAGATAAGCAGTGTTGCCTCCACCCATCTCCCCCATATATTCGCTTTTTTTCGGGCTGGGGTCTGCTCCAATTAATCCAGTTTATCGAGGTTCTACTGTACTGTATAGGCATCATTCAGCAAAGTCATAATAATCTTGTGCCTCATCTTTTTATTTCTTCCCTGTAATAACGTGAGACTTCACAAACTTTAATCCATTCTGTTTTATTCTCTCATTGAAACAGACAGTGTTCCCATCTGTCAGAACTCTAAACACTTTTCCCTGTCAGGAGAATAACTCTTAAACAGATATATATTAGATAAAGTAATGGAATGCAACATGAATGTGTTGTGAAATACTAAACACCAGATTCAAAGGTCAAAATTTTCAGTGTGAGTGTATGTACAATATTCTCTTATGTTGCTTTACAGTGTTTGATGATGATGATGACTACCCAGTGCCACCATACATGCCCATCCAAGGTCAGCGTCGCACAGCCAGCCTGGAGAAGAACCACAGAATAAAGCCACCAAAGGAGAAGTCTAACAGCAAGGATGGCTGTAAGCAACAGTAATATATATTTGCCCTGACCACTGTTTACCTTGTGCTCTTCCAAACATTTGGACATTCCCTTTTATGAAACTTACACGGAGAGGCACTTCAGCAGCCACAGTGATGTACTGTGTTTCAATATTATGGTTGATAGTCTCATTAATTTCTGCACAAATGTATTGAAGAGTTATGTATAGTCTTAAATTTTCCTCCTTTCCCACATGCTTGGGATGGATCAAGAAAATTAAACCTCAGGAAAGGGAGGAACGTGTGAGGGAAGTGAGAGTGGTGCAAGAAAAGTGGAGAGAGAAACAGGGAGAAACTGAAAAACAATTAGGAACACTTTACACACCCTTCCTTCTACCCTTACCTTGCATACATAATACACTAAGTGAATCATCCCTGATCGTCACAATGATTATGATATACAGTATACCATGTCAAGTCTGTGGGTTATTAAGTTGAGTCATGGATCACATTCCCACCAACACCTACAACATCATATACACAACAGCTTCACTATGTACAGTGCACAATAATTATCCCAGTATCTCATTCTGAGTTTTCCCCCCTCTTTAATATCTCCGACCTTTCTGTTATAACTTATAGGACTTGTTTATTTGTTTCTTAGTAGTTGTTCATTCCATTTTACAGACACCGCCCTACTGCTACAAATATTATCAATCTCCCCAACATATATCATATTTCTCAGACTGTCCAGTTTTTTTTTTTAGTTTAACAAATTTATTGACAAAGCTTTTAGTACATTTTGCCTACTCTGAGTAATTCAGTCAGGTTTTGACACTTAGGGTGGTATCACTTCTCACTGCCACGCAGGACAGAGGTTCGTACACAAAGAAATACATCATATTCATTAGCACTATATATAGGTCAGATTCATGTGGGTGATGTCACTGTTCACTACCATGCAGGACAGAGGCTCGTACACAAAGAAATACATCATATTCATTAGCAGTATATATAGGTCAGATTCATGTGGGTGATGTCACTGTTCACTGCCACTCAGGACAGAGGTTCGTACACAAAGAAATACAACATATTCATTAGCAGTATACTGTAAATAGGTCAGAGTCATGTGAATGATGTCACTGTTCATCTCCATTCTCCTGCCCTCAGGCTAGATCTGTCACTTCTCTGAAACACCATTATTTAACACGTGACAGTTGGCAAATCTGAAATTGTTCACCACTTTTCTTATTCTCTCTTCCAATCTCTACTCTCCCACACACCTCTTTGGTAACTTCCAGTGTAGCATCCTTCATGTGTCCTTATAATGCATCTCTCTCATTAGATGAAAGTCTGCACAGTTTAATATTTCCTTTATTGTGTTCTAAAAATTGGCTCATACCTTTATTTTTCAACTTGTCAGCTTGATTTTTTATTTGTGCCTCATGTTTGAGCTCTCTTTGACTCTGGTTCTACATGTCCCTCTACCAACATGTGATCAGATAAGTTACCACCACCTGAGACATTCATTGAACTTACATTACAACCACTACTTTTCCAGATGAAGACGCATTGACAGTATCACCCTGTTTCCCTTCTGCCTATACTATGCTGTACGTATTTTTCCATTTATGTTGAGTGATCATGTTTGTCACTCATAGGCCTAGTGATGCCCACAGTTCACATACCCTCACTTCATTATCTTTTGCTCATGGAACTCTAAGCCAACAGATCACCTCTTTCCTCATTCTGTTAACCTCTCCACCCATTCAGGTTTCCCACTTGACCTTCCTAACATTGCCTGGAGCATAAGAATTTCAAGACACATATCACTACCATACCCACTTTAAATTTTGCAACCTGTATTTGAAAATTTAACTTAAAAAAAAAAATCTCATATCATTAATCTTTTCTTAACAGTTCCACTCCTTTGCTGCTCCTGCCATCATCCTCAAACAAACCAGACTTCACATCATTAACATCATCTCATGGAAGATTTTCAAACGTTGCAGATATATCCAACTCAATCACCCCATAAACATCTGCCACTTCCAGTTTTGTATACTATACATATATCATTCACACCTTTTTTTTGTTCCACTCTCCCTCTCACACCACCTACTAGGTCTATTGAGGGTGGCTGATGTGGCTCCTCCTATACCCAAGGCTCCCATTCATTATTATAGGTATGTAATGTGTAGGAAAGGAGTCCCCAACTACATTCACCTCTTTTTATTTGTCTTCTACAATATTCAGGACATATAGAGAACCTCTTCTTTTGACTATATGTATCAGTTTTGTGTTCATGATCATTGGTTAATAATACAAGCAGAGATTTAAAGATGGCAGAGGGAAGTTCATGAGTTGTGAGTGTGAGACGTGCATTATGTTAAACAAGTGACTACAAAGGTTTAGACTGAGAGAAACAGTAAATCATTTTGGGGGCTGTGCAATGCAGATCTTTCAGCAGGATTTTTCTCGTGTGCTACTTAAGAAACACAGTTGCTCATTTTGGCAACAACATAAACATTTCTTGGTGGTCCTGAATGGTCTTGTCATGCTAACTGCTTTTTTACTAGCCATCATTATTCAACAGAGGTAATGGAGGTGGAAAATGTGTTCTCTCTTCACAGAAAATGTTTTGATGGCAGTTCGTTCAGAGAAAACACTGACCACAAGTTATGTAATGCACTCGTGGGAAAACCCTTGTTTGAAGTCCTGCAGTTTTTTGAACTGTAGCATCACCACAATTATAACCAAAGCATTCATTCCTGAGTCTCAAAATGTAATATACAAATATATATTTATAGATATATTTTTACTCCAACAAGAGTGGTAAGTTTAAGGAAGAGATAATAAAATAGTAAGTGGGGGGTTTTCTTCATAGTTCCAGTCAGGGTGTGGGACCAGTTTATAAGTACAGTCTCTCCTCGACTTATGACGGGGTTCCGTCCCGACGACCAGGTCGTAAGTCGAAAATGCGAAAATAATACATTGAAATTCTAAAATGGGTGTCTCTTTTTCTTCTCAGCACCACGAGAACTCTCACTTTTATGCTTGCCAGCCATTTTAAAGGGAATTACAAACAAAAATTTTGTCAGTACACAGCGCGATCACTAACGTCGGTACTAGAAAATACGTAATTTGGAAAATATTTTATACGACAACGGCTGTCGTATGTCCGGGTTGTCGTAAGTCGAGGAGTACCTGTACAGTACTTCTGGTAGAATCTTAAAAGTTCCAATCAGAGTGTGGGACCAGTCTAATAGTACTTCTCCTTTTGTCTTCTGTATTTCCCTTACAATACTGTTGACTCTAAACTAATGGTAGGGCTTTAAAGTATAATAACCCTGTTAGCCAAGAGTGTCTCACTGCCAGTTGATTAATCATATACTGTATTGTGGATGATTGAAAGGGATACTTTTATCCCAATTTGACTACAGGTTAGTATTAAGATATAAAATGAATGTAACGTTATGTTGGGCAGTAATAGGGTTGGCAGCTTGATTTATGTTGAGTATAAAAAAAACAGCTAAGATCATTACATCCCATTGCTATTAAGATGTATTTCTTTAGTATTTTTTTACTGGCCGTCAGTGTGAGGCTTATTCTTTTATATATTATTATGATGAGAAAATCACAGATGAGAAATATTTCAAAAGGGAGCCTTCCCATGTTTTACTTATATCATACAACCCCTAATAGTTTAAGGCATCATGCCTGAAACACCTTCAGTCTTTAGTATGAGGATTCCATAGTGAATAGATTTGACAGTGATCTTGTTTGATCTCTCCCATTACAGACAACTGTCTGTAATGGAGTAAGTCGGTCTTGGCATGTAATTTGGGAAAATGCCTTCTTTTTTTTTTTTTAGTTTGACTTGCACTGTACTGTAGGTAATGCACAATTACTGAAAATGGTGGCATTTAGCCAGTTGTCTTGTAGTTGGCTTTCACTAAGATAATGCACATTTAGCTTGATGATAGTTGAAATATTAACTCCAGTGCAAAGTGCAAACCTCTTGGCTTTCATCTCCTTTGACTAAAGAGATTATATATATATACTGTACGTATACATACATACATACATACATACATCCATATATACATACATACATACATACATATATATATATATATATATACAGTGGCCCCTCGGTTAACGAACTCAATCCGTTCCAAAAGGTCGTTCGTTAACCGAAACGTTCGTTAACCGAAACCATTGTTTCAATGGGTTTTTGGGTAATTGGTTCCAGCTCACCGAAAATTTCCTAACTTCAACAAAAATGGCGGAAAAATTTACTTACTTTGAGGTGTGTATGTAGAAGGTTCCTGGATGATGGTGATGATGTGCATTTGAAGTGGGAGGTGCAGGAGGAGAAGGGAGAAGAGAAGGAAGTGGAGGTGGAGGAGAAGCATTTTACTGCTTCTTGGAAGGTGAGTCACCTTCCATGAAAATGTCAGGAACCTCTGGACTGACAGATTCTCCACCATGAACATCCTCTCTCCTTCTTGAAGTGGAAGGCTGAGGGCTAGCATCTTGTTCCCTCTGCCTTTTACTGAAGAAAGTGTCAATTGTGGTCTGTGGGGCATCTGTCCTCCTCACCATTAACTTATGTTTAAAGAAGGAGACCACTGAGTCCTCAACATGACACAAAGTTAGTTCAGTTTTTTCCACTTCTGGGTGCTTTGAAGCCAGTTCCCTGAACTTCTCCCAGTGGTAAATCACATCTTTCAACTGTTTAGCTGACATATGGTCATCACTTTCAATTTCCTCCTCACCACTGTCAGCCTCTACCCCGTAACATCTCATCCAGTTCCTTCAAGTCATTAGGAGTAAGTTCCTCCTCATGAGACATCACAAGCTCTTCCACATCCTTCTCCTCCACTTCAAGACCCAATGACTGACCAATGGACACAATCTCCTGGTCCAACTCTGTGTCATCCTCAAATCCCTCAAAATCATGGACTACTGATGGCCACAGTGCTTTCCATGAAGAATTGAGGGTTCTATTGGAGACTTCTTGCCATGATGACACAATCAATTTTACAGCCTCCAGGATGTTGAATTGTGTCTTCCAGAACTGTTTCAGTGTTAGTTCAGGATCAATGGAAGTTGCCTGATGACACCTCCTAAACATTTTCTTCATGTACAACTTCTTGAAGTTGCTGATCACATTCTGGTCCATTGGCTGTATGAGTGATGTAGTGTTTGGAGGCAAAAACAACACTTTCACAAAGTCAAATTTATACTCCAATTTTCTGGCAAGGTCAGGGTCATGACCAGGAGCATTATCCATGAGGAGAAGAGCCTTTAAAGGAAGTTTATTGGTGGTTAGGTAGCTCTTGACAGAGGGGCAAAACACATCAACAGCCCATTCATTAAAGAACTGTCTTGTCACCCATGCCTTACGGTTGGACTTCCAATAAACTCCAAGCATTGTTCTTACCACTTTCTGTTGCTTGAACACCCTGGGGTTTTCAGAGTGGTAGACAAACATAGGCTTCAGTCGGAAATCCCCTGAAGCATTGGCACCAAGCAATAGAGTGAGACGGTCTTTCATGGGTTTATGCCCAGGTAAAGAGGCTTCATCCTTGGTGATGAATGTTCTTTTGGGCATCTTTTTCCAGAACAGCCCAGTTTCGTCAACATTGAACACTTGCTGTGGAAGATAATTTTCTTCTTCCATCAGTTTTTAAATTCAATTAAAAACTTTGCTGCCCCTTCTTTATCAGCACTAGCAGCTTCACCATGCCTAACAACACTTAAAATGTCACTTCTTTTCTTAAATTTTTCGAACCAGCCTTTGCTAGCCCGAAAATCTTCAAATTCTGTTCCTGAAGAACCAGGTTGATCTGTCTTTAAATGTTCATAAATCTCCCTGTCTCTTTCACAAATGAAATCACCAGAAACTGAATCACCTTTCATCTGTTTTTCCCTAATCCAGATGATAAGTAACCTCTCAGTTTCTACGATTAGGGATCTACTTTTAAACACTCTTGTAGATTTGTCTCTCACGTTCACTTCCTTAAATTTGTCTTTTTGTGCAAGAATTGTCGACACAGTTGATGCCGACATGCCATATTCTTTGCATAGCGCATTTGATTTAATACCTTGTTCGTGTTTTTTTATTATTTCCTGCTTTATTTGGATTGAAATAACTTTTCTTGATCTCTTAGGCCCCATGCTGGATTCAAACAATGGCAACACGTATTTTTCAAAGTTAAACTAGCTGTAAATAAAGAATATTTTCTTTAAAGTAACACTGCACTGCACTATATATTGTCAATATGTAAAATAATTTTCAAAATGACCAATAATTTGCTTGGAAACACAGAAAAAAAGCGTTTAGTTGAAGAGAGTCTCAAGCAAGATGTTACCTCCAGTGAAAACAGAGAGAGACTGACGCCTGTTTGCTGTGTTAAGAGGCTGGATGGCGCGCATTAAACTAGTCACTTTACCTTCAATTATGTTCAATAATTGTTAAAATGACTAAAAAATTGAATATTAAACTTTTAAAATTATTGAATAGTATAAACTTCTTGATATTTACAAAAATAGTAAGGAATTTAAGCCCTAGAACCGATTAATGTATTGGCGGACTGATACTAAAGCTGGTTGCCCGGTCAGTGCAAGCAAAAACATGTTGAGGTCGGTTCGTAAGAAGTTCGTTAAGCGAAATTTTTTTCGTTAAACGAATTGAAGATCCTTATGGAAGGCAGTTCGTTAATCGAAATTACGTTAACCGAGGTGTTCGTTAAACGAGGGGTCACTGTATATATATATATATATATATATATATATATATATATATATATATATATATATATATATATATATATATATATATATATATATAATATATATATATATATATATATATATATATATATATATATATATATATATATATATATATATATATATATATATATATATATATATATATATATATATATATATATATATATATATATATATATATATATATATATATATATATATATATATATATATATATACCTGTATAATGTGTATATATACACACACACACACACACACACTGTACATCCCTGAGTTGCGGAACCCCGGGTTGCAGAATTTCGCTCCTACGGAATTTGTAAATTATGACCAATAATTTCGCGATACAGCCCATAAATCCGCTGGAAATTGGGGCATTTAACAATTAAAAAAAAACACTATAAAATTATATATATTTTTTAATTACCATTTGTTTGGTGTGGATTTCTTGGTGTTTGCTACCGCCAAGAGTCACTCCATTGTTAACATCCAGTGTGCGCACACGTTTCTCACCCCAGCAGTTTAATTTAACTTTTACAAACATACAGTAAGTACAGTACAGTGCATTACCCTTATTCAAGATGACTGGAAAGAGGCCATCAAGTGGAAGTGACCGCAGTAGTGCAAAAAGAAGCTGCAAAGGTGAGTACATTGGATATTAAACTTGATGTTTTAAGAAGGTATATCCAAATTTTAATGTACTGTATTGTATGTGTTTATAAATGTTTATTTTCATAAATAAAAGTGCTTGAATTATTTTTTTTAAAAAAAAATCCTTAGGAACGATCTCCAGTTTTATAATGGAAGTCACGGGAAAATAGGTTTCACGCACAATTTTGCAACAGGTCAATTTTCCAGGAACACAACCCTTCAGAACGCGGGATGCCTGCACACACACATGTATATATATATATATATATATATATATATATATATATATATATATATATATATATATATATATATATATATATATATATATATATATATATATATATATATATATATATATATATATATATATATATATATATATATATATATATATATATATATATATATATATATATATATATATATATATACACATACAGTATTACCTCGCTTAAGCGCTTTCACTTAACGCTGCTTCGATATACGCTGTGCCTTGCAAAGCTGAACTTTCACTTAACGCGGATTTTTCCACAGCAACGCGGATGCTGGTGAGTGTCTGCTCGGATGTTATTTTTAGATTTTGACTATCGGCCAATTCGGCCAGCCTCCCTGCCTGCCTGCCTGCCTGCTCTCCTCCTCCTCCGCTGGGCAAGCGGGCGCGGTTGCGAGTGTGTGTCTTTGTTGCGCACGTTTCGACGCCATATGACGCCTCGACTGTGATTGGCCATGCAGCCCTACCCCCTGCTGCTAGCTGTAATTGGCTTAAAGTATTATGACGTGACTACTCCCCGGGAGGGAGGGGAGGGAGGAGAGACGACGCTTTGACCCAGCCGCTGCAGTTTCATCCCTCACACACTGTTAACGCAAGATCCATTGTTCCGTGGAAAATGGCTTCCTACTGACCACCACCCCCCAGAGAGAACCTTTACCTGGACCCAGAAAGGGCACTAAACCAAAGAAGACACGACGTCATTGCTGTATTGAGGCCGAAGTGGACACTGATTCAAGGGCTGAAGATGATGTCAACGAATCTAATGATTCAGACGACCAAGAAGGCGATGCAGCCAAGATAAAGCGAGCACATGAAGCTCAAGCAAAGTCTGCAGGTGTTTGCTAGTTATCAGGTATTGCCAGAACAGGGTGCTGGCAAAAGTGAAACTTTGCTGGTGAGTTATTTCCAGCGCTGGCGGCGCGACGCAACATGGCGGTGGACACGGGCCAGTGCAGGAGTAATGCGACGGAGCTATACGCAGTAGTGACACGTAAAATGGGAATTGCAGAGCCCAAACCCTTCATCGCTTCCCATGGTTGGCTGCATAGGTTTAAGAGGGAGGAGATCAAGGTCACCAACATCAGCATTGTTGGTGAGGAAGCTTAGTGCTGAAATCGCGGCGGGGCGGCTAGAGATTTTCCTCCGTTTTACGCGGAGATTATGGAGGAAGGATACAGTACACTGACGACCAGGTGTTTAATATGGACGCATCTGGTCTTTCGGAAAGTTACCTTCCAAGACCTTCGCTTGTCCAGTTCATGAAGAAGGTAAGGGGGCCGGAAGATGCAGTATGAACGACACCGGCCCTGTTTACCACCAATGCCTCCCGTACCTGTAAACCAAAGTTATCGGTGATTCACAAAGCTTCCGTGAAGTCAAGACGTTTACAAGAATATGGACATGAATGCTTTAATGTCCACTGCTAACCGCAATGGGGCGCGCGGATGTCCTCTTCTGTCCTCTTCTGTTTGACAACTTTTTGTTCCTGACGGCAGAAATTCTGGCGAAAGCAACAGAACGTTCCATTCAACATTTTGTTGCTGCTGACAACGCACCAGGACACTCGCCTCACTTCTGGCGGATCGGCCACCCCAACGTAAAAGTGGCTCCTTCCTCCCAACACCACGCCATTAATCCAGCCTATATAACCAGGGAGTTAATCTGCAACGTTAAAGCTGCATAGATCGCAAAGAAATTCAAGCTCCTGAACGACTCTCTACCAACACCAAGGATGAGTTGGGCGAAGCTGGGTGACACCCCAGCCAGAGTAAAAGCGACGAGGACAAGGAACAAGAGGCGGCGACTCAAGAAGTTCTTCGCTAAACAATTTTGAAGAAGTTTAACGCCAAACAAGCTGTAGACTTCTTGGTGGAGGCATGGGATCCGCTATTCACTGGTTAATATCTGTCACGCATGGAGACATGTGCTGTATGGCATACCAGGTGAGAGGAGGAGTCAATCTGTTACTGGTCAGGTTCAGACTGCCGTAGCAGGACCTTGCCAGAGAAGCTTTCATGCATTGTTACAGCTGAAGGTTTCTCCGGTGACCACCAACGGAAGACATATCATGAGGGGTGATTGGAGATCCTGAAGTGACTGCCGATTTAGATGTTGGGAAGAAGAACCCGCCAGTGAAGAGGAGGAAGAAGAAAGGCTATTCTCAAGAACCTAGTTTAAGCCATATGTGATATTAAGTGTGTCATAGAGTTAACAGAAAAAATTAAGTCCATCGCTTTCCGCGACACTGACGATGAACGCCATGACGCCTTCCATAACGACTGGCAGGCTATGGAGCCGTGAGCATCGAAGGTGTATCACGACAACATCAAAGCCAGGTAGTCAGCAAAGCATAACCGAAGTTCTTTTTCGCCAAGAACTCCACCGCTAAGCCAGCCCATGCAGTGATAGTGATAGGAAGGTGATTTTGAGGGATTTGTCAGGAAGCCATGACAACCGTAAGTGACAGTGATATTGATTCATTCTAGTAATGGTGATTCACCTAGCAATGGTGATTCACCTGAGTGCAGTAATCTGCCCTCTGCCTCGAACCAGCCTCCATCCCTCGTGATGCCCACTCCATCTCTTTCATTTTCACTGTGGAGGTTCCTTAAACTTTTTCGTTTTTTAACCTATTTCTTTATTTTTTCCTATGTTAACCTTTTTTATCTTCCTAACCTAACCTCTTCTATATTACTTGTTTTTCATGCCACCATAAAGTTAAGATAGAATTTTTACTACAACATAGTTATTTGTCACAAAAAGTGGAGTTTGGGGTCGGGCTGGGTTCCTATTGGAATTAATCCCATATGTCTCTGAAGTTATTCACTAATCATGTTTTCACTTTCAATTCATGGGACCCTCTGGGTTCAATTGACCACGCTAAGGGGCACACATATATATATATATATATATATATATATATATATATATATATATATATATATATATATATATATATATATATATATATATATATATATATATATATATATATATATATATATATATATATAATATATATATATATATATATATATATATATATATATATATATATATTAACTAATATATATATATATATATATATATATATATATATATATATATATATATATATATATATATATATATATATATATATATATATATATATATATATATATATATATATATATATATATATATATATATATATATATATATATATATATATACCAACCTTGACATGACGAAGAAAACTATTTAACTAGTCTGTGCCGACATTTTTTGATTGATTTTCCATCATCGTTGTTTACTTTTGTCTCAAGGTCAAGTAAATGTACAATTATTTGTTATTATCATTTATAAGAATTTGTTTTGTTTTCAACACTGTGAACTCCAATTTTTACCACTGGTGGAAGTTGGGGTTATGTAAGACTGAGAGAGATAATAGTTATACCCACACTGCCAGGTGGAGTATACAGTATTAGTTTGTCCTTATTAATGAATTACGTTATATGCATATTCTTTCATATGGTTAGATGCTTGTCACAAATGAAGAAATAATTTGCAGTAATACTCTACAACTTATTATGCATAAATTGGGTAGCTGATATTATAATCCTTGTCTGTCTGTGGATATATATAAACAGTATATCATTTGTATGTTGTATGTAAGATAATAATCAAGAGGTCTGAGAACTTGTACATAGTTGCTCAAGGTGAAATTGTTTGCACAAAGGAAATTAGGGTTGGCCCAGAAGATATTCTCTAGGCTAAACATTTTAAGGAGCTGGGGAAGTGCCATTTATAACTTTTGTTCACTCTTGCTAGCCTTTTACCAGTGTATTGTAGGGTGGCCATCTCTAACTGCTGTTCTTTATGCTGATTAAGTTTATTAAATCACAGATTCGCTCCTTTTAAAGCCTTCCTTTGTGTGGCATGTATTAAGCTGGCCACCAGTCATGTCAGTGCTTTGGGTTCAGCTAACTCCTCTCTTGTGGGGGTCTCCTCCCCACATATTGTGGGAAATAGTGTAAAGGATATATATATATATATATATATCCTGTATATATATTAGCAGGGAAGGTGGAAACAAGCATCATTTGCTTCCATGTTTCTCAAATGTGTAGATCTGCAATAACTTTAACCTAACCTAAAAATATATATCTTGAATATAAATAGAACTCATGTTTACATGTCAAAAGGTGGTACAGTACTGTATAGGGAGAAGGTGCAAGAAGACAATGCCTTATAATCAAGGATACAGATATATTTTTGGAATATTAATATTGTGTTTAAAATTAGGTGACTCCTATTAAATATTATGCTGATTTTTTAGGCTAACCCTTATGCATTATGATCATGAGCTTCCTGTGTTCATGTGAGTTGAAAGTTTTTGTACTCGTGTGTTTGAGGTATACTGTACTCAGGTGGGTTGGTGAGTGAGGATTTCACTCTGTGTATATGTGCATACACCTTAGTCTGTCTGTCATAGGACTTGTCTATCTGTCTCTATCTGTTATCTCTATGCCTCTCCTACTTTTGTGTGTAGTGAATTAAGGGATACAGAAAGGTTAAAGTAATAATAGGAGAGGAAGGTGTAAGACAGATGTAGAAAAAGTTAAGGAAAGTCAGAGGCAACAAGTAGTTACAGTATACTGAACTCATATTGTCTCATATCTTGTATACAAAGTTTCCTAGCATGTTATATTTGGCAGCTCTGGATGATGAGTGTTATAGTCACATTGTCAAAACCATGAAAAAGATGAGTATTTTACCAGATGTTCACAAGATGAGTAACTTGACCACTCACCGGAAATTATTTTAATGTTTTGTGGCGTCCTAACACACAAGAGCAGGGTTGAGACCAGTTATGTAGTGAAGACAAACACCATTCACAATTTTAGCCTTAATGGATTACATGAAGATGAACCCCTTCCCCCAAGTGCTCACCCAAAGATTTGCCCTTCAGCTGAAACTGTCTGGGGAGGGGGGGTTAATCTTCAGGTGATCCATAAATGCATAAATTTTGAATCATCTCATTCATGTGTCTCAACTGCATCACTGGTTGAGATACAGGAGTTATCACCACAATAATGTAAAGATGGATCCAAATTGCAAGCATACATATTATAAAAGAATTTTTCATTAGATTTTGTTTTGTCAGAATACTGTATTGTATATACAGTACTGTACAGTCAGCCAAGTGGTTACTGCAACAAGATGTTCTGGTGTATGGAAACATGTGGAACCCCTCTGTGAGTTTACTGTGGAGGGACTTCCACATGTCTCCATACACCAGAACATTTTTTGCAGTTTATACTTGACTGACTGTATGTACAGTATGCACGGTAACTCTTGTCTTAACTCTTCATCCACTTGTGTCAGGCAGGATTTGGGGTTAAAGAAACCTCAGAGAAAATATAGTAATGGGGGAACTTATATAGGTGACAGGGAAGGAATAAGACAACCAGTAGAAATAAAAACACATACTTGCTCAAGTCCTGAATATTGCATTCTTCCAACCTGAAAAATTATTGTGTTGTGATTGATAGGATTTTCATACGGCTTTGAAACCACTTGAACTTGTTATTGCATTTATGTATGTGAGGATGAAGTAAGATTCTGCCTGAGGGTGACAGTCATGGGGTAGTAAAGTTAGTGTTTTGCTTAGGTAATAATTCACACTTTCATTCTCAAACATTCCTTCTTCCTACATTGAGCGTGACCCATTGTACAGGTATGCCATATAGTATCAGTGCCTTGCAGCTTGATATACATTATTCAAGTTAGGTCTTCATTGTAAAAATTATATTATTAAATTGCACTAAATGTAACTTTAAGTAAGGAGACATAAATGTGTGGAGACAGGACTCTTTATTTTATCTGTTGACATGTGTAATAAAACCCTTTACCATGTTACAGGCTATGTTAGTCTTTGTAAACTACTGTATAATTAATTTAAAATGAAGAGCTCATTATTTATTAATTGTATTAGTCATTACTGACATAAATCACTCTGGTTCTAAAGGAAGATTGTTTCACTCATACACTCAAGACTCTCCTTCACAAACACTTTCAACAGAATAACATAAGTATCTTTTCAGCTACTTAGAAAATAGCATTTAAGTAGAACTGGGTAGTATTTTGATACGTGATACTCATTGTTGTTATCAATATTGTGGCATTAGGAAATGGATATGAGTACACAGGTTCTGTTATTAAATTGTTTGAGGAGATCCTGACATTAGTGTAGATGGACTTCCTGGTGTAAAATTAGATGAAGGCTCGTACAGTAATGTCTGTTTACCAGTGACGTGTTGTACTGAAGCATAACCTTAAGCGGCGTGATCAGGGTTGTACACTTGTTGCATAAGACTTGTACTGTACTTATTATTTTGTTGTGTATTGTTTTGAATACGTGCATCAGCTTCTTAGGCAGCTTGTGTTTTAAGACTCTTGTTATGATTTTTAGAATAAGGCCTAATTAGTGACACTTGACAACTAGGAATCATTTGGGTAGCATTTAAACATGGCAGCTTATATTTAAAAAAATTAAACAATAAAGTTTTATATAGTTTATTCTGAACATATACCGTTGTATACAATATATCCTCTGCTTAATGTAAGTTTACACTCATATTATTGCAGGATCTTCTGTATGTCTCACTGAACTGTTTATGGCTCAGTAGGACATTTTGAGGCTCTTTTATTCAGAAAGTGTATAGAAAAGTGTTATTTTTATTTAGTTTTCTATTCAGTCATCACTTATCAAAGTTACTTGTGTTGATATGATCTCAGTTGTAAAGATCAATTCAAACTTCACACATTGAGTTGTGTATTTTAGGCCATCTGATTAGTTATTTGTATTTTACTGTGCTATTTACCTTATGATTTTAATGACTTTACTCTTTATAATAGTTCAGTATACAGGGAAGGGTTTTTCAGGAAAATGTTTACGCATTGCCAAATAGATTTTCATAGAAATTGCATGAATGCTTGCATTATAACAGCAAAATTGTCCTCACTTGTGGGACACTTCCCACGAGCAAGGACAATGTTGTTGTTTTCATAAAGGCATTCACACAACCTCCATGAACATCCGTAAGGTAGTGTGCATACTTTTTTTTAAGACACTCAGTAGATACAGTATACAGTACGTACCTGTATTGTATACTGTATGTGGAATAACATTCAGTACTACAGTAGTGTCTCTGAGTTTTCTTAATTGAGAAATATGAACCTTCTAAAATCTTTTTCTCCCACCATAGAAAGTCAAGTACTGTAGTGTAGTGTTCCTTTTGCCTCCCTATACAAATTTTATTTTCATAAAGTATTATGAAAAAGACTTTATAGATTGGACTGAAATTTGGTTTGCAGCTTCATATTTAAGAGGATCTAGGCTGAGTCCAATCATCAACGTTTTTCAGTTTAATTTATCAGAGACCTGAAAATTTTTGGTTGGGGCAAACATCACCTCTAGTCTTAGTCCAGTTCACTACTGATTTTAACCCTGTAGCATTAGAAAAACAGTCTTTAATTTCATAAGAGTTTAATTACAAGTTTTCCATTCAAAACAAATGGCTCTTAATATCAAATCTACTGACTCCACCGTCATCACAAAGTACCGAACCATCATGTTATCAGTCCATCTTGCCTTCTTACTTTTGGTTACCCACAGCATCTACTCCTGTCTGTCTGTATACTGTATTGTCTTGTCTCCACTTGCATTTTTTGCTTGTGATGGATCATGAGAAACAAACCTCAAGAAAGGGAGGAACTGGTAAGAGAGATTGGAGCAAAAAATTTTTACAAGTGATAGGAAAGAGCAGAAACAATATAGTAGGAACATTACAATTTTTCTCACATCCTCAACTTGTAATGTATATAGCACTGAATATGTACTGTACTGTATTACAGGTTGTGATCATGAGCAAAAATGAGTTAAAAAAGAGAGAAAAAAAAAATGAGGTCTTTATTGTGTCCAAATTTTAGCTTTATAACTCGAATAGTCCCGGAGATGTCTCCCAGACAAACAAATAAGGAAAAAGATGAGTAAACATAAAACTGGAGCACCTGGAGAGGGAGAGGGGGTGATGCGCAATGATTCATATCACTTTCCTGGGTCTACCAAATTGAGTCCTACAGTTCATTCATGTCAACACTTATCACTACTCTTAAACATGTTCATCAGTACATGTGATATTTTTATAGGGAGAGTGAAGCATGGGTCAGTGTGTGCCAGGAGGGAAACTAACAAGGGGACAGTTAATAGTGACTTTGATTAAAAATAATTGGATGAAAATCAGTCGAGAAGAGAGACCAGGAGCAATACAAGTTAATTCAAATGTAAGAAGTGATGTAATAGAGATATCATAGGAAAAGTATGGCAGTAAATGAAGCTATTAGTTATGAATTAAATCACAAAGGAGAGGAAGGAAAGATAATAATAGATGCATTGTGAAATATATTTATATTAAACTTGGTGCTGTACTGTATATGAAGGTAACTGAACATAACCTTGTAGGAGTTCAGCCCCTCCATGTTGTATGAAGTTATGACCTGTTTTATCTATGAGCAATGGGGGGAACCTGGACTGTACTGTAGGTGACTTATCGTAATTTTTTCTGCTCCTTGGTGTTGCTTCTTACCCAATCCTCTTACTAGTTTTTCCTCAGATACTTCCCATTATTACCACTTTTAATCTTTTTGAAAATTATGTTCATATAACATCATTCCATTTTTTTTTTATAGATAATTTCTCTAACTTTACATTTCATTACTCTGGGCACTAGATCAGGGGACATATTGTCTCTGATTCCATTCTGATAGATATTTTGCTGATTTATAACCCATGCATTGTTATTTTACTTGGTATTATGAGTTGGACTGCTCTGTTGAGTAAAGTTCAAAGCACTTTATGAATACTGTATTCACTTTCCTCACAACATGTAACACACCTGAAGGGTTAAATAAATAAAATAAAAAATTAAAATTATCTTCTATTGCAGGGGTGGGCAAAGTATGGCCCGCGGGCCACATTTGGCCCGCCAAATTATTTCTGTGGCTCGCCTCTGCATTTGTATTTACAAATACAAGGCTTTACTTTGTGTTAATATAATACATTTGCATCTACTTTAAGTGTGTGGCCCGCGAAGTGTGCCACCATTCATGAAGTGACCCCTCCATCAAAAATAATTGCCCACCCCTGCTCTATTGACTAAATTTTTTTATCAGTCTGAGTTTAAGTGGTCCTATGTCACTACAGAAGCCCTAAATACTGTCATATCAAGATTGTTCACCAAAATTCTGATTCTGCTGTCCTCTCATGGGGTCTTTAATTTTGGTCTCTTATACAGTGGGAAGCCATAAGTGCAAATATTCATATTGTAAATTGTGCATCTTTTTCTTTGTCCTTTGTTGAGCATATGCTTCTTCAAAGTAAAGCAGTAGAAATAGTGCTGGAGATCCATACTTGCACTTTGCTTTCACTTTTATCCTCTTCGCCACTGATCGGCTCATTAGCCGCTTGGGTGATCGGTCACGTCTCTGTTACGCAATGTTGGCAAGTACTGTACTGGGCATGCACTGGCTCCTGAATGTATCTGAACCTGCTTCAGTGTTGGTCAAGTCTGGTCTTGAAAGAGCTCACACTCGGTACTGTACCAAGGTCCATAAGATAGGGATTATCTTGGTTCTTGTTTTACAGTGATAGGACAGATTGGATATACAGTACTTGTACTGTACTGTATACTTAAAATCTTCATCCTCAACCCACTTGGCTTCATACACCGAGGGAACTCTAGAATGTAGTAATCAATTGTTCTTGTTAGATACACTAAACCTGTTATAAAAGTTTTAAGGCAACCTGAAACTCATTTTCAATAATTTTCAAGGGAAGTACAATATACTGTATTGTATTTCAGTGGAAATTGAAACATCACAAATACTGTACCATAAAATAAAAAAGTATAAGCTACAAGTTGTGTTCACAGAAGCTAAAGTTTGGGCGAGTAATTTACCGGTAAGTTATTTTCTGTACACTTGTAGGTTGATGATCAGCTAGAGTACAGTAATATTATTTGTGTAATAGCAACAGGTTGTTCCACCCTCACCTACTTGATGGTGTTTTGGGTTGTTCTTAATATCCGGATGTAATTTTGTTTACTTGTTAAAAGGTCAACTCACTGTTGGTCCCAGTGTCTTCTCTGGCCATACACATTCCTCTTTAGAGCTTGGTATGGACGTTTCTTAAGGTCTATAAAAATAGGTACAGTATTTGGGTAAAGTGTGTAACAACTTAATAGTGAAAGTTGGCATACATATTATTTGGAGTGGGACAAGTTATAAAATATGTCAGTAATGACCATAACTTGGTTGTCTTTCATGAACAATTATAACAACCAACTGTTGACTTCTCCAGCATCATTATGATAGCCAGAGAGAAGACCGCCGCAAAGTTGTGTTGGGACTAAAGGTTTGTTGAAATAATGAGCCTCAGAATATTCATGAACAAGTAAAAAATTATAACAACCCAATCGTTACTAAAAAAAAATTCTCAGTCTAGTAATTGGTGGACGTGTGTGAAATCTTGTCTACTGTGGGACAGGTACTGTAATTCTTCTAAATGGTCATATAAATTCCTGTTTTTATTATATATATATATATATATATATATATATATATATATATATATATATATATATATATATATATATATATATATATATATATATATATATATATATATATATATATATATATATATATATATATATATATATATATATATATATATATATGTAAAGTATCTGACTTGGCTTCCTGCTGCGAATATTAAAAAAAAATAATATGGATCAACTGAAATTTCCTCAGGACATTTTGAGCGCCAATGATCACCGGTAAACTGAGAGATGTGTGTGGCAACAGTGGCCGTGGGTGACAACTATCCTTGACAATTTAAGGAATTATTTGAGTATTTAATATATTGTTGTGTATATTTTGTTGTCACAGAAGACGATTAGTGTTGCTTGATAATGTGTCAACAACGGTACAGCGTTTGAAAGGTTGAGAACAGGTATGTGAGGTGCATTATACAACGTGATAAGTGGCTGGAGATGTGTCAAGCCTCGCATTTGTTAAGCATGAACAGATTAAATTTATAACCAAACGGTAAACTTGTGACCAAACGAGAAATTAGTCAGAAGGAAGACTTGTGTTTATTATTATTGAAAATTTATGGCGGGAATCATCAGCCCATAAGGTAAGTAAGGCCAATTTCCTTTATTTTCTCTAGTTTCCTCACCTTTGTGTAACTCATGAATGGTTTTCACACTTGACCACCCCCCCCCCCAACGGCTTTCATGTCCTTTGGCTCCTTTGTGTCTCAGGCTTTGGTACGATTTCTTTTTTACGTTTTTCAGTGTTTTACTCAAATCTGACCTTCATTTCTTGTGCAAATCAGCGGTTTTTGCCCCCCAAAATAACATTATTTTTAACAGAAACAGCTAATTTGCACAAAAATGGACGTCATATTTGAGTAAAACACTCCAAAATACACAAAAAGAAAACCTATTCTCATACCAAAGGAACCAACCTACCTAACCTAACCTACAAGGAGGAGACAACTGAGGAGTATTAACTTCTGGTAAACATGGTGGGAACCTGAGGACAGCCAATGTACTAATATTAACCGAGACATTACAAGTACAACAAGAAATGATGAAAGCTAAACTTAACATTCATGAGCTCATAAAACTCGTAATTTATTTCTATTGTCTTCAACTTTTTTCGTCAAAGTTGAATTTCCTGGTGGATAAATTTTTTTGTGTGTGAATATTTCCATTAATTCCTCAGTGTGGGTTTATGTATTTACTCAGCGAGAAACACCTGGTTAAATTCAAAATAACTACTGGATAATGCGGGTACAGTTACATTTAAGTCATTACAAAAACAAAAAGTCTTGGAGCCAACGATGATAATACAATAAGTAATGCCAGTGAATACAAGAACCTCTTTATTTCCTTTAATTAATTTATTGTTGAAAAATTTGTGATGATTGCTAAATTAAGATTGGAGACTTGAGCCTTGGAAAAGATAACTAAAACTCGCGCCGGTTGAGGTACTGTATATTTATGAGAAATGAGTTTTGATGAAAGCTTCGGAAACACAATTACTTCAGGTTCGAGTAGGGCGCGGAATTAAAGTTGATTAAGTACTGCTCTTGACAATTTACTTATTAAATTCTATGACATCTTCTGGACACTTACGGAGTCGGGCGATCTGGTGAACCTTCCGTACAGTGTTCTTAAACGGTCAAATTTTAGTTTCCGTCATCCTTGTATTTTGATATCGAGGCTAATCTAACGTAACCTGACCTAACCAACCTAACCTAACCAAATGTAACCTGACCCAACCTAACTTACATCTAACTTCTGATTCCCCCCATGATGGAAACTAAAATAATATTAAACATGTTGTCCAAGGCCCCCTGACATCCCTCTTATGTTGTGGTCTATTGATAAGTACTGCCAATTACCGACCCAAGATAAGTGCGCGCCCCTGTATCTTATCAAGTACTGTAGTTATGTTGTATAATAGCCTGCCCATAGCCAATCATTAGAACAAGTATATATTATGCATGGTGGTGGCAAAACTAATTCTGAATATATGACCAATTAACGGTGTAGCCTAATTACATACTACATAATGGTTTGTACACTAATTATTTATTAACTATGATGTGATAATATTTTTCTATGGATGAATGGACCCTTAGTACACATTCTGGTTAATATTCGTCCATTGACTGTCCGCAGGTTTCCAATTTTCAATATTACAGACACAAAGAATATAAACAACGAAACATTTGATTTCATATAATTTTTTGTGCGAGTCAATATTAACGGAGTATCTCACAAATTTCTACGCGGATATTTCTGTATCCGCCTTGTTGCCAAAGTCACTTGTCACCCTCCTTTCCTCCTCTTCGCGACATGACAACCAATGACCTTCAAGTATCGTGTCATGTGACTTGGCTGGCCAATCATTTTGAAACAGCCTTCCAATGCGCCCTTTCGAATTTTGAAGGATTTCGTGATGGCGTGTGATAAGTGTTCTCTCCCATATCTAAAGGCGACTGCACACACGCGGTCTGGCCAGCAAAACAAAGTCGTTTGATGATGATGATGAGATGGAGAGAAGAGAGCCGTTAGCTCTGAAGATGGGAGACGGTGTAGGAGGAAGGTAAAGCTAGGAAGTGGGAAATAAAGTGGGAGATTGATAGCAGGTGGGCTGTCCACATTGCGGGAAAGAGACGTTTTGCGTCACACTGGGATCTTTTGTTGATGCGTCTGCCCAACGCAGCAAAAACAACAAAGAGTCTAGACTGGTTCGCCATGGATCCCGACCTAATTGATGTGTATAAGCATCTCAAGAGGCACTACTCTGTTGAGTGTCCTCACTTGGAGCCGGCGGACGCTCGCCCCACAAGGGGTCACAGCTCAAGATTGAAGAAGCCGCAAGTCCAGAAAACTGAGGGCAAACTTTTTCGGAGTGAGAGTTGTGAACTCTTGGAACAATCTACCAGAACGTGTTGTGACGGCACCGAGTGTGAGCTCTTTCAAGACAAGACTTGACCAACACTGAAGCAGGTTCAGGTACATTCAGTAGCCGGTGCATGCCCAGTACTTGCCAACAGTGCGTAACAGAGACGTGACCGATCGCCCAAGCGGCTAACGAGCCGATCTGTGGTGAAGAGGATAAAAGTAAAAGTTACTACAGTTGAGGCCTTGCAAGATTGTGCTATAGTT
The DNA here is from genome assembly GCF_018991925.1 of Homarus americanus. Classification (NCBI taxonomy): domain Eukaryota; kingdom Metazoa; phylum Arthropoda; class Malacostraca; order Decapoda; family Nephropidae; genus Homarus; species Homarus americanus. Next base: position 7,723,397 of record NW_024738300.1, on the reverse strand, counting down.
CTTCAATTGCTGAAGCAAGTGAGGCGTCTGCAAAAGCTAAAGAAAAGACACTCACAGATACTCACAGATGATCTTCTGGAAGAGGCTCACGCCTGTGACTCCAGCTCAATAGCCTCTTATCTACTCAGACGGTGGCTGTGTGTGGCGGATATTTGTGCTCTATAATTATATACTTGTTGATTTTTCCAGTAATTATCTAATTTTGCTTCAAACTTTTCCACCGTCTCCACACTCACTACCCACTCAGGTAACCCATTCCAGTTGTTGACAACCCTACTCGTGAACGAATGTCTTCTGAGATTTAGCCTCGCTCTTGTTTTGTAGATCTTCTTTGTGTTCCCCCTGGTAGTGTCAGCCTCCCTCATGTGGAACATTCCTGCTGTACATGCCTGGTCATATATGCCACACACTATCTTGTATGTTTCCACTTGGTCCCCACGAGATCTGTACGCCAGTGTCGGTAACTGTAATTTCCTTAGTCTTTCCTCATAAGATAAATCCTTGATCTGTGGTACTAATTTGGTAGCCCTCCTCTGTACATTCTCTACTGCTTCAATATCCTTAATGAGATATGGGCACCAAATTTGATTAGCATACTCAAGGTGTGGCCTAACCAGAGCAGTGTACAGAGTCTTGAATATTGGTGCATCCAGATGAACAAAAGTTCTTCTAATAATGCCCACTATTTTATTAGCCTTGTTGATTTTCTCAGCTAGATGGTCAGAAAACGTCTGCTTATCATCGATGACTACCCCTATATCCTTTTCTACAGTGGTCTTCTTGATCGTGGTGTACATATGATATCCATGGTCAGCAACTTTTGTTCTTCCTATCCTCATGTATTTACTTTTTTCTGGGTGAAAGTTCAGCATCCACTTCTCAGTCCAACCCCTGATCCCATCCAGGTCCTCCTGCAGCATGTCACAATCCTCATCTCGTTCTATTTTCCTAAAAATCTTTGTGTCATCCGCATATAGATATACCTCACTGTCGTGTTTAATTGCCTCAGGCAGGTCATTGATAAAAAGGACAAACAGCAGGGGGCCGAGGACAGAACCCTGAGGGACCCCACTAGTGACCTCTCTCCAGTCAGATACTTCTCCATTTACCACAACCCTCTGTTTTCTCTTAGTTAAAAAATTCCTTACCCAATCAAGATATTTTTCATCAATGCGATAACTAGATACTTTTTCTAATAGTCTTTTGTGGGGTACTCTATCAAAAGCCTTCATGAAGTCACAATACACTATGTCCACAGCCTGACTGTCATCGATAATTTCCGTCCACCTGTCTAGTGCCCTAATCAACTGTAGGACTGTTGACCTGCCGGAAATGAAGCCAAACTGTTTATTACTAAACAATCCATATTTTTTCATATGGGATATCATCTCTTCCCGTAATATTGACTCCATTAATTTGCAGATTACACTAGTTAGATTGACTGGCCTGTAGTTTCCTGGTTCACTTTTACTTACCTTCTTATAGATAGCTGTGATATATGCAATATGCCAGTCCTCGGGTATATTTCCTTCTTCAAAAGAGCTTTCACACAAGATCCTCAGAGGCTGAAGTAGTTCCTCCATCATCTCCTTAATGACTCTTGGATGTAACCCATCTGGACCGGGAGACTTATGTCTTTTCAATTTTTGAATCACCTTTCTTATTTTGCCCTCGGTTATCTCCAGGTGTTCAAGTGCTGGCACGTTTTTCTTGTTGGCTGTTGGTATCCCCCTATCTGGTTCCTTGATAAAAACTCGTGAGAATTGCAATTCTAGCTTTTGTTCTTGTTTTTGTCTGTACATACTTCCAGAACACTTTTGGATTTGCCTTAACATTTTTCGCAATTTACTTAATCGTATACTATGAACAGGTCCTAAGTGCTTGTATGGACGATGTTGATGAGTTAAAAGTAGCAGCCCGGGATTCTGTTTCCCCCAGGAAGTTAATTGGTCCGCGCCGTGAATTATATACATTTTACACTAATATGTACACCATAGGTTGAGTGCAGAGTTTAAAGTAATAATTTCCATACAATCTGGGACGACAATATCAGCGGGGCTGGCGTGCATAGACTTACTGCAACACACTGCAACATCGCCTGCACGCCCCCGTCTGTCACGTCTCATGCATAAGGTATGGCCGGCGAACTTGGCGCAATTCTGGGCAGTTGTGGCATCCAGCTATTCTGTCTAATACTTGAACTATACACATGGACGATGTTGTGTGTTTAGGTATTGACATTAATGATTCAGCCTTTAATGTTGTGTGTGTCTCTCTCTCTCTCTCTCTCTCTCTCTCTCTCTCTCTCTCTCTCTCTCTCTCTCTGTATTCATGTTAATTCTCTATTACATCACAGGTGTGTATGCTTCTTACTTAATTAAGAGTGTTATTGTGACGACAGCTGTGTTTGTGTGCCGTCATATTGTACCAGTTATGTATGTCACTACGGGCAAGCTGTAGGCTCCCCAACACATTGCCAGGGCCCAGGACTGTATAGATGAGTGTGACATCTTAATCTGCTTAACGCTTGTCCAGTCTTATTTTTGGCACCTCAGTTTGTTATACGGACATACGGTATATACCTGCCGGGTTTAATGGACAGTTACACACTAAGTTATTAAGAATTGTAGATGATGTGAAGAATAGGCATCCCAGCTTAGTTCACCTGATGATTGAACACCCTAGGCCTAACCTACATTGGGGGAGTTGGGTTAGATTAGACGTTAGAGCGTTTAATAATCAGGTGAACTAAGCTGGGGTGCCAAGCTTTTAAAGACACCGCCAACTACCGCAGGATCGCGCTGCTCTCTGTAGCTGGCAAGATTATTTCCCGAGTCCTCCTAAACAGACTTCTTCCTGATGCGGAAAACTTCCTCCCAGAATTTCAATGTGGATTTAGCCCATCTCGTGGCACTACTGACATGATATTTGCTGCTCGCCAGATACAGGAAAAGTGCAGAGAACAGCATCGAGACCTGTACATGGCTTTCATCGACCTAACCAAGGCCTTCGACTCGGTCAACAGGGAAGCCTTCTGGTGGACCCTCAGCCGTTTTGGTTGCCCACCAAAATTCATCGCCATTGTAAGGCAACTCCATGATGGCATATACGGCAGTGTCCTGCACAATGGCACCCAGTCTGAGTTCTTCCCCATCCAAACGGGGGTTAAACAAGGGTGTGTACTGGCACCAACTCTCTTTTCCATTTTCTTGGCTGCCTTCCTTACTCGTGTCAGTGCCAATTAGCCGGCGGGGTGGACATCGAGTACTGGATGAAGGGTCTTTTCAACATAAGACGATTCCAGGCAGGAACAAAGGTGTCTACAGCTTCCATTACTGAACTTCAGTATGCAGACGACCTCATCATCCTTGTTGATCACACTGAACACAAGCTACAGGAGATCCTAAACACCTATGTATATGCGTATGCACACTTCGGTCTTGAGGTGAATATACATAAGACTCAGATTCTCTTTCAACCTGTCCCTGGTTCAGCCACACCACCATCCGACCAGCTTAACGGTACTACCCTCTCTAATGTTACCCACTTTCGGTATCTCGGCTCCCACCTGTCCACCACCGTGGACATCGATGAAGAGATTCAGTATCGGATCAGATGGGCATCTCAAACCTTTGGCAGACTCCAAAACCACGTCTTCAGCTGTAGGGAGTTGAAATTATCAACAAAGTTACACGTATATCGAGCAGTGGTCCTCCCCACCCTGCTATATGGTAGCGAGACATGGATCACATACAGGAGGCACCTCAAGACACCTAAAAACTTTCACCAACGTAGTCTACGTTCCATCCTCCATGATCGCTGGGAAGACAAAAGAACAAATGCCAGTATTTTTGCTGACACCAACTGTAGGAGTATCGAGGCTACCATTACCCATGAACAACTACGCTGGACTGGCCGTGTTACCCTCATGGACGACAGGAGACTGCCAAAGCAGCTACTTTACCGTCACCTAACGAATAGTAAACGTAACGCTGGCGGGCAACTGAAAAGGTAAAGGATAGTCTTAAGACAAACCTGAAAAAGTGCCAAATTGACCCCCTCACCTCGGAGTCGATTACTCTACATCGTAACGCTTAAAGGAGCACCATACGAGGTGTCAATACTTTCTAGTTACCCCGACTGCAAATCGAGGCAGACAAGCGTCAACGCTGGAAAGACGCTGCTGCCGCCCCTCCTGCACTAGATGTAGCCCTCAACATGTGCAACTCATGTGAACGACGCTGCGGGTCCCGTATCGGTCTCTTTAGTCTCCTCAAAACTCACCAACTTAGGTGACATCCCTAATAACTCATATCATTGTATCGTAGCTGGATGATCGTCATACTCGATTCCGAGTGACAGCGAAGTAGTATGTATGTATGTGTGTGTGTGTGGGGGAGGGGGTGAGGTGGAAGTGGAACAGACGGGCCTTGACCCAGCACACACTGTATTATTGGTGGGCGGCCGCTGCCATACAACATAGAATACTGAAGTGGTTTGGACAAGTGGAGAGAGTGGATCATGTGAATATGACAGGAGGAGTGTGTCTAGCTGAGGAGGAGGAGGAAGTAGAGGAAGAGGAGGAGGTGAAGGAAAGGCAAGAGGGCAGAGCGAAGCAACATCTTACTGTGTGTGTGTGTGTGTAATTAACTGGCAGACGGTGGAACTTGCGGACAGATTTAATATCCCATTTGTGTAACCCTCTTGTTGACGTACAGCATAAGGAGATAGTTTGGTTACGTTAGGGTTTGGTTACGTTACGTTAAGGTTAAGTTTGGTTACGTTAGGTTAAGGTTAAGTTTGGTTACGTTAGGTTAAGGTTATTTGTGTGTTTGTTTCAGAACCTCATGCTTTTTTGTATCGTACACCTGTTGTTAATTGTTTCGTACACCTGTTGTTAATAGTTTCGTACACCTGTTGTTAATAGTTTTGTACACCTGTTGTTAATAGTTTCGTACACCTGCTGTTAATAGTTTTGTATACCTGTTGTTAATAGTTTTGTACACCTGTTGTTAATAGTTTTGTACACCTGTTGTTAATAGTTTCGTACACCTGTTGTTAATAGTTTTGTACACCTGTTGTTAATAGTTTCGTACACCTGCTGTTAATAGTTTTGTATACCTGTTGTTAATAGTTTTGTACACCTGTTGTTAATAGTTTCGTACACCTGTTGTTAATAGTTTTGTACACCTGTTGTTAATAGTTTCGTACACCTGTTGTTAATAGTTTCGTACACCTGTTGTTAATAGTTTCGTACACCTGTTGTTAATAGTTTTGTACACCTGTTGTTAATAGTTTCGTACACCTGTTGTTAATAATTTTGTACACCTGTTGTTCATAGTTTCGTACACCTGTTGTTAATAGTTTCGTACACCTGTTGTTAATAGTTTCGTACACCTGTTGTTAATTGTTTCGTACACCTGTTGTTAATAGTTTTGTACACCTGTTGTTAATAGTTTTGTACACCTGTACACCAGTCGTCTCTCGCCAGGCCGTCATTGTTATTGGTTTTCTATTGATTTCGTGTCCTAGATATCTGGGATGAACTCCAGATTTGCGTTGCCTCACCCTCAGCTTATTTCACCTGAATATTTGTCCCCTCAGCTTATTTCACCTGAATATTTGTGCCCTCAGCTTTTTCACCTGAATATTTGTGCCCTCAGCTTTTTTACCTGAATATTTGTGCCCTCAGCTTACTTCACCTGAATATTTGTGCCCTCAGCTTCTTTCACCTGAACATCAACCACCGTAACGTTATTTCTATATAACCAAACTCTTGAACTGTTTTATTTCTTCCATCTGTATTATTCCCGAGGCTCTCTGACTGTTTCTCGTTGTACTTTGTCCCCCTCCCAGGCCCCGATGTGGGTCGGTCACCTGGGCCCGGGTGGGTCTAATTCTATAAATAAAAACAACAACAACGCTAACTTAACCTAACGCTAACTTAACCTAACCTGGCATAACCTAACCCCTAGATTACGTAAGAGTGGTTTATCTTCAGGTGAAATAAGCTGGCAGAAGACAACCTTCAGGTGAAATAAGCTGGCAGGGGACAACCTTCAGGTCAAATAAGCTGGCAGGAGACAACCTTCAGGTGAAATAAGCTGGCAGGGGACAACCTTCAGGTGAACTAAGCTGGCAGAGGACAACCTTCAGGTGAACTAAGCTGGCAGAGGACAACCTTCAGGTAAAATAAGCTGGCAGGCGACAACCTTCAGGAGAACTAAGCTGAATCTTTAACTATAATACGCTAGTGCGGGCGAATCTTCAGGTGAAATAAGCAGGCGGCGGTGAGGGGGCGGAGAGAGAAATAAGAATCTTGAGGCGATCCGATATAAGTGAGAGGATGATGGGATGGGTGGCGTGAGGCGTGGAGGTGAAGGTTATATAGTGTCAGGTAAGGCCCTCACTCCACCTCCCTGAATAGTGTCAGGTAAGGCCCTCACTCCGCCTCCCTGAATAGTGTCAGGTAAGGCCCTCACTCCGCCTCCCTGAGTAGTGTCAGGTAAGGCCCTCACTCCGCCTCCCTGAGTAGTGTCAGGTAAGGCCCTCACTCCGCCTCCCTGAATAGTGTCAGGTAAGGCCCTCACTCCGCCTCCCTGAATAGTGTCAGGTAAGGCCCTCACTCCGCCTCCTTGAATAGTGTCAGGTAAGGCCCTCACTCCGCCTCCCTGAGTAGTGTCAGGTAAGGCCCTCACTCCGCCTCCCTGAGTAGTGTCAGGTAAGGCCCTCACTCCGCCTCCCTGAATAGTGTCAGGTAAGGCCCTCACTCCGCCTCCCTGAATAGTGTCAGGTAAGGCCCTCACTCCGCCTCCTTGAATAGTGTCAGGTAAGGCCCTCACTCCGCCTCCCTGAATAGTGTCAGGTAAGGCCCTCACTCCGCCTCCCTGACTCACCACCATGACCCTCTCACCTGTTTACCTTTACTACCAGAAAATAAGTGTGAGTAGAGTACTTGGTTCACCTGAAGATTAGCAACCCTAACACTTACCTTACCTTACCTTGCCTTGCCTTACCTAACCTAACCTAACCTATCCTAAACCAGCATAATAATTACAGGAACTAAGTTGAAGAGAGTTATATAATCCTCACGTGGAATCGACTGTTTATAAACTGATTGAATCTCGACCCACACACACATACACGCTACTACTACTTTTTCTTTTTTATTATTATAACGTGGCCTCCAGCCTCCCCCAATAGCCACACCTTCGCCGCCATTATCGTAATACATACTGTAAGTAGCTATCCTAGCTGTGTTGAGTTAGTTGAGCCGCAGATCTTTGCGGCATTCATTGACTGTTGCCTCGTAGTCAATATCTGCAGCTGTTGTCGGCTTTGGGGCCAATGCTCTCGTTCCCCTGAGGCAGAGCAAAGCAGACCTAAGGGGAGAGATGGACAGTCGACATCTCATCCAGGCTGTAACATAACTTCTGGGCTGCTGCTTCTGTTCGGATAACACCTCTGCGAGTCTGGCGTAGAAGCATCTTGCACTTGGTCCCATCGCACCAGAGGAGTGAAGCTACCTTGATCAACGTTCTGAATTCTCTCCCTATATGCAATAATCTTGTCGTTCTTGTTCCTTCTGTGTACAACATCGAGAGCTAGGTTGCGGTGACATGAGTCCATGGGATCAAAAATCCATATGTCGAAGAAGGCTCGCTGTCCCTGTTACTAGTACTTTGCTGTCACTCAGAATCGAGTATGACGATCATCCAGCTATGATACAATACTAAGAATTATTAGGGATGTCACCTTCGTTGGTGTGCTCTGAGGTGGCTCGAGAGGCCGATACGGGACCGCCAGGGTCGTCCACTGATGTTGCACGTGTGCAGGGCTACATCTAGTGCGGGAGGGGCGGCGGCAGCGTCTTTCCGGCGTTGGCGCTTGTCTGCCTCGGTATGTAGTCGGGCCAACTCGAAAGTATTGACACCTCGTGTGGTGCTCCTCAAACGTTAGGGTGTGGAATAATCGTTTCCCAGGTGACGGGGTCGATTTGGCACTTTTTCAGGTTTGTCTTAAGACTATCCTTATACCGTTTCAGTTACCCGCCAGCGTTACGTTTACTATTCGTTCGGTGACTGTAAAGAAGCTGCTTTGGCAGTCTACTGTCGTTCATGTGGGTAACATGGCCAGTCCAACGTAGTTGTTCATGGATAATGGTAGCCTCGATGCTCCTACAGTTGGTGTCAGCAAGAATACTGGTAGAGTAAAATTTTGTTCTCTTGTCTTCCCAACGAACTCGGAGGATGGAATATAGACCATGTTGGTAAAAGTTTTCAAGTGTCTTGAAGTGCCTCCTGTATGTGACCCATGTCTCGCTGCCATATAGGAGGGTGGGGAGGACCACTGCTTGATATATGTTCAACTTTGTAGATAATTTCAGCTCCCTACAGTTAAAGACACGGGTACGGAGTCTGCCAAAGGCTTGAGATGCACATCTGAGCCGATATTGAATCGCTTCATCGATGTCCGCCGTTGTGGACAGGTGGGAGCCGAGATACCGAAAGTGGGTAACATTAGAGAGGGTAGTACCGTTAAGCTGGATGGATGGTGGAGGTGTGGCTGAACCAGGTGCAGGTTGAAAGAGAATCTGAGTCTTTCGTACATTCACCTCAAGGCCGAAGTGTGCATACGCATCTGCATAGGTGTTCAGGATCTCCTGTAAGTCGTGTTCAGTGTGATCAACAAGGATGAGTTCAGTGTGAGCGACAACGGTGAGGTCATCTGCGTACTCGATGTCCACCCCGCCGGCTAAATTGGCACTGGCACGAGTAAGGAATGCAGCTACGAAAATGGAAAAGAGAGTTGGTGCCAGTACACACCCTTGTTTAACCTCTGTTTGGACTGGGTGCCATTGTGCAGAACATTGCCGTTCATACCATCGTGGAGTTGCCTCACAATGGCGATGAATTTTGGTGGGCAACCAAAACGGCTGAGGATCCACCATAGGGCTTCCCTGTTGACCGAGTCGAAGGCCTTGGTTAGGTCGATGACGGCCATGTACAGGTCACGAGTCCCGCTAATATACAGTACAGTGAAACCTTCATAAAGCGGACCTCTCTAGTCACATACGGACTTCCCCCTCCATATAGTCCGTTAAATAGAGGTTTCACGGTAATAGTACAGTGGTATAACACTTTCTTGACACCCCCGGAGCCCTATGTAGGGGTGTTTGTACCCTGGGGGGGCTAGCGTGTGTTGGTCACGTGGGTCAACACAGCTGGCTAGTCCTCCCTCCCTTCCTTCTGACCCTCCCTCTCTCCCTTCCCTTCCTTCATCTTCTGGCCCTCTTTCCTTCCTTCACTTTCTTCATCTGGCCCTCTTTCCTTCCTTCCCTTCCTTCATCTAACCCTCCCTCTGGCCTTTCCTTCATCTGGCCCTCTTTCCTTCCTTCCCTTCCTTCATCTGGCCCTCTCTTCCTTCATCTAACCCTCCCTCTGGCCTTTCCTTCATCTGGACCTCTCCCTACCCTACCCCTCCTTCTCCCACGTTTGTTGTTGTTACGTCACGCCTCTGGTCCCCTCCCCCTCTCGTATGTGTTACAGTACTGGATAATAACTGTATAAAACTGTATTTATTGTAATAAGGTATAAGAGATAACTATGTTTAACTTTCTTACCGTAGCTACAGTATAATACAGTGGGGAGAAAGTCGACTCTCGTAACATACAAATGTTTGTCGATGACGCCAAGTTATTTCGGGAAATCAAGAACCAAGCGGACCGTGAAGAGCTGCAGAAGGACCTCTGTGGGCTCCAAGAATGGTCGAAGAAATGGCTGCTGAGATTCAATGTCACGAAGTGTAAGAGGATGCACCTGGGACGTACCAACGGTAAGGAGGCGTATCATATGTCCCAACGGGATGAAGAAACTGCACTAGTTGAGACTGTATGTGAGAAGGACCTAGGTGTGTATGTTGACAATGAGCTGAAGTTCTCGGGCCATTGCGAGAAGAAGGTAAATCAGGCAAATAAGTTATTGGGTCTTATAAGAAGGTCGTTCAGATATCTAGACGGTCCGTCCCTCGTAACGATCTTCAGGAGTGAAGTGCTTCCCCATCTGGAGTACTGTCACCCCATCTGGTCCCGAGATATGCTAGGGACTGTCAGTTGGTTGAAAATGTTCAAAGGAGGGCCACCAGACTGGTGCCTGCACTTCGGCATCTCAGCTACCCTGAGAGATTGGAGCGCCTGAACTTGCCTAGCTTATACTACAGACGGGCAAGGGGGGACCTAGTTGAGGTGTATAAGTATCTCAGGGGGCACTATTCAGTTGAGTGTCCTTTCTTGGAGCTGGCGGACGCTCGCCCCACAAGGGGTTACAGCTCAAGATTGAAGAAGCCGCAAGTCCAGAAAACTGTGAGGGCAAACTTTTTCGGAGTGAGGGTTGTAAACTCTTGGAACAATCTACCAGAGAGTGTTGTGACGGCACCGAGTGTGAGCTATTTCAAGAGAAGACTTGACCAACACTGGAGCAGGTTCAGGTACATTCAGGAGCCGGTGCATTCCCAGTACCTGCCAACAGTGCGTGACAGAGACGTGACCGATCGCCTGGGCGGCTAACGAGCCGATCAGTGGTGAAGAGGATAAAAGTAAAGTTGATCTAATGTTTACAAGTTGTTCATATCAGAGCGGAGTACAGTAATGGAGGAATAATGCGGTGATGTGTTAAACGACTTCAATATCTGTTAACGGGTGATGGTAACATAAATAGGCCGACTTTGACAGATTAACAGGTGAGGGAAACAGAGGAAAACCGACTTTGACAGATTAACAGGTGAGGGAAACAGGAAAACCGACTTTGACAGATTAACAGGAGGTGGAAACAGAGAAAACCCGACTTTGACAGATTAACAGGTGATGGAAACAGAGAAAACCGACTTTGACAGATTAACAGGTGAGGGAAACAGAGAAAACCCGACTTTGACAGATTAACAGGTGATGGAAACAGAGAAAACCCGACTTTGACAGATTAACAGGAGGTGGAAACAGAGCCGACTTTGACAGATTAACAGGAGGTGGAAACAAGCCAGCTGACAGATTAACAGGTGATGGAAACAGAAAACCCGACTTTGACAGATTAACAGGAGGTGGAAACAGAAAACCCGACTTTGACAGATTAACAGGAGGTGGAAACAGAGAAAACCCGACTTTGACAGATTAACAGGAGGTGAAACAAAAGAAACCCGACGACAGATTAACAGGAGGTGGAAACAGAGGAAAACCGACTTTGACAGATTAACAGGAGGTGGAAACAGAGGAAAACCGACTTTGACAGATTAACAGGAGGTGGAAACAGAGGAAAACCGACTTTGACAGATTAACAGGTGAGGGAAACAGAGGAAAACCGACTTTGACAGATTAACAGGTGATGGAAACAGAGAAAACCCGACTTTGACAGATTAACAGGAGGTGGAAACAGAGGAAAACCGACTTTGACAGATTAACAGGTGATGGAAACAGAGGAAACCGACTTTGACAGATAACAGGAGGTGGAAACAGAGAAAACCCGACTTTGACAGATTAACAGGAGGTGGAAACAGAGAAAACCCGACTTTGACAGATTAACAGGTGAGGAAACAGAGGAAAATCGACTTTGACAGATTAACAGGTGAGGGAACAGAGAAACCCGACTTGACAGATTAACAGGAGGTGGAAACAGAGGAAACCGACTTTGACAGATTAACAGGTGATGGAAACAGAGGAAAACCGACTTTGACAGATTAACAGGTGAGGGAAACAGAAGAAAACCCGACTTTGACAGATTAACAGGAGGGGAAACAGAGGAAAACCGACTTTGACAGATTAACAGGTGATGGAAACAGAGGAAAACCGACTTTGACAGATTAACAGGTGAGGGAAACAAAGAAACCTGACTTTGACAGATTAACAGGAGGTGGAAACAAAGGAAAACCCGACTTGACAGATTAACAGAGGTGGAAACAAAGAAACCCGACTTTGACAGATTAACAGGAGGTGGAAACAAAGAAACCCGACTTTGACAGATTAACAGGAGGTGGAAACAGAGGAAAACCCGACTTGACAGATTAACAGGAGGTGGAAACAAAGAAAACCCGACTTGACAGATTAACAGGAGGTGGAAACAAAGGAAAACCCGACTTTGACAGATTAACAGGAGGTGGAAACAAAGAAAACCTGACTTTGACAGATTAACAGGAGGTGAAACAAAGAAAACCCGACTTTGACAGATTAACAGGAGGGAAACAGAGAAAACCCGACTTTGACAGATTAACAGGAGGTGGAAACAAAGAAAACCCGACTTTGACAGATTAACAGGAGGTGGAAACAAAAACCCGACTTGACAGATTAACAGGAGGTGGAAACAGAGGAAAACCCGACTTTGACAGATTAACAGGAGGTGGAAACAAAGAAAACCCGACTTTGACAGATTAACAGGAGGTGGAAACAGAAAACCGACGACAGATTAACAGGAGGAAACAAAGAAAACCCGACTTTGACAGATTAACAGGAGGTGAAACAGAAAACCCGACTGACAGATTAACAGGAGTGGAAACAGAAAACCCGACTTTGACAGATTAACAGGAGGTGGAAACAAAGAAAACCCGACTTTGACAGATTAACAGGAGGTGGAAACGAAAACCGACATTGATTAACAGGTGAGAAACAGAGAAAACCGACTTTGACAGATTAACAGGTGAAACAGAAAACCCGACGACAGATTAACAGGTGAGGAAACAGAAAACCCGACTTTGACAGATTAACAGGAGGTGGAAACAGAAAACCCGACGACAGATTAACAGGAGGTGAAACAGAGAAAACCCGACTTGACAGATTAACAGGTGGAAACAGAGGAAAATCGACTTGACAGATTAACAGGTAGAAACAGAGGAAAATCGACTTTGACAGATTAACAGGTGGGAAAAACTGACTGACAGATTAACAGGAGGGAAACAGAGAAAACCCGACTGACAGATTAACAGGGAGGGAAACAAGAAAACCCGACTTTGACAGATTAACAGGTGAAACAGAGGAAAATCGACTTTGACAGATTAACAGGTAGAAGAGGAAAATCGACTTGACAGATTAACAGGTGAAACAGAAAACCCGACGACAGATTAACAGGAGGTGAAACAGAGAGAAAACCCGACTTTGACAGATTAACAGGAGGTGAAACAAAACCCGACTTTGACAGATTAACAGGTGAGAAACAGAGGAAAACCGACTTTGACAGATTAACAGGTGAGAAACAGAAAACCCGACTGACAGATTAACAGGAGGTGAAACAGAAAAACGACGATTAACAGGGAAACAGAGGAAAACCGACTTTGACAGATTAACAGGTGAAAACAAAGAAAACCGACTTTGACGAATTAACAGGTGAAACAGAGAAAACCGACTTTGACAGATTAACAGGGAGAAACAGAGAAAACCGACTTGACAGATTAACGGGTGAAACAGAGAAAAACCTGACTTTGACAGATTAACAGGTGAGGGAAACAGGAAAACTGACTTTGACAGATTAACAGGTGAGAAACAGAGGAAAACCCGACTTTGACAGATTAACAGGTGAGAAACAGAGGAAAACCGACTTTGACAGATTAACAGGTGAAACAGAGGAAAACCGACTTTGACAGATTAACAGGTGAGGAAACAGAAAACCCGACTTTGACAGATTAACAGGAGGTGAAACAGAAAACCGACTTTGACAGATTAACAGGTAAACAAACGAAGGGAAACAAGAAAACCGCGACAGATTAACAGGAGGGGAAACAGAGAAAACCCGACGACAGATTAACAGGAGGTGGAAACAAAGAAAACCCGACTGACAGATTAACAGGTGAGAAACAAGGAAAACCGACTTTGACAGATTAACAGGTGAAACAGAGAAAATCGACTTTGACAGATTAACAGGTGGGAAACAGAAAAAACCGACCAGATTAACAGGAGGTGGAAACAAGAGGAAAACCGACGACAGATTAACAGGTAGAAACAAGAGGAAAACCGACTTTGACAGATTAACAGGTGAGGGAAACAGAGAAAACCGACTTTGACAGATTAACAGGTGAGGAAACAGAAAACCGACTTTGACAGATTAACAGGTGAAACAGAAAACCGACTTTGACAGATTAACAGGTGAGAAACAGAGAAAACCGACTTTGACAGATTAACAGGTGAGAAACAAGAAAACCGACTTTGACAGATTAACGGGAAACAAAAACACGACAGATTAACAGGTGAAACAAGAAAACCGACTTGACAGATTAACAGTGAAACAAAGAAAACCGACTTTGACAGATTAACAGGAGGGAAACAAAAACCCGACGACAGATTAACAGGTGAGAAACAGAGAAAACCGACTTTGACAGATTAACAGGTGAGGGAAACAGAAAAACCCGACTGACAGATTAACAAGGAGAAACAGAGAAAACCGACGACAGATTAACAGGTGAAACAAGAAAACCCGACTGACAGATTAAGGTGAAACAGGAAAACCGACTTTGACAGATTAACAGGTGAGGAAACAGAAAACCCGACGACAGATTAACAGGTGAGAAACAGAGAAAACCGACTTTGACAGATTAACAGGAGGAGAACAGAAAACCGACTTTGACAGATTAACAGGAGGTAGAACAGAAAACCGACTGACAGATTAACAGGAGGGAAACAAAAAACCGACTGACAGATTAACAGGTGAAACAGAGGAAAATCGACTTTGACAGATTAACAGGTGAAACAGAGAAAATCGACTTTGACAGATTAACAGGTGAGGAAACAGAGAAAACCGACTTTGACAGATTAACAGGTGAGAAACAGAAAAACCGACTTTGACAGATTAACAGGAGGTGAAACAAGAAAACCGACTTTGACAGATTAACAGGAGGTGGAAACAGAAAACCCGACTTTGACAGATTAACAGGTGATGGAAACAGAAAACCCGACTTTGACAGATTAACAGGAGGTGGAAACAGAAAACCCGACTTTGACAGATTAACAGGAGGGAAACAGAGAAAACCGACGACAGATTAACAAGGATGGAAACAAAGAAAACCCGACTTTGACAGATTAACAGGAGGTGGAAACAGAAAACCCGACTTTGACAGATTAACAGGTGATGGAAACAGAAAACCCGACGACAGATTAACAGGAGGGAAACAAGAAAAACCCGACTGACAGATTAACAGGAGGTGGAAACAGAAAACCCGACTTGACAGATTAACAGGTGAAACAGAGGAAAATCGACTTTGACAGATTAACAGGTGGGGAAACAGAAAACCGACTTTGACAGATTAACAGGTGAGAAACAGAAAACCCGACTTTGACAGATTAACAGGAGGTGGAAACAGAGAAACCGACTGACAGATTAACAGGAGGTGAAACAGAAAACCGACTTTGACAGATTAACAGGTGAGAAACAGAAAATCGACTTTGACAGATTAACAGGTGGAGAAACAGAGGAAAATCGACTTTGACAGATTAACAGGTGAAACAAAAACCCGACTGACAGATTAACAGGAGGTGAAACAGAAAACCCGACTTTGACAGATTAACAGGAGGTGGAAACAAAACCCGACGACGAATTAACAGGTGAAACAGAGGAAAATCGACTTTGACAGATTAACAGGTGAGAAACAGGAAAACCGACTTTGACAGATTAACGTAAGTGAAACAAGAAAACCCGACTTTGACAGATAACAGGAGGAGGTGGAAACAGAGGAAAACCCGACTTTGACAGATTAACAGGAGGTGGAAACAAAAAACCCGACTGACAAGATTAACAGGTGAAACAGAGGAAAACCGACTTTGACAGATTAACAGGTGAAACAGAAAAACCGACCGACAGATTAACAGAGGTGAAACAGAAAACCGACTTGACAGATTAACAGGTGATGGAAACAGAAAACCGACTTTGACAGATTAACAGGTGAGAAACAAAAAAACCGACGACAGATTAACAGGTGAGGGAAACAGAGGAAAACCGACTGACAGATTAACAGGTAGGGAAACAGAGGAAAACCGACTTTGACAGATTAACAGGTGAGAAACAGAGAAAACCGACTTTGACAGATTAACAGGTGAAACAGAGAAAACCGACTTTGACAGATTAACAGGTGAAACAGAAAACCGACTTTGACAGATTAACAGGTGAAACAGAGGAAAACCGACTTGACAGATTAACAGGTGAAACGAAAACCCGACGACAGATTAACAGGAGGAAACAGAAAACCGACTGACAGATTAACAGGTTAGAAACAGAAAACCCGACTTTGACAGATTAACAGGAGGTAGAAACAGAAAACCGACTTTGACAGATTAACAGGAGAGTGGAAACAGAGGAAAACCCGACTTGACAGATTAACAGGAGGTTGAAACAAAAACGACTTTGACAGATTAACAGGTGAGGAAACAGAGGAAAACCGACTGACAGATTAACAGGTGAAACAGAGGAAAACCGACTGACAGATTAACAGGTGAAACAGAGGAAAACCGACACGACAGATTAACAGGAGGTGGAAACAGAGAAAACCGACTTTGACAGATTAACAGGTGAGGAAACAAGAGGAAAACCGACTTTGACAGATTAACAGGAGTTGAAACAGAGGAAAACCGACTTTGACAGATTAACAGGTGAAACAGAAAACCGACTTTGACAGATTAACAGGTGAAACAGAGGAAAACCGACTTTGACAGATTAACAGGTGAAAACAGAGGAAAACCGACTTTGACAGATTAACAGGTGAAGAAACAGAGGAAAACCGACTTTGACAGATTAACAGGTGAGGAAACAGAGAAAACCGACTTTGACAGATTAACAGGTGAGAAACAGGAAAACCGACTGACAGATTAACAGGTGAAACAGAGAAAACCGACATGACAGATTAACAGGTGAAACAGAAAAAAACAGAAAGAAAACGACAGATACAGGAGGAAACAAGAGGAAAACCGACTTTGACAGATTAACAGGTGAGGAAACAGAGAAAACCGACTTTGACAGATTAACAGGTGAGAAACAGAGGAAAACCGGCACGACAGATTAACAGGTGTGGAAACAGAGGAAAACCGACTGACAGATTAACAGGTGAAACAGAGAAAACCGACTTTGACAGATTAACAGGTGAAACAGAAAACCGACTTTGACAGATTAACAGGTGAGAAACAGAGAAAACCGACTTTGACAGATTAACAGGTAGAAACAGAAGAGGAAAACCGACTTTGACAGATTAACAGGTGAGAAACAGAGGAAAATGACTGACAGATTAACAGGTAAGAAACAAGAAAACCGACTTTGACAGATTAACAGGTGAAACAGAAAACCGACTGACAGATTAACAGGTAGGGAAACAGAGGAAAACCGACTGACCTGAAACAGAAACCGACAGATTAACAGGAGGGAAACAGAGAAAACAGACTTTGACAGATTAACAGGTGAGAAACAGAGGAAAACCAGACTTTGACAGATTAACAGGTGAAAACAGAAAACCGGCTTTGACAGATAACAGGTGAAACAGAAAAACGACTTTGACAGATTAACAGGTGAAACAGAGAAAACCGACTTTGACAGATTAACAGGTGAAACAGGAAAACCGCTTTGACAGATTAACAGGTGGAAACAGAGAAAACCGACTTTGACAGATTAACAGGTGAGAAACAGAGAAAACAGACTTAAGATTAACAGGTGAGAAACAGAAACCGACTTTGACAGATTAACAGGTGAGAGAAACAGAGGAAAACAGACTTTGACAGATTAACAGGTGAGAAACAGAAAAACCGACACGACAGATTAACAGGTAGAAACAGGAAAACGACTTGACAGATTAACAGGTGAAACAGAGAAAACCGACGACAGATTAACAATGGAAACAGAGGAAAACCGACTCGACAGATTAACAGGTGAGAAACAGAGAAAACCGACTTTGACAGATTAACAGGAGTGAAACAAGGAAAACAGACTTTGACAGATTAACAGGTGAAACAGAGGAAACCGACTTTGACAGATTAACGGAGGAAACAGAGAAAACCGACGACAGATTAACAGGAGAGGGGAAACAGAGGAAAACCGACTTTGACAGATTAACAGGTGAGGGAAACAGAGAAAACCGACTTTGACAGATTAACAGGTAGAAACAGAGAAAACCGACTTTGACAGATTAACAGGTAAGAAACAGAGAAAAACTGACAGATTAACAGGTGAGAAACAGAGGAAAACCGACTTTGACAGATTAACAGGTGAGAAACAGAAAACCCGACTTTGACAGATTAACAGGTGAAACAGAAAACCGACGACAGATTAACAGGTGAAACGGAGGAAAACCGACTTTGACAGATTGGAAGTAGTTTTGTCTATATATTGCAATACTTATAATATAAACAAGAATCCCAACTAGTTCTTGGTTGAGTTGGTGGAGTTAGGTTAGGTTAGAGTAGGTGTGATGAATGATTACTTGAAGACAGAACATAATAATAGTGATTTGTTCTGAGTATGATGTATTAAAATGACTCAATATACTGTAATCATGTTAACCCTGGTGTGTGTGTGTATGTGTGTGTGTATATATGTGTGTTTATGTGTGTGTATGGATGTAGGTTTGTGTGTGTGTGTATATGTTGGTTGGTGTGTGTATGTATGTAGGTAGGTTTGTGTGTGTGTGTGTGTGTGTGTGTCACTCCGACCACCACACCTCAACACTCACCACATTGCATTACTGATTTTCCAGACCCATGAACACAGTATTGATATCAGCATGACCGCTCATAGCTTACGTGTAGGTGTGCTGGGATGTGTAGAGATGTGTAGGTGTGTTGGGATGTGTAGAGAGATGAGGTGGTAGAGATGTGTAGGTGTGTTGGGATGTGTAGAGAGATGAGGTGGTAGAGATGTGTAGGTGTGCTGGGATGTGTATAGAGATGAGGTAGTAGAGATGTGTAGGTGTGCTGGGATGTGTAGAGAGTGAGTTAGTAGAGATGTGTAGGTGTGCTGGGATGTGTAGAGATGAGTTAGTAGAGATGTGTGGGTGTGCTGGGATGTGTGGAGATGAGGTGGTAGGATGTGTGGGTGTGCTGGGATGTGTAGAGATGAGTTAGTATAGATGTGTGGGTGTGCTGGGATGTGTAAGAGATGAGTTAGTAGAGATGTGTGGGTGTGCTGGGATGTGTGAGAGATGAGTTTAGATGTAGGAGATGAGTAGTAGAGATGTGGATGTGTAGGAGATGAGGAAGAGATGTGGTGTGGATGTAGAGAGATGAGTAGTAGAGATGTGTAGGTGTGCTGGATGGGAGTGTATGGAGATGTATACTGGTGTGGTGGGATGTGTAGAGATGAGTGAGTAGAGATGTGTGGGTGTGCTGGGATGTATAGAGAGATGTATACTGTGGTGTGGTGGGATGTAGAGAGATGATGGAGGGATGTGTATATATACTGGTGTGGTGGGATGTGTAGTAGAGATGTGTTGCTGTCTCGACCATGCAAGACCTAGACTCTACTGGTATAGAACACGGGAGGGTAATGGTCAATTTTGCTATACTATAAAACACGAGATGACTGCTAACTTGTTCCGTGTGGTGGCGGTAGTGGTAACTTGGGTGATGTGAGATGGAAAGTGGGAAGGGTGAAATAAAGTGGGTGAGGTGGTGGTGGGGTCAAAGTAGGTGTGGTGAGGGTGGGTCAATCTTCAAGTGATCCATACTAAAAGTGTACACCTGTAAGTAAGACCAATCACTTAACAAAGACACAGGATATGTACTGATACACACACACACTCTCTCTCCTGTATCTTCTTTAATACAGTGTAATACATATACCTGTCTTATGTGTGCATGTGTATAGGTTGAGATTACCTGAAGATTACCTCAGCTACCCCACACTACCCCCCACCGACCACACCACACTACACCGCAGCTAGCCCCACACTACTTTCACCACCCACACTACTGCACACTACAGCTACCCCCACACTACTCCACTACCCAGCTCCCCACACTACCCCATTACCAGCTACCCCACACTACCCCAGCTACCCCTCACTACCCAGTACACGCAGTTACCCCACACTACCGCAACTACCCCACATCACCAGCCACTCTCATGATCAATTACTGGTTCAGAGACAGGACAGGTGACTGTTACTCTGACATACATCAGTGTTTGTGACATACATACATACAGCCTATTTCCCCTTAATATTAGCCACCCTATTCGAACCTAACCTAACCAAATGTAACCTAACCTAACTTAGTTTAATTTAAGCTATTCCAACCTAACCTATTCTAACATACCCTAACCTATCCTAGCCTAATCTAACCTAACCTACTGTAACTTAACCTAAACCACCCTAACCTATCCTTACCTAATCTAACCTAACCTACTGTAACTTAACCTAAATCAACCTAACCTAACCTAAACCACCCTAACCTTACCTCACCTAACCTAACCTAACCTAACCTCACCTAACCTAACCTAACCCTCCCAGGTATCGTTAGGGTGTTTTTAAGAAATAAGCTAATTGACAGCCCGTCTTAACGGCACCGGGGGTCAACAGGTAATGTCAACAGGTACTAACAACATGTGTCAACAGGTAATCGGGTTAACAGGTGTCAGTCAACAGGTATGGGGTCAACAGGTAATGGGGTCAACAGGTATTGGGTCAACAGGTAATGGGGTCAACAGGTAATGGGGTCAACAGGTAATGGGGGCAACAGGTAATGGGGTCAACAGGTAATGGGGTCAACAAGTAATGGAGTCAACAGGTAATGGGGTTAACAGGTAATGGGGGCAACAGGTAATGGGGTCAACAGGTAATGCAACAATATAAATGGGGTCAACAGGTAATGGGGTTAACAGTAACAAACAACAGGTAATGGAAAGGTATTGGGGCAACAGGTAATGGGGTCAACAGGTAATGGGGTCAACAAGTAATGGGGTCAACAGGTAATGGGGTCAACAGGTCAATGGTGTCAAATAAATATGTAGTGATGTCAACAGGTAATGAGATCAACAGGTAATGGAATCAACAGGTAATGGGGTTAACAGGTAATGGGGTTAACAGGTAATGGGGGTTAACAGGTAATGGGGTCAACAGGTAATGGGTTAACAGGTAATGGGGTTAACATGTAGTGATGTCAACAATGAGATCAACAGGTAATGGAATCAACAGGTAATGGGATCAACTGGTAATGGGGGTCAACCAATAGCAAAACTAACAAGAAATAAGAGTCAAAATGGTGTGAATCCCCTTGACGTGTTAAATACGAGGGCGTGATAAAGATGGAGGGGACATAACAATTGAGTGGATACTGAAGCGAGTGATGGGGGGTAAATGGCCGGGTGCGTGTACTGCATTGATGATGTGATTGCTTTATTGTTCTGAGGATCCATTTACTGGGTGTAGTGGGGGAGGGAGGAGGGTCATATTACAAGAGATTGGTGGTATTTTATCTCTGGTTGTCACGGGATTGAGTCGGTGATGGGTGGTAGTGGTGGTGGTGGGTGAAGAATAAGGTGGGTGGTGGGTGGGTAGTGGTGGTAGTGGTGAACGGGGTGAAGAATAAGGTGGGTGTGGGTAGTGGTGGTGGGTGAACGGGGTGAAGAATATGGTGGTGGGTAGTGGTGGTGGTGGGTGAACGGGGTGTGGAGTGTAGTGGGTGAGGGTGAAGAATAGTGGTGGTGGGAGGGTGTAGGTGAGTGGGTGGTGGGTGGGTAGTGGTGGTGGTGGGTGAACGGGGTGAAGAATAAGGTGGGTGGTGGGTGGGTAGTGGTAGGGTGAACGGGGTGAAGAATATGTGGGTGGTGGGTGGGTAGTGGTAGGGTGAACGGGGTGAAGAATAAGGTGGGTGGTGAATGAGGTCTCGTCTTGTTTACTTGGTAGGAAAGATGTTTATGTACAGTAGCTATAACAACTATCTGTGTATATTTTGTGGGGAAACAATATGAGACTATGGACTGTCAATAGGCACACGTAAAATTTCGGAGCATATTGACTCCCACCTGATCAGATAGTTGTGTTAGCTACTGTATGTCTCCCTTGCTGAGCTGACTCGAAAGGGTTGAATGTTCCTCAAGGTGGAGTTGGGTCGTGGTGTGTACAGTATAGGTTGGTGGTGGTGGGGTAGGTGACGTGCGCCGCAGACAGGGACTCTTAGTACCCAGGGCACAAAAGCCTTGAGAACGTGATTGAAGTCACCGCGCCACCCGGGTTAGCCTTTGTCCTTGCACGTCGATGAAGGTGACCCCACGCAGCTTGTCACAGTCACGTGTTAGTGTTGAATTTGTCTTCTCTCTCTCTCTCTCTCTCTCTCTCTCGGTAGGTTAGGTTAATATTCAGGTGAAATAAATGAGAGGAATGAATCTTCAGGTGATCCAGTACCTCCCTCACTCGTCGGCCAGCCATCCATGGTAGGTTATTCAGGTGAAATAAATGAGAGGAATGAATCTTCAGGTGATCCAGCACTTACCCCAGCCAATGGCCAGCCATCCATTTCCCTTACATCAATTTCTAGATTAATATAATTATACCAACTGAGCACATTCTGATAGGTTCCCCACATCTCTGCACACCCTGATAGGTTCTGTCCCATACATCTGTCACTAGCACACTCCTGATAGGTTCTGTCCCATACATCTGTCACTAGCACACCCTGATAGGTTCTGTTCCATACAGCTGTCACTAGCACACCCTGATAGGTTCTGTCCCATACATCTGTCACTAGCACACCCTGATAGGTTCTGTCCCATACATCTGTCACTAGCACACTCTGATAGGTTCTGTCCCATACATCTGTCACTAGCACACTCTGATAGGTTCTGTCCCATACATCTGTCACTAGCACACCCTGATAGGTTCTGTTCCATACATCTGTCACTAGCACACACTGATAGGTTCTGTCCCATACAGCTGTCACTAGCACACCCTGATAGGTCTTGTTCCACTGTCACTAGCACACCTGATAGTTCTGTCCCATACATCTGTCACAGCACACCCTGATAGGTTCTGTCCCATACAGCTGTCACTAGCACACCCTGATAGGTTCTGTCCCATACATCTGTCACTAGCACACCCTGATAGGTTCTGTCCCATACATCTGTCACTATCACACCTGATAGGTTCTGTCCCATACATCTGTCACTAGCACACCCTGATAGGTTCTGTCCCATACATCTGTCACTAGCACACCCTGATAGGTTCTGTCCCAGCTGTCACTAGCACACCCTGATAGGTTCTGTCCCATACATCTGTCACTAGCACACCCTGATAGGTTCTGTCCCATACATCTGTCACTAGCACACCCTGATAGGTTCTGTCCCATACAGCTGTCACTAGCACACCCTGATAGGTTCTGTCCCATACATCTGTCACTAGCACACCCTGATAGGTTCTGTCCCATACATCTGTCACTAGCACACCCTGATAGGTTCTGTCCCATACATCTGTCACTAGCACACCTGATAGGTTCTGTCCCATACAGCTGTCACTAGCACACCCTGATAGGTTCTGTCCCATACATCTGTCACTAGCACACCCTGATAGGTTCTGTCCCATACATCTGTCACTAGCACACCCTGATAGGTTCCTGTCCCATACATCTGTCACTAGCACACCCTGATAGGTTCTCTCCCACATCTGTCACTAGCACACCCTGATAGGTTCTGTCCCATACAGCTGTCACTAGCACACCCTGATAGGTTCTGTTCCATACAGCTGTCACCTAGCACACCCTGATAGGTTCTGTCCCATACAGCTGTCAACCTGATAGGTTCTCCCACATCTGTCACTAGCACACCCTGATAGGTTCTGTCCCATACAGCTGTACCCAACAGTCTACACTGTCAACCCATATTCCACGAAGTCTGTCCCATCCACTAGCACACCCTGATAGGTTCTGTCCCACATCTGTCACTAGCACACCCTGATAGGTTCTGTCCCATACATCTGTCACTAGCACACCCTGATAGGTTCTGTCCCCATACATCTGCCTTCACACCCTGATAGGTTCTGTCCCATACAGCTGTCACTAGCACACCCTGATAGGTTCTGTCCCATACATCTGTCACTAGCACACCCTGATAGGTTCTGTCCCATACAGCTGTCACTAGCACACCCTGATAGGTTCTGTCCCATACATCTGTCACTAGCACACCCTGATAGGTTCTGTCCCATACATCTGTCACTAGCACACCCTGATAGGTTCTGTCCCTATGTCACTCACACATAAAGGTTCTGTCCCATACAGCTGTCACTAGCACACCCTGATAGGTTCTGTCCCATACATCTGTCACTAGACACCCCTGATAGGTTCTGGTCCATACATCTGTCACTAGCACACCCTGATAGGTTCTGTCCATACATCTGTCACTAGCACACCCCTGATAGGTTCTGTCCCATACATCTGTCACTAACCACACACCTATTTCTTCCCATACTGTCACTAGCACACCCTGATAGGTTCTGTCCCTACATCTGTCACTAGCACACCCTGATAGGTTCTGTCCCATACATCTGTCACTAGCACACCCTGATAGGTTCTCCCCATACATCTGTCACTAGCACACCCTGAAGGTTCTGTCCCATACAGCTGTCACTAGCACACCTGATAGGTTCTGTCCCATACATCTGTCACTAGCACATCCTGATAGGTTCTGTCCCATACATCTGTCACTAGCAACCTGATAGGTTCTTCCCATACATCTGTCACTAGCACACCCTGATAGGTTCTGTCCCATACAGCTGTCACTAGCACACCCTGATAGGTTCTGTCCCATACATCTGTCACTAGCACACCCCTGATAGGTTCTGTCCCATACAGCTGTCACTAGCACACCCTGATAGGTTCTGTCCCATACATCTGTCACTACACTATGTTCTGTCCCATACATCTGTCACTAGCACACTGATAGGTTCTGTCCCATACATCTGTCACTAGCACACCCTGATAGGTTCTGTCCCATACATCTGTCACTAGCACACCCTGATAGGTTCTGTCCCATACATCTGTCACTAGCACACCCTGATAGGTTCTCCCATACATCTGTCACTACACCCCTGATAGGTTCTGTCCCATACATCTGTCACTAGCACACCCTGATAGGTTCTGTCCCATACATCTGTCACTAGCACACCCTGATAGGTTCTGTCCCATATCTGTCACTAGCACACCCTGATAGGTTCTGTCCCATACAGCTGTCACTAGCACACCCTGATAGGTTCTGTCCCATACATCTGTCACTAGCACACCCTGATAGGTTCTGTCCCATACATCTGTCACTAGCACACCCTGATAGGTTCTGTCCCATACATCTGTCACTAGCACACCCTGATAGGTTCTGTCCCACACATCTGTCACTAGCACACCCTGATAGGTTCTGTCCCATACATCTGTCACTAGCACACCCTGATAGGTTCTGTCCTATACATCTGTCACTAGCACACCCTGATAGGTTCTGTCCCATACAGCTGTCACTAGCACACCCTGATAGGTTCTGTCCATACATCTGTCACTAGCACACCCTGATAGGTTCTGTCCCATACATCTGTCACTAGCACACCCTGATAGGTTCTGTCCCATACATCTGTCACTAGCACCCTGATAGGTTCTGTCCCATACATCTGTCACTAGCACACCCTGATAGGTTCTGTCCCACATCTGTCACTAGCACACCCTGATAGGTTCTGTCCCATACATCTGTCACTACACCCTGATAGGTTCTGTCCATACGCTGTCACTAGCACACCCTGATAGGTTCTGTCCCATACATCTGTCACTAGCACACCCTGATAGGTTCTGTCCCATACAGCTGTCACTAGCACACCCTGTAGGTTCTCTCCCATACACTGTCACCAGCACACCCTGATAGGTTCTGTCCCATACATCTGTCCCAGCACACCCTGATAGTTCTGTCCCTACATCTGTCACAACACCCTATAGGTTCTGTTCCATACAGCTGTCACTAGCACACCCTGATAGGTTCTGTCCCATACAGCTGTCACTAGCACACCCTGATAGGTTCTGTCCCATACAGCTGTCACTAGCACACCCTGATAGGTTCTCTTCCCATACATCTGTCACTAGCACACCCTGATAGGTTCTGTCCCATACAGCTGTCACTAGCACACCCTGATAGGTTCTGTCCCATACATCTGTCACTAGCACACCCCTGATAGGTTCTGTCCCATACAGCTGTCACTAGCACACCCTGATAGGTTCTGTCCCATACAGCTGTCACTAGCACACCCCTGATAGGTTCTGTCCCATACACCTGTCACCAGCACACCCTGATAGGTTCTGTCCCATACATCTGTCACTAGCACACCCTGATAGGTTCTGTCCCATACATCTGTCACTAGCACCCTGATAGGTTCTGTCCCATACAGCTGTCACTAGCACACCCTGATAGGTTCTTCCCATACATCTGTCACTAGCACACCCTGATAGGTTCTGTCCCACATCTGTCACAGCACACCCTGATAGGTTCTGTCCCATACAGCTGTCACTGCACCTGATCTTCCATACATCTGTCACTAGCACACCCTGATAGTTCTTCCCATACAGCTGTCACCAGCACACCCTGATAGGTTCTGTTCCATACAGCTGTCACTAGCACACCCTGATAGGTTCTGTCCCATACAGCTGTCACTAGCACACCCTGATAGGTTCTGTCCTACATCTGTCACAGCACACCCTGATAGGTTCTGTTCATACAGCTGTCACTAGCACACCCTGATAGGTTCTGTCCCATACATCTGTCACTAGCACAACCCTGATAGGTTCTGTCCCATACAGCTGTCACTAGCACACCCTGATAGGTTCTTCCCATACATCTGTCACTAGTACACCCTGATAGGTTCTGTCCATACATCTGTCACTAGCACACCCTGATAGGTTCTGTCCCATACATCTGTCACTAGCACACCCTGATAGGTTCTGTCCCATACATCTGTCACTAGCACACCCTGATAGGTTCTGTCCCATACATCTGTCACTAGCACACCCTGATAGGTTCTGTCCCATACATCTGTCACTAGCACACCCTGATAGGTTCTGTCCCATACATTGTCACTACAGCACACCCTGATAGGTTCTGTCCCATACATCTGTCACTAGCACACCCTGATAGGTTCTGTCCCATACATCTGTCACTAGCACACCCTGATAGGTTCTCCCATACATCTGTCACTAGCACACCCTGATAGGTTTTCTCCCATACATCTGTCACTAGCACACCCTGATAGGTTCTGTCCCATACATCTGTCACTAGCACACCCTGATAGGTTCTGTCCCATACATCTGTCACTAGCACACCCTGATAGGTTCTGTCCCATACAGCTGTCACTAGCACACCCCTGATAGGTTCTGTCCCATACAGCTGTCACCAGCACACCCTGATAGGTTCTGTCTCACATCTGTCACTAGCACACCCTGATAGGTTCTCTCCTACATCTGTCTACACCTGATAGTTCTGTCCCATACATCTGTCACTAGCACACCTGATAGGTTCTCCATACATCTGTCACTAGCACACCCTGATAGGTTCTGTCCCATACATCTGTCACTAGCACACCCTGATAGGTTCTGTCCCATACATCTGTCACCAGTATTAACCCTGATAGGTTCTGTCCCATACAGCTGTCACTAGCACACCCTGATAGGTTCTGTCCACATCTGTCACTAGCACACCCTGATAGTTCTGTCCCATACATCTGTCACTAGCACACCCTGATAGGTTCTGTTCCATACACCTGTCACTAGCACACCCTGATAGGTTCTGTTCCATACACCTGTCACTAGCACACCCCTGATAGGTTCTGTTCCATACAGCTGTCACTAGCACACCCTGATAGGTTCTGTCTCCACAGCTGTCACTAGCACACCCTGATAGGTTCTTCCCATACATCTGTCACTAGCACACCCTGATAGGTTCTGTTCCATACAGCTGTCACTAGCACACCCTGATAGGTTCTGTCCCATACAGCTGTCACTAGCACACCCTGATAGGTTCTGTTCCATACAGCCGTCACCAGCACACCCCTGATAGTTCTGTTCCATACAGCTGTCACTAGCACAACCTGATAGGTTCTTCTCCCATACATCTGTCACTAGCACACCCTGATAGGTTCTGTCCCATACAGCTGTCACTAGCACACCTGATAGGTTCTGTCCCATACAGCTGTCACTAGCACACCCTGATAGGTTCTGTCCCATACAGCTGTCACTAGCACACCCTGATAGGTTCTGTTCCATACAGCTGTCACTAGCACACCCTGATAGGTTCTGTCCCATACAGCTGTCACTAGCACACCCTGATAGTTCTGTCCCATACAGCTACTAGCACACCCTGATAGGTTCTTCCCATACATCTGTCACTAGCACACCCTGATAGGTTCTGTCCCATACAGCTGTCACTAGCACACCCTGATAGGTTCTGTTCCATACAGCTGTCACTAGCACACCCTGATAGTTCTTCCCATACATCTGTCACTAGCACACCCTGATAGGTTCTGTCCTACATCTACTAGCACACCCTGATAGGTTCTGTCCCATACATCTGTCACTAGCACACCCTGATAGGTTCTGTTCCATACAGCTGTCACTAGCACACCCTGATAGGTTCTGTCCCATACAGCTGTCACTAGCACACCCTGATAGTTCTGTTCCATACAGCTGTCACTAGCACACCCTGATAGGTTCTTCCCATACATCTGTCACTAGCACACTGATAGGTTCTGTCCCATACAGCTGTCACTAGCAATCCCTGATAGGTTCTGTCCCATACAGCTGTCACTAGCACACCCTGATAGGTTCTGTCCCATACATCTGTCACTAGCACACCCTGATAGGTTCTGTCCCATACAGCTGTCACTAGCACACCCTGATAGGTTCTGTCCCATACAGCTGTCACTAGCACACCCTGATAGGTTCTGTCCCATACATCTGTCACTAGCACACCCTGATAGGTTCTGTCCCATACATCTGTCACTAGCACACCCTGATAGGTTCTGTCCCATACACCTGTCACCAGCACACCCTGATAGGTTCTGTCCCATACATCTGTCACTAGCACACCCTGATAGGTTCTGTCCCACATCTGTCACTAGCACCCTGATAGGTTCTGTCCCATACATCTGTCACTAGCACACCCTGATAGGTTCTGTCCCATACATCTGTCACTAGCACACCCTGATAGGTTCTGTCCCATACAGCTGTCACTAGCACACCCTGATAGGTTCTGTCCCATACAGCTGTCACTAGCACACCCTGATAGGTTCTTCCCATACATCTGTCACTAGCACACCCCTGATAGGTTCTGTCCCATACAGCTGTCACTAGCACACCCTGATAGGTTCTGTCCCATACATCTGTCACTAGCACACCCTGATAGGTTCTGTCCCATACAGCTGTCACTAGTACACCCTGATAGGTTCTCTCCCATACATCTGTCACCACACACTGATATGTTCTGTCCCATACAGCTGTCACTACACACCCTGATAGGTTCTGTTCCATACAGCTGTCACTCAAACCCTGATAGGTTCTGTCCCATACAGCTGTCACTAGCACACCCTGATAGTTCTGTTCCCATACAGCTGTCACTGCACCCTGATAGGTTCTGTCCCATACATCTGTCACCAGCCACCCTGATAGGTTCTGTCCCATACAGCTGTCACTAGCACACCCTGATAGGTTCTGTCCCATACAGCTGTCACTAGCACACCCTGATAGGTTCTGTCCTCTACATCTGTCACTAGCACACCCTGATAGGTTCTGTCCCATACACCTGTCACCAGCACACCCTGATAGGTTCTGTCCCATAGCTGTCACTAGCACACCCTGATAGGTTCTGTTCCATACAGCTGTCACTAGCACACCCTGATAGGTTCTGTCCCATACATCTGTCACTCTGCACACCCTGATAGGTTCTGTTCCATACAGCTGTCACTAGCACACCCTGATAGGTTCTGTCCCATACAGCTGTCACTAGCACACCCTGATAGGTTCTGTCCCATACATCTGTCACTACACACCCTGATAGGTTCTGTTCCATACAGCTGTCACTAGCACACCCTGATAGGTTCTGTCCCATACAGCTGTCACTAGCACACCCGATAGGTTCTGTTCCATACAGCTGTCACTAGCACACCCTGATAGGTTCTGTCCCATATCTGTCACTAGCACCTCTGATAGGTTCTGTCCCATACATCTGTCACTAGCACACCCTGATAGGTTCTGTCCCATACAGCTGTCACTAGCACACCCTGATAGGTTCTGTCCCATACATGTTTTGTTTTTCTTGTGTTGGTACCATGTCACCAAACACTCAAGAACATAATTTACGTTATTTATGTTTTTTAATAATAATAATAATAATAATAATAATAATAATAATAATAATAATAATAATAATAATAATATAGGTTTATTAATAGAGTTGCAGGAGGTATTGATATTCAGACTTACATTTGATTTAGACATAATGATATAATATGCATTGAATACATTTACAGGACTGTACAGTACATAAGTCAGAGTTGTTTATTTTAACAATAGATGGGATGTTTTGTATGTGTAGTGTGTGTGTGTGTGTGTGTGTGTGTGTGTGTGTGTGTGTGTGTGTGTGTGTGTGTGTGTGTGTGTACACTAAAGAGTATGATCGGAAGGAAGACAGCGAGGATCTGCTCGTGAAGAAATAATACCCAGATTTATGCAGTGTTCACAATATTATGTTTTAAAAAATGGTCAAGGATTAACATTCCTTGATACTTGCAAATATCACTATATCAGATTTATTTACCTTACAGCTTACACCATCCTCTTGGTCAGTGATCGGCCTGTTAGCGTTAGGGCGGTCGGTCACGTCTCTGTTGCAGAATGTTGGCAAGTACTGTCACCAGTGTTGGTCAAGTCTGGTCTTGAAACAGCTCACACTTGGTGCCGTCACAACACTCTCTGGCAGGTTGTTGCAAGAGTTCACAACTCTCACTCTCAAAAAAAATTTGCCCTCACAGTTTTCTGGACTCTAGGCTTCTTCAACCTTGAGCTGTGACCCCTTGTGGGGCGGGTGTCCGCTAGCTCCAGGTATGAACACTCGATTGCGTAATGCCCTCTGAGGTGTTTATAAACTTTTATTAAGTCACTCCCTTGCCCTTCTATAGTAAAAGCTCGACAATTGCAGGTACTCGAATCTCTCTGGATAACTGAGGTGCCGTAGTGCAGACACCAGTCTGGTGGACCTCCTTTAGACATTTTCAATTAACTGACAGTCCGTAGCATATCTCAAGGACCAGATAATATTCCAGGCGAGGAAGCTCCTCTTGTAATATCTACTAGTTTCGTTGCTTGATTCACCTTCTCACAATATCCCGAAAACTTCAGTTCATTGTCAACATACACACCCAGGTCCTTTTCACATTGTTTTCATTAATGCACTGTTTTCCTTCTGTTGGGACATATGATACGCCTCCTTTCTGTTGGTACTACACAGGTGCAGCCTCTTACCCTTCCCGACATTGAATCTTAGCAGCCATTATTCCTTCGGCCACTTCTGAAGCTGACAGAGATCTTCGAGTCATCTTGATAATTTCTGGAAACGATACAGATTTAGACATCTCAATAGGACGTTGAAATGGTTTATTGTTCGTTATCAAATACTACATTTTATCTTGAAATTTATATACTATATAAAAAAAAATCCTCTACCGTGGGATACAGTCAAGGCCGCGGGATTACGACCGTGTACAGCTCCCAGACGAGAGACCAGCGCTCGCTACCCCGTCTGCAGGAACCGAGTGCAGGGGATTTAAAACTGTAGCGAATCGATAGAAATAAACTATACGGACGGGAGAATTTGTTTTTCCGTCGTGTATATATCTGAGGTATGAATGACTGGCAGGAGTGTACAAGTTGTGGGAGGGTGAATGGTAGCCCCGACACCCCCGAAGAGTGGAAGGAAGGTCTTGTTTCACCTGTTGCTTAAACACCCTAACGTTAAGTGGAGGGGATTAGGTTAGGTTAGGGTTAGGTGTAAGGTCAGGTTGAGTCAGGTCAGGGCAGTAGGTGGTATGGTTCCTGTTAGAACAGGTTTCGTCACGTTAGTCCGTGCAACCTACCCTACCCTACCTTACCCTACCCCACCACCTCATCTCATCCTCATCACACTGCACCATCTTATCCATCCTCATCCT
This sequence comes from Homarus americanus, assembly GCF_018991925.1. Lineage (NCBI taxonomy): Eukaryota > Metazoa > Arthropoda > Malacostraca > Decapoda > Nephropidae > Homarus > Homarus americanus. The sequence continues at coordinate 7,691,249 of NW_024738300.1, read as the reverse complement.
CATCCTCATCCCCATCCCCATCCCTATCTTATCTTATCCTCATCCCCAACCCTATCCCTATCCTATCTCATCTCATCCCCATCCTTCCATCCCATCCCTATCTCATCCATCTCATCCATCCATCCATCCTCATCTTATCCTCACTCCCCATCTCATCCATCCTCATCCATCTTATCTTATCCTTATCTCATCTCATCTCATCTCATCTCATCCTCATCTTATCTTATCCTTATCTTAACTTGTCTCTTGTCTTTGTCTTATCTTATCTTGTCTCTTGTCTTTATCTTGTTATCTTGTCTTGTCTTGTCTTGTCTTGTCTTGTCTTGTCTTGTCTTGTCTTTGTCTTGTCTTGTCTTGTCTTGTCTTGTCTTGTCTTGTCTTGTCTTGTCTTGTCTTGTCTTGTCTTGTCTTGTCTTGTCTTTGTCTTGTCTTGTCTTGTCGTGTCGTCGTGTCGTGTCGTGTCGTGTCGTGTCGTGTTTGTGTCGTGTCGTGTCGTGTCGTGTCGTCGTGTCGTGTCTTGTCTTGTCTTGTCTTTGTCTTGTCTTTGTCTTGTCTTGTCTTTGTCTCTTGTCTTGTCTTGTCTTGTCTTGTCTTGTCTTGTCCTATCCTATCTCATCCTATCCCATCCCATCCTATCCCATCTCATCCTATCCTATCCTAGAGCGCATTGAGCGCATTCCATCTTATCTCTTATCATTCATCTATCTCATCTATCTTATCTTACCCATCTTATCTTTCATCTTATCGTATCGCACTGCAACGCACTGCACTGCATCGTATCATATCGTGACGCATCACCACGACGCATCCCCATCCCCATCCCATCCCATCCCATCCTGATCCCATCCCAACTCATCCCCATCCCATCCCCATCCCAACCCCATCCCCATCCCATCCCATCCCCATCCCATCCCATCCCCATCCCCATCCCCATCCCCATCCCATCCCATCCCCATCCCCATCCCCATCCCATCCCCATCCCCATCCCATCCCATCCCATCCCATCCCATCCCATCCCATCCCCATCCTCATCCCATCCCCATCCCCATCCTTCATCCTCATCCTTCCATCCCCATCCCATCCCATCCCCATCCTCATCCTCATCCCATCCCATCCTCATCCTCATCCATCCTCATCCCATCCTCATCCTCATCCTCATCTCATCCCATCCCCATCCCATCCCCATCCCATCCCCATCCCATCCCCATCCCCATCCCATCCCCACATCCCTCATCCATCCCCATCCCATCCCCATCCCCATCCCCATCCCCTCATCCCCATCTCATCTCATCTCATCCTCATCTCATCCTCAACCCCCATCTCATCCCCATCCCATCTCATCCCATCCTCCACCCCCATCCCATCTCATCTCATCTCATCTCATCTCATCTCATCTCATCTCATCCTCATCTCATCTCATCTCATCTCATCTCATCCCCATCTCATCCTCATTCATATTCATCCACCTCATCTCATCTCATCTCATCTCACCACCTCATCTCACCTCACCTCACCTCACCTCACCCCACCTCACCTCACCTCACACCCCACCTCACCTCACCTCACCTCACCTCCTCACCTCACCCCACCCTCACCCTCACCCCACCCACCCCACCCCACCCCACCCCACCCCACCCCACCCCCACCCCACCCCACCCCACCCCTCACACCCCCACCCCACCCCACCACCCCACCCCACCCCACCCCACCCCCACCCCACCCCACCCCCACCTCACCCCACCCCACCCCACCTCACCACCCCACACCCCACCTCATTCACCCCACCACCCCACCCCACCACCCCACCTCACCCCACCCACCCCACCTCACCCCACCTCACCCCACACCTCACCACCACCTCACACCTCACCTCACCTCACCACCTCACCCCACCCCTCACCCACCTCACCTCACCCCTCACCTCACCTCCCACCTCACCTCACCTTCACCTCACCTCACCTCACCACCTCACCTTCACCCTCACCCCAGCTCAGCTCAGCTCAGCGTCGCGCCTACCTTACCTTTACCTTTCCCTTCCTTCCTTTCTCTCCTCTCCTCTCTTTCCTCCTTCTCCTTTCCTAACCAACCCAACCTTACCCTTACCTTACCTTAACTTAACTTAACTTAACTTCAATCTAACTTCAACTTAACTTAACTTAATCCTAACTTAACCTAACCTAACTTAACTCTAACCAACCAACTTAACTTAACTAACTTAACTTAACTAACTCTAACTAACTTAACCTAACTTAACTTAACTTAACTTAACTTAACTTCAACTTAACCTAACTTAACCTAACTTAACTTAACTTAATCCTCAACTTAACCCCAATCCCAACTTCAACTCTAACTTAACCTTAACTTAACCTAACTTAACTCAACTAACTTAACTTAACTTAACTTAACTTAACTTCTAACTCAACTTAACTTAACCTAACTTAACTCTAACCTTAACTCAACTTAACTTAACTTAACTTAACCTTAACTTAACTTAACTTCTAACCTAACTTAACCTTAACTTAACCTAACTTAACTTAACCAATCCTTAACTTAACTTCAACTTAACTTAATATAGGACCTAAACCAGCGAGTTTATGTCCGTTTGAGTTTTTGTTCGTGTTAGTTTTTGTCCGTGTGAATTTTTGTCCGTGTGAGTTTTTTTCCGTGTGAAATTTTGTCCGTGTGAGTTTTTGTCCGTGTGAAATATTGTCCGTGTGAGTTTTTGTCCGTGTGCATTTTTGTCCGTGAATTTTTGTCCGTGTGAGATTTTGTTCGTGTGAGTTTTTGTTCGTGTGAGTTTTTGTCCGTGTGAATTTTTGTCCGTGTGAGTTTTTGTCCGTGAGAATTTTTGTCCGTGTGAGAATTTTTGTCCGTGTGAGATTTTGTCCGTGCATAGGTTAGTTTTGGAATGGGTCAGATGACTTATGGGACACCGAGTATTACTCAGACTTTTGGTGAGTGTGTTGATCTGAGAGCCGCTTGGGGATACCTCTATTTAAGGGACTATATGGGGAGGAAATTCCGTTATATCGAATGTTCGGCAGATGTGAAACCTCCATCTAACGAACTATATAGAGATGAAAGTCCGTTATATGAAGAGTCCATTAGATGTAAAACCCTCCATCTAACGGATTATATGAGAGAGAAATCCGTTATATGGAGGTTTTACTGAGAGAAATACGGGGGAGATTGTGAGAGATAGTTGGATCTAGATCTCTCAGTTGGAGATGGGAGAGATGACTGTGAGTTGGGCACTGCAGCAGCCAGGGTAGATATTTATTCAGTGAAATCGTCATATAAATTTACACTGCAGGTATACGACACAAATAAGAACATAAGAACATAAGAAAATAAGGAGTCTGCAATAGGCCGGTTGGCCTGTGCATGGCAGCTCCTGTCGAGAGTTACTACCACTCTCTATCATCCATGAATCTATCCAGCCTCCCTTTGAAACTTTCCAGCGTTCCAGCACTTACTACAAAGTTGCTAAGCTTGTTCCACTCGTCCACCACACTATTTGTGAACTAGTTCCTCCCTATCTCCCTCCTAAACCTAAACTTATCCAACTTGAATCCGTTGTTCCGAGTCCTATCCTGCTCGGATATTATAAGAACTTTATCTATATCACCTTTATTGATTCCTTTCACTCACTTGAATACTTCTATCATATCTCCCCGCACTCTTCGTCTTTCTAGGGAATGCAAGTTTAGTTTCTTTAACCTATCCTGATATGGAAGGTTTCTAAGTCCCAGAATCATTTTCGTCATTCTTCGCTGCACCGACTCTAGTGAATTGATATCCATTCTATAATAAGGGCACCAGAACTGAACCGCATAATCGAGGTGCGGCCTGACTAGCGCAAGATATAGTTGCAATAAGACCTCTGCACTCTTATTACTTACACTTCTAGATATAAAACCCAATACTCTGTTTGCCTTATTTCGAACATTAACGCACTTTTTTCTAGGCCGTAGGTCGGGCTTCTAAGTACCTAGGTCTCTTTCCTGGTCGACTTCTCTGGAGTTGATGTTGTTAAGGCTGTATACATTGACAATGTTGTTCTTAATATTAAGTACATACTTGCTGGTGTTGAATTTCATTTGCCATTTTTCAGACCACCCCTGCAGTTTATTTAGATCCTCCTGTAATGCGTTTGCATCCTGCCCTGAATTAATCTGCCGCCCTATTTTGGTGTCATCCGCAAACTTGCTTATGTCACTGCTGATCCCAGTATCTAGATCGTTTATGTAGATTATGAACAACAGTGGGCCTAGTACTGACCCCTGGGGAACCCCACTGGTTACACAACCCCACTCAGATTTAACACCATCTACGCTGACCCTCTGCGTTCTATCGGTGAGCCATGATTTTATCCAATTTAAAACTTTCCCCTCGATACCATGAGCCTTAATTTTTCTCAGAAGCCTCTGATGCAGTACTCTGTCAAATGCTTTGCTTAAGTCTAAGTAAATAACATCGTAATTTTCGTCATTATCTACTACCTCGAAGACTTTCCTAAAAAATGTCAGCAGATTTGTTAGACAAGATTTTCCCTTTGTAAACCCATGTTGAGAGTCGTAGATTAATTTGCTTTTCTCTAAATGCGATCGGATGCTATCTGCTATAATTGATTCAAGAAATTTTCCCACTACTGACGTCAAACTGATCGGCCGGTAATTTGACGCTGATGCTCTGTCTCCCTTTTTGAATATGGGTACTACATTTGCCTGTTTCCACAAGTTTGGCACAACTCCGGTGTCTAATGATTTTGTAAATAAGTTTACGAGGGGTCCGCTAATCTGTTCCCTACACTCTTTCAAGACTCGAGGGAAAATTTCGTCCGGCCCTGGGGATTTTGTCTTCTTTAGTTTATTTATCTTCTTAAGACCATCCTCTTTTCTGATAGTGATATTCTTTAATTTCTCTTCTTCCTTTCCCTTAAATATCAGTTCCACCTCTGGAATTTCATCGCGAATTTCCTCTGTGAAAACTGATAAGAAGTACGATGTACATTGTACATAGACAGTGCAGGTAAACAGTGGTAAATACTAAGGCATTTTAACCAAGTAGATGTAAACACCACTGACAGCCTCACGGGTCATATTTTATACACTAGACAACATCTGCAATCACTTGTATAAGATTATGTTAACGAAGGAGGTGTTGAAGACCTATGTATAATACTAGACTTGCTTGCTGCGACACGTGACAGAGATCAATAACTTTTGCCTGACCATCTACTGTAGGTCCAGGGCTCGCGAACCCCCAAGGAGGGTCTCCAGAGGGTACAATGATGGCTGGCGAAAATCAATATACTGTACAGTTAATGGTTACCTGCTTAATAAAGTAATTACAATTCCCAAGTATTTTGCAGTATCCAGCATAGTACTTGTCTATATTAAATTATTGTTAATTCTTATTTACTTAATAAATTAATGACATTTTTTATAATATTCAGTAAGTGTAGTTTGCAGCTTCAGATATGCTGTTGATAGCCGTTTGGGGGCCAAAAATAAGTGGCTTTGATATTTTCCAATGACCTTGACCTCATAAGGTCATGAAAACTACCCCAATAGCTTTCTCATCATCTAAACTATCATCTCCGAAGCTGTACAGTAGTTGCTGAAATTAGCACTATTCCAGTGACGCCCCTGCGTGGTGGCGGCCATTTTGTTTTTTGCTAATTAGGTATGTTAATGAGGTAAAGTTTGTGCCCTATATCACATGTTGAAGGTCATCTGGGCCAAGTTTGGTGATATCTTTCCAAAGTGCACACAGAAACCCCTTACTGGGCGGAGTAAAGAAGCGAACTGTGCCAGATACACTGAACGTCTTACCAGTGTTATTTGTGAGGCATACAAGAGGCTGCACTAGAGTACCTCATGTTGTCGAGGTGCAGTCGTTTCTTGTTTAAATTAAGATGATATTTAGTGACACCAGTTATGTGATGCTGATGTTGTAAGATAAAAAAAAAGGTTCTCTTTCTTGGGTATGTGATGAATGGTGTTCAGGTACACTACATAAACATAGTGACGTAGAGATACATTAACCTCAGGTGATGCAGGACCCAGGTGAGTTATCGTGGTCAGGTGAGGATGGTAAACGTACGTGGTACTCTGGAATATTCTGGACGGAGGGTGTACACCTGTGTGGCCAGGTCTTCAACCGTTTATCTAAGGCTAATCGATACTAAAGCGAGCGGACCAGTGACGCAATTGAGTATTTCACACCTCCGTGATCATACAGTATATGACGGCATTGTCTGCCCAGTGCCTGTCCACTCCTCTCCTCAAGGTCAAGACCGCTGGGGAGACAACCACCTGTTCTGTACCTCTAGGACCCGCAGTCAGATGTTGTTTTATTTCATCTTGTTCCGTGGCTGTGTCCTGTAGGCTACAGGTCTAGACTGTGACCCCTGGTAATGTCTCAGTATTAGACTGTGATGGTACACAGCCGCACGTGTCGTGAGCGGCGGCGTCGACAGTGGCCGCTCGGATGATGACCGACTGACCTATGAAGGTGGGATCTGTGGGCAGCAAGTTACTGAGCTGTAATTGACCCTCTTCCCTCTACCCCAGCTTCCTCCCTCCCTGCACTCAACAGTGTCCCTTTAACCTACACCAACATGTCCCCCTGCCAGTGGCTCCTCCTCCTACACCAACACAACACAGCCGCCAACATAAGTGTCTCATCTTAGTATTTCATAAATTGTGGTTTTCACGAAAAACTTATTGGAATTTATTATTCAGTTATATAATAATAATATACTGCATAGGCCTATACAACCTACAGTATGTCAACAGCCAATCCGTTCACCTGTCATATCACGCGATGGTTAAAACTTACTTTAAGTAATTTGTGTTACGAATAGGTAAAATTAGGTTAAGTTAGGTCAACTTAGGTCACAGTCATGTAAAACACATCATTATTACATGCTATGCCAGGTAACAGTTGGTGTAACACAGGTGACCAAAGACACCTACACACACACACACACACACACACACACACACACACACACCTACACACACACACACACACACACACACACACACACACACACACATAAACACCTACACACACACACACACACACACACAAACACCTACACACACACACACACACACACAACACCTACACACACACACACACACACACACACACACACACACACACACACACACACACACACACACACACATAAACACCTACACACACACACACACACACACACACACAAACACCTACACACACACACACACACACACACACACACACACACACACACACACACACACACACACACACACACACACACACACACACACACACACACACACACACACACACACACACACACACACACACACACACACCTACACACACACACACACACACACACACAGCCAGCATTAGAAGGTGTAGTTAAGTGTTTGGTGGCCACTAGTGAGTGGTGTTGTACACGTACCGCCCAGTAGTGTTCCATCACACTTTAAAGCCATGGTCGTTGTTGTAGAGAGTGGGAGCAACTAAAGAGGAACTGTGTATTCTCTAGAGCTAACGAAAAGGTGTGAGCCGCGCCTGTGCCCTGTCCTGGAGGCTCTTACTACAGGTGTACTGTACACTACCTGTTACACTATGTACATAAACGCTTTGTAAATAGCATATATACTCTTATAGATGTTTATATATTGTATACAGTATCAGTGTATTATGTATGTATGTATGTATGTATATTTATGGTAGTATACATAAATATTCACGAGTTTATAGAATTATGTTGATATATGGAGGTTAAATGGACCGCCTTACTGGTATAATGAAGCTAGGAGAGGAGGATGTGGCCAGGTGGTGGAGAGGAGGGTGTGGCCAGGTGGTGGAGAGGAGGATGTGGCCAGGTGGTGGAGAGGAGGGGGTGGCCAGGTGGTGGAGAGGAGGGTGTGGCCAGGTGGTGGAGAGAGAGGGGTGTGAACAGGTGGTGGAGAGGAGGGTGTGAACAGGTGGTGAGAGGAGGGTGTGAACAGGAGGTGGAGAGAGGAGGATGTGGCCAGGTGGTGGAGAGGTGTGGCCAGGTGGTGGAGAGGAGGGTGTGGCCAGGTGGTGGAGAGGTGTGAACAGGGGTGGAGGAGGATGTGGGGTGGTGGAGAGGGAGGTGTGGCCAGGTGGTGGAGAGGAGGATGTGAACAGGTGGTGGAGAGGAGGGTGTGGCCAGGTGGTGGAGAGGAGGGTGTGAACAGGTGGTGGAGAGGAGGGTGTGAACAGGTGGTGGAGAGGAGGGTGTGAACAGGTGGTGTCCCGTAGACTCTCTGGTGTTGTAAGGTCAGACCCACCTAACTCCTAGATCAATACATCCTTGCATGGCCTTTTAACTCTCTGTATATGAGCTCTCGTCTTGAAAGGAAAAAAAAATATACCGATCTTCTCAGCAGTGAAGACAATTGTGTGGTGAACATGAGAGTGAGGGGGATGAGGAGAGGGGGATGAGGGATGAGGGGGGGATGAGGGATGTGAGGGAGGGATGGGGATGGGGAGGGGGATGGGGATGGGGAGGGGGATGGGGAGGGAGGGTGAGGGGAGGAGGGATGAGGGGAGGGGGATGAGGGATGAGGGGAGGATGAGGGGGGATGAGGGGAGGGGTGGGGAGGGATGAGGGAGGGGATGAGGGATGGGGAGGGGGGATGAGGGGTGAGGGAGGAGGATAGGGATGAGGGGTGAGGGAGGGGTGGGGAGGGGGATGGGGAGAGGTGGAGGGGCTGAGGGTGGTGGAGGGCTGAGGAGGGAGGATGAGGGATGAGAGTAGGGATGAGGATGAGGGGTGCGGAGGATGAGGGAGGGATGAGGATGGGGTGAGGAGAATGGGGGAGGATGAGGGATGAGGTGAGGATGAGGGGTGAGGGAGAGGGATGAGTGGTGAGGGAGGAGGGGGGGATGATGGATGAGGGGGTGAGGGGAGGGATGAGGGATGAGGTGAGGTGAGGGGGATGGGGGAGAGGGATGGAGTGGTGAGGGGAGGGGAGGGGGGATGATGGATGAGGGGAGGGGGGGATGAGGGGTGAGGGGAGGGGGGATGAGGGGTGAGGGGGTGGAGGGGGGTGGAAAATCATCCCTCTTCTGGTTTATTGATTTACCCAGGGACAGATTGTGACCCCTGACCTTCACTTAGTATGGTTGTTTGGGAATGAACGTCTCAGAAGCTTGGATCACCTGAAGATTCATCCCTCCAGCTTATTTCACCTAAATATTAACCATCCTTACGCCAATCTAGCCTGCCCTAATTTAACCTACCCTAACCTAACCCTACCCTAACCTAACCCTACTCCACAGGTAGCTTCAAGGTGTTTAATTAACCGGTGAAATAAGGTAAGGGAGTTAATCTTCAGATGAACGTAAACAAAAAACAATATGACAGACTATAGCAAAATATTGTGATTAAGTGAGAAGACATAACAGGCAGCCATATTCCTTATGCCTGATGCATTAATTGGCGGTCATATTAGAGTGGAACCTCTATTTAACGGACTATATGGAGAGAATTCCGTTATATCGAGGGTCCGTTAAATGTGAATCCTCCATCTAACGGATTATATGGAGAGAAGTCCGAGAACCTGAAATTAAAGGAAGAGCTGGCGAGGTTAAAAGGGGAGGCTGGACAGGGAAAGCCAGTGTCTGACGAAAACTCAAGCGAGTGGAAAGTTGTGAGGAGTGGGAGGACCAAGCTGGTGGTGAAGAAGTACACCAAGGATACGACAACAACAGCTAAGTGTACCAACTCGTTCAGTCCCTTGATAGACGAATTGGACGTTAGTACAGTCAGGGAAAGGGATGACAAGGAAGGTATAAAAACTTTAATTGTTGGTGACTCACAGGTAAGGTACTTGGACAGGGCCTTTTGTGGTAAAAACAAAAATAGGATGAGGGTGTGTTTGCCAGGAGCTGGGGTGGGGGATACAATTGACAGGATGGACAATATCTTGTCTGGTAATGGGAACAAACCCATTATCTGCCTCAGTGCAGGAGGCAATGATATTGGCCGGTGTAGGAGCGAGGAGCTTCTTGATAAGTTCAAGGCAGCTATAGATCGTATTAGGTCTAAGGGAGGGATCCCTATCATATGCGGTGTCCTGCCTAGAAGGAGAGTTGGCCTTGAATGGTTGTCAAGGGCGGTTGGTGTCAATGACCGTCTTGACAGATAGTGCAAGTCAATATCAGTCCCATTCATTGACAACTGGGACAACTTCTACGGCAGAAGGGACCTTTATGCTAGGGATGGGGTGCACCTGTCTCGGGATGGGGTGGCAACCCTGGCTGGGTCTCTAGAGGGGGCAGTTCAAAGGATATCGAAGTCTTTAAACTTCTAGGGGAACATATGGGCACGGGGGTGGAGGAGACTGCAGTGGGAGTGGGTAAACAAAGTAAAAGATTACAGGGAAATAGTGTTAGGAATGATGACAAAACTAAATTAAACAGGGAGTTTAAAACTAAACGCGGTAAAGGGAGGACTCTGAACACGACTAACTTAAATGTCTACTACGCGAACGGTAGAAGTATGAGAAACATAATGGATGATATTAGGGCCTTGGTATGTACCGAAAAAATCGATATAATAGTATTCACTGAAACATGGACCAACCTAGACTCACGTGAGTTGCCGGTCGAATACCAAATTGCGGGTTACAAGTTGTTCCATACCGATAGGCAGACCAGGAAAGGAGGCGGAGTAGCAATCTATATTAGGGATAATCTGAAGTGTGAAATAAATAAGGAAATAAAACTGAGCGGAATACGGAAACAATTTGGATAGAATTAAGCGACGGCAGGGAAAAATTAATCACAGGAGTAATATATAGACCTCCCAATCTTGATAGCGTCAATGAGAGACTTATCTGGGATGAAATGCGCAGGGCTTCCATACACAACAAAGTCTGTATAGTAGGCGACTTTAACCTTGGCCAAATAGATTGGACTGACCTTACGGGTAACTCAGAATCAGAGGATTTTCTCGAGATGATCCAGGACTGTTTCCTAAGTCAACATATAACCGAACCCACCCGGGGTAATAATATACTCGATTTAGTTCTGTCGAACAGAGAAAACCTCATTAGCAATGTCGAGGTAGGGAACGAACTTGCAAACAGCGATCACAAAGAAATTAGATTCCAGTTAGATTTTCAGGCCAGACATAAGGAAAATTCCTCTAAAGTACCAGATTTCAGAAGGGCAAACTTTGACAGTTTAAAGAGACAGCTGAGAGAGGGGGTGTCGCGCTTGGCCGTGAACCTGACAGATGACTCCGACCTGATAACGAGATCTAAGATTGCCGAGTTCCACGACAATTTAAATAATGAGTTACTTAATGCACAAAGGCAGAACATACCATACAAAAAACTCAGATCAGACAACAATGACCCTAAATGGATAAATAATTATTTAAAGAACATCATTGGCCAAAGGAAGGCTAAAGGTAGAAGGATAAAGAGTGGCGAAATTTACCTCCAGGATTATTATAAGATATTGGCGAGTAGGGTTAAAACCGAGATAAGGAAAGCCAAGAGGAATAATGAGGTAAGGATAGCAAGGGAGGCGAAGACAAACCCCAAAGGATTCTACCAAATGTATCAAACTAAAACACGAGAAAAGATTGGACCAATACTGTCAGATACCGGCGAGCTAACTGATAACAACGGAGAAATGAGCAATAATCTGAATAAATATTTTTCAACAGTTTTCACCACCGAAAATTTAAACATGATACCCGAGGCACCGACTCTATTCAGAGATAGTGAAGAAAATAAATTAAGCGAGATAGTAGTGACTAGTAACGATGCTAGTAAGCAAATAGACAAACTAAAGCCTAATAAGTCACCTGGTCCCGATGAGATATTTGCCAGAGTATTAAAGGAATGTAAGGAAGAGCTTAGTATGCCCTTAGCAAAGTTGTTTAACATGTCCTTAAAAACAGGTGTAGTACCAGAATCCTGGAGGATAGCGAATGTAATATAGATTTTCAAGAAGGGGGATAGATCACTATCCTCTAACTACCGCCCAATCAGTCTTACATCAATAGTAGGCAAATTACTGGAAGCGATCATTTCAAACTCTATTCGAAATCACCTGGAGAAGCACCTATTGATCAATGATTCCCAGCATGGCTTCACAAGCGGACGTTCTTGTCTAACTAATCTATTAACATTCTTTTCATCAGTTTTCGAATCGGTGGACGAGGGGTACAATTATGATGTGGTATATCTCGACTTTAGCAAAGCCTTCGACAGAGTCCCCCACGAAAGACTAATTAGAAAGGTAGAAGCACGTGGCATCAAAGGTAACATCATTAAATGGATTAGGGCGTGGTTACAGGACAGGAAACAGGGAGTGAGCATTAACTGCACTAAGTCCCATTGGAGCAATGTCACAAGTGGATTTCCCCAAGGCTCAGTACTTGGACCATTATTATTTATTATATACATAGACGACATAGATATCGGCATAGACAGCAACATAAGTAAATTTGCTAATGACACTAAAATTGGACGTGTTATTATATCTGACGAGGACTCAGCAAAACTACAGGAAGATCTAATCAAATTTTTCGAATGGTCTGAAAAATGGCAGATGAAATTCAACTTGGACAAATGTAAAGTACTCAGTATAGGAAATGTAAACAGGGAAACGAGATACCAGATGAACAACGATGGCATAGAGAAATCCGACTGCGAGAGAGATTTAGGAGTAATGATAAGCAGGAACCTTAAGCCAAGTAAACAATGTGTTTTTGCTCGTAACAAGGCTAATAAAGTACTTGGGTTCATACAAAGGAGTGTTAGTTACAAGACTAGCGAGGTCATCCTAAAACTGTATCTTGCACTTGTGAGACCTCACCTGGATTACGCAGTTCAGTTCTGGTCACCGTATTACAGAATGGATATAGAATCATTGGAAAGAATTCAGAGGAGAATGACAAGACTAATCCCGGGCATTAGGAACCTTGAGTATAGAGACAGGTTAAAGCATCTTAATTTGCACTCCCTCGAGAGACGTAGAGCGAGGGGCGACCTGATAGAGGTGTATAAGTGGAAGTCAGGGCTAAACAAAGGGGACATTACAAAGGTACTCACACTATCCAACCAGGAGCGAACTCGTAACAATGGTTTTAAATTAGACAAATTTAGATTTAGGCGTGAAATAGGTAAACACTGGTTTGGAAACAGAGTAGTGGATGAATGGAACAAGTTACCAAATATCATCATTAACTCGAATACGTTGAATAGCTTCAAACATAGGTTGGATGCTTATATGAGCAATAGGGGTTGGGTGTAAACGGGACTGCCCAGTATGGGCCAATAGGCCCACTGCAGTTTCCTCCATTCTTATGTTCTTATATGGAGGTTTTACTTGTATGTGTGTACATGCGAGACAAT
>NW_024738300.1:7672831-7675331 GCF_018991925.1 Homarus americanus | reverse complement strand
AGGTGTTGGAATGTGGAGACCGAGCCCTGATACCTCACTGCCTGGCGACGTCCACTCAAGAAATCAGTGAGACATGAGACCAGGTTGGTGGGCAGTCCTAGTGCAATAGCCTTGTTGATGACAGTGCAGTGATCAACAAGGTCAAAGGCCTTCTTGAAGTCAACAAGGGCAATGGCCAGTGATGTCTTACGTTTCTGCAAGTTTTTGTGCAGAAAATCCAGAAAGCTCACCAAGCAGTGTGATGTAGAGGAGGTCCTCATATTGACAAATTGCTGTGGATCAATTGACAGATAGATTCTGGCAAATGCCCACTCAAAAACAAAGTCCTCACAAAGTAGACTGGGTATGGGGGTAATGGCAACTGGCCTGAGGTCGTTAGGGGACTGTGGGGTGGTGACCTTGGGGATGGGGGTGACAAATGCGGTTTTCCATTCATTAGGGCATTTGCTTTGTCTGAGGGATGCATTAATAATAGAAGAGAGGGGGGTGGCAAGTTCGACTGCAAACTCCTTGTATATTTTGATTGGGAGGTCAATTGGGGTCGTGGAGCGTTTGGATTTAAATTTCAGGAGTTTGTTGGCAATTTCATATGATTGAACACTGGGAGGGGGGGAGGGTGAAGGTAAGTAAGCCGGGAGGAGAGTGAGGTCAAGACTGGGTAAGGTATTACATTATTATTATTATTATTATTATTATTATTATTATTATTATTATTATTATTAATATTATTATTATTATTATTATTATTATTATTAATGTTGGCGTCTTCCATGTGTTGAAACACGTCAACAGCTGGACCGTTGACGAAAGTATTCACCAGAAGACAGTCAACAAAACGACGTCAATTAAGGAATAAATCAGGCAATATGGTAAATTAATTACTGAACTATATGTGGTATAATTAATTGCTTGGGAAGTTCTCCAGATACATAAATTAGTGTGTGTGTGTGTGTGTTTATTTATTTATTATGGTTGTCTGTTTTTTGTGTGTTTAATGGTGTGTTTCCGCATGCGTTTCTGTATGTATGTATGTGTCTTTCTGTATGTGTGTTTGTGTATGTGTTTATGGTGTGTTTGTGTATGTGTTTACGGTGTGTGTGTGTATACGTATATGAGCGTGCGTGCCTGTGTGTGTATGTATGTATACGTATGTGAGCGTGCGTGTGTTTGTGTATGTAAGTGATCGTCCTCTCGTGGCTTGATCCTCCACCGCTTCCTACACTGTGCCTCCATTATACAGCCACGTTACCTGTCTCTCCCTACAGCAGCCCGACTCACCACACCTTCCAACACCTCCCACCATCTAACCCGCGCCGTGTGCCCTTCGTGGAGCTTAAGTAAACAAAGATTATAGAGACTCAAGCTGCTATTTATTAATATTTTTTTATTATTATTGGCAGTAGTAGTGGTAATAGTAAGAATAGTAGTAGTAGTAGTAGTGCCATTACGACAGAGCGGTAGCACACCCAAAGTGATAAACTGCAACAACTATTGCAACAAGTACCAGAGAACATGAAAAGAAAAGAAGCTATAGTGCAGGAGGTGGGCGCCTCAAACTGGTTAACAACGTTACCGATAAGGGCAAAACGCTTCATCCTTAATAAGCAAGAATTCACAGATGCTATTGCTCTAAGGTACGGTAGGCCAGTAGAAGGTTTGCCCTTCCAATGTCATCTTATGACATTGACCACGCCATGGTGTGCAAGAAGGGAGGCTTCGTATGAATGAGGTATGGCGAAGAAAGGGATCTAACAGCAAATCTACTGAGGGAAACCCGCCACGACGTCATGGTGGAACCGACCCTCCTTCCATTGGACGATGAGAACCTCCGTCACAGGACTTCAAACACATCCAACGAAGCCCGTGTAGGCGTCAGTGGTCGAGGATTCTGGACCCGGGGACAGCGAGCATTTTTAAACAAATGGATTTTTTATCCCACGGCCACATGTCACTGCAACCTAGCTCTCGATGCTGCACACAAGAGGAACGAGAACGACAAGATAAGGACATACAGGGAGAGAATTCAGAACGTTGATCAAGGTAGCTTCACTCCTCTAGTGTTCACAACCTCTGGTGGGATGGGACCAAGTGCAAGATGCTTCTACGCCAGACTCGCGGAGGTGATATCTGAACGGAAGCAGCAGCCCAGAAGTTATGTTACAGCCTGGATGAGATGTCGACTATCCTTCTCTCTGCTTAGGTCTGCATTGCTTTGTCTCAGGGGAACGAGAGCATCGGCCCTAAAGCCAACAACAGTTGCAGATATCGACTTTGAGGCAACAGTCACTGAATGCCGCATAGATCTGCTGCTCAGCTAACTCAACACAGCTAGGGTAGCTACTTATGTATTACGATAGTTAATTTTAAGGTAATAAAATGGCGGCGATGGTGTGGCTATTGAGAGAACCTGGAGGCCACGTTTATAAAAAAACAAAAACAAGTAGTAGTAGTAGTTCCAGCAGAAAGGTCACTCCTTGCCTTACCATTGAGACTGGGCAGA
>NW_024738300.1:7660331-7667831 GCF_018991925.1 Homarus americanus | reverse complement strand
CATGGAGGAGGAGGGAGGAGGCAGACATCATGGGAGAGTGAGGGAGAGGACATCATGGGGAGGAGGAGGGGAGGAGGCAGACATCATGGGAGGAGTGAGGCAGGACATCATGGGAGGAGTGAGGAGGAGGCAGACATCATGGGAGGAGGAGGAAGGAGGCAGACATCATGGAGGAGGAGGAGGAGGCAGACATCATGGGAGGAGGAGGAAGAGGCAGACATCATGGGAGGAGTGAGGGAGAGGCAGACATCATGGGAGGGTGAGGAGGAGGCAGACATCATGGGAGGAGGAGGAAGGAGGCAGACATCACGGAGGAGGGAGGGAGGAGGCAGACATCGGGAGGAGGGGAGGGGAGGCAGACATCATGGGAGGAGTGAGGAAGGAGGCAGACATCATGGAGGAGTGAGGAGGAGGCAGACATCAGGGAGGAGGAGGAAGGAGGCAGACATCATGGGAGGAGTGAGGGGAGGAGGCAGACCATGGGAGGAGTGAGGGAGGCAGACATCATGGGAGGAGTGAGGAAGGAGGCAGACATCATGGAGGAGTGAGGGAGGAGGCATCATGGAGGAGGAGGGAGGAGGGCAGACATGGAGGAGGAGGAAGGAGGCAGACATCATGGGAGGAGGAGGAGGAGGCAGACATCATGGGAGGAGTGAGGAAGAGAGGCAGATCATGGGAGGAGTGAGGGAGGAGGTGGCAGACATCATGGGAGGAGGAGGAGGAGGGGCAGACATCATGGGAGGAGTGAGGGAGGAGGCAGACATCATGGAGGAGGAGGGAGAAGACAGACATCATGGGAGGAGTGAGGAAGGAGGCAGACATCATGGAGAGTGAGGGAGGAGGCAGACATCATGGGAGGAGTGAGGGAGGAGGCAGACATCATGGGAGTGGAGGAAGGAGGCAGACATCATGGGAGGAGTGAGGGAGGAGCAAGATCATGGAGGAGGAGGGAGGAGGCAGACATCATGGGAGGAAGGAGGGAGGAGGCAGACATCATGGAGGAGTGAGGGAGGAGGCAGACATCATGGGAGGAGTGAGGGAGGAGGCAGACATCATGGGAGGAGGGAGGGAGGAGGGAGACATCATGGGAGGAGTGAGGAAGGAGGCAGACATCATGGGAGGAGTGAGGGAGGAGGACATCATGGGAGGAGTGAGGAAGGAGGCAGACATCATGGGAGGAGTGGAGGAAGGAGGCAGACATCATGGAGGAGTGAGGAAGGAGATAGACATCATGGGGAGGAAGGGAGGAGGCAGACACTGTGGGAGGAGTGAGGGAGGAGGCAGACATCATGGGAGGAGTGAGGGAGGAGGCAGACATCATGGAGAGTGAGGGAGGAGGCAGACATCATGGGAGGAGTGAGGAGGAGGCAGACATCATGGGAGGAGTGAGGAGGAGGCAGACATCATGGGAGGAGGGAGGGGAGGAGGCAGACATCATGGGAGGAGTGAGGGAGGAGGCAGACATCATGGGAGGAGTGAGGAGGAGGCAGACATCATGGGAGGAGGAGGAGGAGGCAGACATCATGGGAGGAGGAGGAGGAGGCAGACATCATGGGAGGAGTGAGGAGGAGGCAGACATCATGGGAGGAGTGAGGAGAGGCAGACATCATGGGAGGAGTGAGGAGGAGGCAGACATCATGGAGGAGGAGGGAGAGGCAGACATTGAGGAGGAGGGAGGAGACATCATGGAGGAGTGAGGGAGGAGGACATCATGGAGGAGTGAGGGAGGAGGCAGACATCATGGGAGGAGAGTGAGGGAGGAGGACATCATGGGAGGAGTGAGGGAGGAGGCAGACATCATGGGAGGAGTGAGGGAGGAGGCAGACATCATGGGAGGAGTGAGGGAGGCAGACATCATGGGAGGAGGAGGGAGGAGGCAGACATCATGAGGAGTGAGGAGGAGGCAGACATCATGGAGGAGGAGGAAGAAGAGACATCATGGAGGAGTGAGGAGGAGGCAGACATCATGGGGAGGAGTGAGGGAGGAGGCAGACATCATGGGAGGAGTGAGGGAGGAGGCAGACATCATGGGAGGAGGAGGAAGGAGGCAGACATCATGGGAGGAGTGAGGGAGGCAGACATCATGGGAGGAGTGAGGGAGGGAGGCAGACATCGGGGAGGAGGAGGAGGAGGCAGACATCATGGGAGGAGTGAGGAGGAGGCAGGAATGGGAGGAGGAGGAAGGAGGCATACTGCGGGAGGAGGAGGAAGGAGGCAGACATCATGGGAGGAGGAGGGAGGAGGCAGACATCATGGGAGGAGGAGGGAGGAGGCAGACATCATGGAGGAGTGAGGGAGGAGGCAGACATCAGGGAGGAGTGGAGGGAGGAGGCAGACATCATGGAGGGAGGGAGGGAGAGGCAGACATCGGGAGGAGTGAGGGAGGAGGCAGACATCATGGGAGGATGGAGGAAGGAGGCAGACATCAGGGAGGAGTGAGGAAGAGGCAGACATCATGGGAGGAGTGAGGGAGGAGATAGACATCATGGGAGGAGAGGGAGGAGGCAGACATCATGGGAGGAGTGAGGGAGGAGGCAGACATCATGGGAGGAGTGAGGAAGGAGGCACATCATGGGAGGAGTGGGAGGGAGGAGGCAGACATCATGGGAGGAGGAGGAAGAAGACAGACATCATGGGAGGAGGAGGAAGGAGGCAGACATCATGGGAGGAGTGAGGAGGAGACAGACATCAAGTGGGAGGAGTGAGGGAGAGGCAGACATCATGGGAGGAGGAGGAGGAGGCAGACATCATGGGAGGAGTGAGAAGGAGATAGACATCATGGGAGGAGTGAGGAAGAAGAGACATCAGGGGAGGAGTGAGGGAGGAGGCAGACATCATGGAGGAGTGAGGGAGGATAGACATCATGGGAGGAGGGAGGGAGGAGGCAGACATCATGGGAGGAGGGAGGAAGGAGGCAGACATCATGGGAGAAGAGGGAGGAGATAGACATCATGGAGGAGGAGGGAGGAGATACATCATGGGAGGAGGAGGAAGGAGGCAGACATCATGGGAGGAGGAGGAAGGAGACAGACATGGGAGGAGTGAGGGAGATAGACATCATGGAGGAGGAGGAAGGAGATAGACACTGGGAGGAGTGGAGGAGGAAGCAGACATCATGGGAGGAGTGAGGAAGGAGGCAGACATCAGGAGGAGTGAGGGAGGAGACAGACATCATGGGAGGAGTGAGGGAAGAGATAGACATCATGGGAGGAGTGAGGGAGGAGATAGACATCATGGGAGGAGTGAGGGAGGAGGCAGACATCATGGGAGGAGTGAGGGAGGAGGCAGACATCATGGAGGAGTGAGAAGGAGGCAGACATCATGGGAGGAGTGAGGAAGAAGGCAGACATCATGGGAGGAGTGAGGGAGGAGATAGACATCATGGGAGGAGTGAGGGAGGAGACAGACATCATGGGAGGAGGAGGGAGGAAGCAGACATCATGGGAGGAGTGAGGGAGGAGACAGACATCATGGGAGGAGGGAGGGAGGAAGCAGACATCATGGAGGAGTGAGGAGAGGCGGACATCATGGGAGGAGGAGGAAGGAGGACATCATGGAGGAGTGAGGAAGACAGACATCATGGGAGGAGTGAGGGAGAGGCAGACATCATGGGAGGAGTGGAGGGAGGAGACAGACATCATGGAGGAGGAGGGAGGAGACAGGACATCATGGGAGGAGGGAGGAGGAAGCAGACATCAGGGAGAGAGTGAGGGAGGAGATAGACATCATGGGAGGAGTGAGGGAGGAGGCAGACATCATGGGAGGAGGAGGGAGGAAGCAGACATCATGGAGGAGTGAGGGAGGAGATAGACATCATGGGGAGGGAGAGAGGGAGGCAGACACACATGGGAGGAGAGGGAGGAGATAGAGACTATGGGAGGAGGAGGGAGGAGGCAGACATCATGGGAGGAGTGAGGGAGGAGGCAGACATCATGGGAGGAGGAGGAAGGAGGCACATCATGGGAGGAGGGAGGGAGGAGGCAGACATCATGGGAGGAGGAGGAAGAAGATAGACATCATGGGAGGAGGAGAAGGAGATAGACATCATGGGAGGAGGAAGCAGACATGGGAGGAGGAGGAGGAGGCAGACATCATGGGAGGAGGGAGGAAGGAGGCAGACATCATGGGAGGAGTGAGGAAGGAGGCAGACATCATGGAGTGAGGAGGAAGGAGGCAGACATCATGGGAGGAGGAGGGAGAGGCAGACATCATGGGAGGAGTGAGGAAGGAGGCAGACATCATGGGAGGAGTGAGGAAGAAGATAGACATCATGGGAGGAGGAGGAAGGAGATAGACATCGGGGAGGAGTGAGGGAGAAGGGACATCATGGGAGGAGGAGGAAGGGAGGCAGACACATCAGGGGAGGAGTGAGGGAGGAAGCAGACATCATGGGAGGAGGAGGAAGGAGGCAGACATCATGGGAGGAGGAGGAAGGAGATAGACATCATGGGAGGAGTGGAAGGACATCATGGGAGGAGGAGGAGGAGATAGACACTGGGAGTGGGAGAGGAGGGGAGAGAGACATCATGGGAGGAGTGAGGAAGGAGGCAGACATCATGGGAGGAGTAGAGGAGGAGGCAGACATCAAGTGGGAGGAGGAAGGAGGCAGACATCATGGGGAGGAGGAGGAAGGAGATAGACATCATGGGAGGAGGAGAGGAAGAAGATAGACATCAAGGGGAGGAGGAGGAAACAGACATCATGGAGGAGGAGGGAGAGACAGACACGTGGGAGGAGGAGAGGGAGGAGGCAGACATCATGGGAGGAGTGAGGGGAAGAAAGGACATCATGGGAGGAGGGGGAGAGGCAGACATCATGGGAGGAGGAGGAGGGAGGAGGGGAGGAGAGGAGAGGAAGGAGACATCATGGAAGTAAGGAGAGAGAGGGACATCATGGGAGAGGAGGAAGGAGGCAGACATATGAGAGTGAGGAGGAGGCAGACATCATGGGGAGTGGAGGAAGAAGATAGACATCATGGAGGAGTGAGAAGAAGATAGACATCATGGGAGGAGTGAGGAAGAAGATGACACATCAAGTGGGAGGAGGGAGGAGGAGGCAGACATCATGGGAGAGGAGGAAGAAGACAGACACCATGGGAGGAGTGAGGAAGAAGATAGACATCATGGGAGGAGGAGGGGAGGAGGCAGACATCATGGGGGAGGAGGAGGAAGAAGATAAGACATCATGGGGAGAGAGGAAGACAGAGACAAGGGAGGAGGGAGGAAGAGGCAGACATCATGGGAGAGGAGAGGAAGGGACATGGGAGGAGAGGAGGCAGACATCATGGGAGGAGTGGAGGGAGGAGGCAGACATCATGGGAGGAGGGGGAGGGAGGAGGCAGACATCATGGGAGGAGTGAGGGAAGAAGATAGACATCATGGGAGAGGAGGAAGGAGGCAGACATCATGGGAGGAGTGAGGAGGAACATGGAGAGGAGGAGGAAGAAGGCAGACATCATGGGAGGAGTGAGGAAGGAGGCAGACATCATGGGAGGAGGAGGAGGGAGATAGACATCATGGGAGGAGGAGGAGACAGAGATCATGGGGAGGAGTGAGGAAGGAGGCAGACATCATGGGAGGAGTGAGGAAGAAGGCAGACATCATGGAGGAAGGGAGGAGGAGGAAGAGGCAGACACATGGAGAGAAAAGAGACACAAGTGGAGGAGGAAGGAAGATAGACATGAGGAGTGAGGGAGGAGGCAGACATCATGGGAGGAGGGAGGGAAGAAGAGCATCATGGGAGGAGGAGGAAGGAGATAGACATCAAGGGGAGGAGTGAGGGAGGAGGCAGAGACCATGGGAGGAGAGTGGAGGAGGCAGACACTGCGGGGAGGAGGAGGAGGAACAGAGAGCGGGGGAGGAGGAGGAGACACTGGGAGGAGTGAGGAAGGAGGACATCATGGGGAAGAGAGTGAGGAAGGAGGAGATAGACATCATGGGAGGGAGGAGGAGGAGGCAGCATACAAGGGGAGGAGTGAGGAAGAAGATAGACATCAAAGGGAGGAGGAGAAGAGCAAGACATCATGGGAGGAGTGAGGAAGGAGATAGACATCAGGAGGAGTGAGGGAGGAGATAGACATCAAGGAGGAGAAAGGACACAGGAGGAGGGAGGAGGCAGACATCAGAGAGAGAAGAAGAATCATGGGAGGAGAGAGGAGAGAGACAGGGAGGAGAAAGGAGGAGGAGGAAACAGGGAGGAGTGAGGGAGGAGACAGACATCATGGGAGGAGGAGGAAGGAGGCAGAGACATCATGGGAGGAGTGAGGGAGGGAGACACATGGAGAGGAGAGGAGACATCATGGGAGAGGGAGGGAGATAGAACAAAGTGAGATGAGGGAGGAGACAAGACAGGAGGAGGAGGAAGGAGCACATCATGGGAGGAGGAGGAGGAGGCAGACATCATGGGAGGAGTGAGGAAGGAGATAGACATCATGGGGAGGAGTGAGGAAGGAGGCAGACATCATGGGAGGAGGAGAAGGCACGTGGGAGGAGGAGGAAGCTAGACATCATGGGAGGAGGGGAGGGAGGAGATAGACTCATGGGGAGGAGGAGGAGGAGGCAGACATCATGGAGGGAGTGGGAGGAAGAAGATAGACATCATGGGAAGGGAGGAGTAGGGAGGAGGCAGACATCAAAGGGAGAAAGCACATGGGAGGAGGGAGGAAGGAGGCAGACATCATGGGAGGAGGAGGAAGAAGGCAGACATCAAGGAGGAGGAAGGAGGCATCATGGGGAGGGAGTGAGGGAAGGGACATCATGGGAGGAGTGGAGGAAGAAGATAGACATCATGAGGAAAGGAGGAAGAAGATAGACATCATGGGAGGAGTGGAGGGAAGGAGGCAGACACAAAGGGGAGAGGGAGGAAGAAGATAGACATCATGGAGGGAGGAGGAAGGAGGCAGACATCAGGGGAGGAGGAGGAAGAAGATAGACATCATGGGAGGAGGAGAGGAAGAGGCATCATGGGGAGGAAAGAAGTGGAGGACACAGGGAGAGGGAGGAAGGAGGCAGACATCATGGGAGGAAGTAGGAGGAAGCAGACATCAAGGGAGAGGAGGAAAGAGATAGACATCATGGGAGGAGGAGGGAAGAGGGAGAGACTGAAGGGAGGAGTGAGAAGAGGGCAGACATCATGGGAGGAGGAGGAAGAAGATAGACATCATGGGAGGAGGAGGAGGAGGCAGACATCATGGGAGGAGTGAGGGAAGGAGGCAGACATCATGGGAGGAGTGGGGAGGAAGAAAGATAGCATCATGGGAGGAGAAGACATCATGGGAGGAGAGGAGGAAGAAAGATAGACATCATGGGAGGAGTGAGGAAGAAGATAGACATCATGGGAGGAGGGAGGGAAGAAGATAGACATCATGGGAGGAGTGGAGGGAGGAGGCAGACATCATGGGGAGGGAGGGAGGGAAGGAGGCAGACATCATGGGAGGAGTGAGGAAGAAGGCAGACATCATGGGAGGAGTGAGGGAGGCAGACATCATGGGAGGAGTGAGGG
>NW_024738300.1:7624266-7660231 GCF_018991925.1 Homarus americanus | reverse complement strand
AGGAGGCAGACATCATGGGGAGGAGGGAGGGAGAAGATAGACATCATGGAGGAGTGAGGAAGAAGATAGACATCATGGAGGAGTGAGGAGGAGGCAGACATCATGGGGAGGAAGTGGGAGGAAGAAGATAGACATCATGGGAGGAGGAGGAAGAAGATAGACATCATGGGAGAGTGAGGGAGGAGGGCAGACATCATGGGAGTGAGGAGGAAGGAGGCAGACATCATGGGAGGAGTGAGGGAGGAGGCAGACATCATGGGAGAGTGAGGGAAGGAAGATAGACAACATGGGAGGAGGAGGAGAAGAGGAGACATCATGGGAGGAGTGAGGAAGGAGGCAGACATCATGGAGGAGGGAGGAAGAAGACACCATGGGAGGAGGAGGAAAGAAGATAGGACATCATGGGAGGAGTGAGGGGAGGAGGCAGACATCATGGGAGGAGGAGGAAGGAGGCAGACATCATGGAGGAGGAGGAGGAAAGAAGAAGAATCATGGGAGGAGTGAGGAAGAAGATAGACATCATGGGGGGAGTGAGGGAGGAGGCAGACATCATGGGGAGAGGAAGGAGGCAGACATCATGGGAGGAGGAGAAGAAGACAGAGATCATGGGAGAGTGAGGAAGAAGATAGACATGGGGGAGGAGGGAGGAGGAGGCAGACACGTGGAGGAGGGAGGAAGGAGGCAGACATCATGGGAGGAGTGAGGAAGGAGGCAGACATCATGGGAGGAGTGAGGAAGAAGATAGACATCATGGGAGGAGGGGAGGAAGAAGATAGACATCATGGGAGAGGAGGAAGGAGGCAGACATCATGGGGAGGAGTGAGGAAGAAGATAGACATCATGGGAGGAGTGAGGGAAGAAGATAGACATCATGGAGGAGTGAGGAGGAGGCAGACATCATGGGAGGAGGGAGGAAGGAGGCAGACATCATGGGAGGAGTGAGGGAGGAGGCAGACATCATGGGAGGAGGTGAGGAAGAAGATAGGACATCATGGAGGAGTGAGGAAGAAGATAGACATCATGGGAGGAGGAGGGAGGAGGCAGACATCAGGGGAGGAGTGAGGAAGAAGATAGACATCATGGGGAGGAGTGAGGAAGAAGACAGACATCATGGGAGGAGGAGGGAGGAGGCAGACATCATGGGAGGAGTGGGAGGAAGAAGATAGACATCATGGGAGGAGTGAGGGAGGAGATAGACATCATGGGAGAGTGAGGGGAAGCAGACATCATGGGAGGAGTGGGAGGAAGGAGGCAGACATCATGGGAGGAGTGAGGAAGGAGGCAGACATCAATGGGAGGAGTGGGGAGGAGGCAGACATCATGGGAGGAGGAGGAAGAAGATGAGACATCATGGGAGGAGTGGGAGAAGCGAGATTGACATCATGGGAGGAGTGAGGGAGGATAGACATCATGGGAGGAGGAGGAAGAAGATAGACATCATGGGAGGAGGAGAAGGAGATAGACACAGGGGAGGAGTGAGGGAGGAGATAGACATCATGGGAGGAGTGAGGAAGGAGATAGACATCATGGGAGGGTGAGAAGGAGGACATCATGGAGAGTGAGGGAGGAGACAGACATCATGGAGAAGGATAGACATCATGGGAGGAGTGAGGAAGGAGATAGACATCATGGGAGGCGTGAGGAAGGAGGCAGACATCATGGGAGGAGTGAGGAAGGATGCAGACATCATGGGAGGAATGAGGAAGGAGACGAGGAGTAGGAGGATTGCGAAAGTGGTATAAGAGAGTTCACTATTGGAGAAAGATTGTGTAACATCTTTCAAGGGAGGTAAAACACTGCAGCGCCTTGAGAATAATATGTTGCCTGGTGAGACTGTTAACCTCGCTCTGATTTAATCTTAAAAGGTTATAGTATAACTAGTTGACTTGTCGCTGCAGAAGTATTTGAGATCATTAGATTCCTTTTAGAATTAATGTGTTTGGGTGTGATGAGTGATGGTACGGTGTTAATAATGACGATAACTGTAATGATAATTTTAAAGGAAAATAATGGTTTTAATGACTAAATTAATCAAATATAACTTTTGCTATTACCGTTCTACCACTCCTACTACTATTACTACTACAAATATTACTACTACTATTACTAATATTAATAATAATAGTAATCCTCGCCAATATAACACAGTGAAGCAGGAATAAAAAATACAGACTCCGTTTATTCAGACGTCAGTGCTCACTAACTGCCCTACCAGATGTTTACTGCAATGGTGCCCCCTCCCCCCTCCCACCACAACAAGACCCCAAAATATCCACTTGCAACATACATCCTCAACATCACACATCGCCAACACCAATGTCTCCACACACACACACACACACACAACACCGCTATATTTCCTGGATCCACACCTTCCTCCCAGCCCCTTCCTTGACTATTTCCTGATCTCCCAAGGTATCGTGTTTAGTCATGTGAATAAGCTAGGGGGCTAATCATCATGTAAACACAATATCCAATAATTTCTAACATACATCATATCAAAAATCTTAAAATTGTGGAATAGTTAGGTAATTAAGTGACGTGATGGCAAGGAATAAGCCGGTATGTTCACGGACAGCTTAGAATGTTGACGGGTTATTCCTAGTTATATCGATCTGCCAGTGTACAATAGCAATATATCACTGTGCATCTGTATTATGAGAAAGAAAAAATATGTAATGTAGGTACAGGTAGTTCAGCATTTATGTTGGTGTTGCAGTTAGATACTGTGTTGTATTATGTGCATCGATGTGGTGGTTATTACTGTATGTACCCAGCAATTATCATGTCTAACTTATAATTAAAACTTGACTATATTTTTGCTACTAAACTATTTTTCTTGACAAGGAATAATATATTGACTGCTGAGTAAATAAAGTATGTAGTATTAATTCATAATTGGATAGTCGTGTTTTATAATGAAGTGCCCTGCATGTGAATCATGCTAAACCCGGACCCATCTACGTTATATAGAATATAATGGTATTCGCTACTTTACACTGCAAGATATTCAGTACCTGTAAATTGTCTTTCATTGGATTCTCAGGGTAGAAAAGATACGTTTAAAGGCGATACAAATGAGAATAATGTCTGTATCTTCAGTAAAATGACTGGGTGTAACCATGGGCCGCGTCTCTCCTTTGAGGAAATAGTGAAAAGTTTTTACAATTATCATTTACGCTGATATAGCCATGTAAACATTTCTCTGATAACTATTGTTATACGGTTTAAATTTTATAAATAAGTCACTCTAAATTTAGTACATTTAAGATTTGTTTATGAAAAACGGTAATGTAGATTTGAACGTTGTGTGGAAATATATCACAGTATGTAAGATGATGCCCGTTGTCAGCTGTGGCGCTCATATTGTTACCACACAGCACTGTTTTATGCTATGTTGAATTTAAACGGTGATAAACCAGACAAATTATCTCATGAAAAGGAAGAGAATGAAAGGAAATAATAATTCTCGAATATTAGGCTCGGGCTGCTTCCTATTAACACCATTCTTTCATAAATAACAAGAGGGTAAAGTATTTCCTTCAAGTATGGTGACTCATCTTCACTCTACATTCTCCCGCCAAATCCACTGGGAGGTCCTGATTGGCTGGAGCTGTGACGTCATATGTTCATCGATACTTGGATACGGAGAAAAATGATTTAAATGACACTGTACAACACTTATAGTAAATATTACCTTCAACATATAATTTATAGTTTAATAATATATATTTTAATGTTTATATTCTTTCAAAATCAAGATGCTGGGATAATCTGAGGATGAGAAGTGTTCCTCCATGTAAAATCCATTGTAGTCACGTGACCCGGTGTTTGGCGCCATCTTTGCCGCATGTTAGTCTGTCTGGCTCCGGAACTCGTAGGGAGAAGGTCAGTAGGTGTGAGTTAAGGGACCTCCTCGTTATTGATTTATTAATCCCCCTTTTTGAAGTTACCGAACTGTTTTAAATGATAAATTGACGTGGTTGTGTTAATTTGTGGCTGGAAAGTTTTGTGAAGGATAGAAAAGAGAGGACATTCCAAGGCCGCGAACTGAATAGCGCGGTAATGACCACGACGTAGTGAGCGCGGCGCATGTTCTTGTTTCTAGTGTTACTTGAGCTGGAAATTGGTGAAGGAGAGTTATATGGGCAGGTTGAAGTGAGTACTGGAGGAGGGCGCGTGGCAGTAACCCGAGTGAAGGGTGACAGTGGTTAGGAGGAGTATGGAGGAGGACATGTTCTTTGTCTTGCGCTCACGTGGGCCGGAGCCGCCATGCGCACCCCCGCACCTCACGGGCGCTACCACCACCACCACCCTGCCCTTATATCCTAGGTCTTGATTAGTCTGAATTTCAAATTATTTTTCTCCTTTCGAAGTGAAGGAGAAATTAGCGGCTTGACCGGCGGTTTGGATACGTCGGTAATGTACGGTAGGATTAGTATGGATTGTATCAATAATAATAATAAAATGTCCTCATGTTGCTTGAACATCTCAATCTGGGTTAATTTTCCATCATAGAGAGAGGGAGTGGGCGAGGTGGTGTATGGGTCGTTCACACTTTAGGATTCTCGCACAAGTGGGCTGCGTAGGTAGAGGCTGTCTGGTGTGGTCTTTTAAAGTGATATATTGTAAAGATTACTTAATGTTATCTTTTTATATCCGTAATTAACAGGGCGAAAGATTTACCACATGTATTAGATTAGTTCAGTGTTCAGGTAGAATACGGAAAATTTAACTATGGATGCATTCATATCATTAACATGACAGCCATCATATGTTACCAGGAGTAAGTCCTGTTAATGTGACTCACTTCCAACAGATGAAACGACCCCACCTGGGATGGGAAGTGAATTAGGGTGGTGATGGCTGTTTCGTAAACCTTTACCTCAATTTATCCTGTTTAGTAAAATTGTTTAGGGTAGTATGCAGTGGACAGTAAAGTGGATTGGGATACCATCTGCATCCTCAGTTAAGTGGATTAGATTAAAGTGACTTAATTTCAGCCGTGTATTACGAAAATTAATTGAGATGGATTTTCAATTAGACGGCTGCAGTCAGTGCATCATAGGTGGAATGTTATCTTAAATCATTTTGGGCAATGTTCTAGAACACTTAAGAAATCAAGATTTTTTATGTTCTTTAGCTGTACATTCTCTAATTTTGTTGAAAATTTACAAGTAAGGTTAGGTTAGGTTGTTGAACTTTTAGATAATTTTTTAACACATAACTACGACAGTATTCACTATAAAACTGAAATTGTGGCGTTTTATAATTCTTTTTTTATGAGTAATCAGCGGCGGTGTAGTCGTCAATAATTACCATTAGGCAAAATTTTCCATTCATGCAACCATGGAATCTTAGGAGTTTTATCTTTGCAATCAATATTTTAGACAATTCTAAGTTTTCTTCTATGACGATTCCCTCACAAATGACCTAAAAATTAACATAAGAAAATAAGGAGTCTGCAATAGGCCGGTTGGCCTGTGCATGGCAGCTCCTGTCGAGAGTTACTACCACTCTCTATCATCCACGAATCTATCCAGCCTCCTTTTGAAACTTTCCAGAGTTCCAGCACTTACTGCAAAGTTGCTAAGCTTGTTCCACTCGTCCACCACCCTATTTGTGAACCAGTTTCTTCCTATCTCCCTCCTAAACCTAAACTTATCCAACTTGAATCCGTTGCTCCGAGTCCTATCCTGCTCGGATATTATAAGAACTTTATCTATATCCCCTAACCTAACTAACCTCATTGGCCACCCCCCGTTATTTGGGGGACGTGGCTATGCTTAGATCGAGTGGGTTGGTTGTAAACATATCTTGCGAAAGTGGTGGCGACAATTGCCTGTATATGATAATAGCAGGAGAATAGAACACATCCAATATCTTCGTTATTTGACATTACGCGTTGTCATAGAAAAATAATGCAACTATTAGTCCTATACACCCCTTGTATATTACAAATGCCCAAGTCCCCAAATGAGATAGTTGTATTTAACTAAAATACCCCAAATTGTTTGCAGCATCCTAAGTAACTCAACCTGATGTTCATTTTGTCAGATTTATGTGCATAATGCCACAAACCTAAAAAAATGGAATGATAATTACCAAAGGCAATCACAATTTGCACTGAACATAAGAACAAGAAAAAAGGAGTCTGCAATAGGCCGGTTGGCCTGTGCATGGCAGCTCCTGTCGAGAGTTACTACCACTTTATCATCCATGAATCTATCCAGCCTCCTTTTGAAACTTTCCAGCATTCCAGCACTTACTACAAAGTTGCTAAGCTTGTTACAGGTACAGCAGCAATGTGAAACGTCCATCAGCCTAATGTGTATGCATGGTGAACAGACTAAGCTATCATAGATATGAAGATGGACTTTCTGACTTGGCTTAACCTAGTTAACCAAACCATTAACAACACAGTCCATCAATATTGCTGCAGTACCTGTATCCAGTGTGATTTTTTACATACAGCTGCTATACCTGTACAGTATTCACTATGTAATTGTTCTTCATTTTGAACCATTATTGGCTCTGGCCTTAATGATGTGCCTACCTACCCCATAGGCTGCCTGGCCATAATATTAAGCCTCTGCTAACTTGGTGGGTGGTTGCTTCATGGCCATTGGGTTTTTAGCTTGTTGAATGGAACCCAAGTCATTACTGCTTTCCATATTATGGTTTTGTTTTTGACAGGTTTGGTTCACCCACCAAAAAACTTACCAGTGTAATAGCAAAATGTAGAATTAAATGGATTCTATTGTGTTGTGGGCAAACAGCCTGTGGTCCAGATAGTTGATAGTTGTTGGCCCTTGTTCACTATTCCTCACATTTTACAATTACCGGGAGACCGACGGTGTCAGCACCTCTCCCGGTGCCTTGGGGTGCGGGTGGTTCTTACTCTGCTGCTGGGGGAAGAGTCGTGCTGCCCGGGTGGTGGTACTCCAACCAGTTTTACCTCTTCCATTATTTTTATAATAAGGTTACCATTAAATATATCTGGCGCCATATGATCTTGGCTTTTGTTGCACTAAGACTGTATGTACTAATTAATCAATCACAACTACCAAGCTAACCTAACTCTTACAGAAAATGTTAGAAAGTTGCCTGGTAATACTTAGGTGTGGGTTAACAATAAACATTAGAAAATTTTCAGGTGGAGAAAAACCTCCTCTTCTCAAGAACATTCCTAACATGATCTAATTGTGTAATTTTGGGTCTTGACCTGTAGCAACAACAGTCCTGGGCCAGGGTTGGTTACTACTGTGCTGATGCTTCCCAATTTTCTTTTGATATTTAAGGTATTACTGTACAGTATTTGGTAATACCCGGTACTTTGTAAGGTAAAGTTATCGTTTCGGTCATCCACCTATTTGGAACACAAAACAAAAACCATCAGAATTTTTTTTCAACCTAACCTAAACGTCTATTGGACTGAAGCAATAAAATATCCTTTTTAAGTGGTGCACCTAAATAATTGTAGAGTTGCCCCCCCCCACACACACACACACACACACACACACACACAGTCACTAATGCAAAGAAAAAGGCTTTGCTGCAGTAGTAGGAATTGGCAATTTTTTAATTTTACTGGTAATGCTTAACAGGAGTGCCTTTAGTACTGGCTAGAAAATTTCTCCTTGGAAGATACTGTACAGGGTAATTCTGCAAACACACTTGATTTAGCTGGTCTTGACTCCCAAAGGTGGGAAGGGCTTTAAGTAGAGGGGAGAATAACCTAACCTGAGCATTGCATTCACCCACTGTGGGGGAGGATAGGCACAGGTGATAGTATTGTCACTATAAAGTTTAAAATACGAGGTAACTAGTATATTGGGTTAGGATAAGTACAAGTAGGTGATTTTGCTCACTTTTAAATGATAAATTATCATTGATCCATCTTGGAAACTCCTATCAGCTGCAAACGGTTTTAAGTATGTACCAGGTACTGCTACATTCTGTAATTTATTCTTCAAATTAACCAAACTAACAACAAATAATACTCTAGGTGTTAAAAACGAGAAAAAATATTGAGGAAATCCTTATAGAGCTAAGGGGGCTCCTATGTCTTAGAGCACTGTTCCTGTGTTACCTCTTTAAATTTGGTTTTTGGTATTGTTGCATTTTCAACCAATAGGTTTTTAACTTCAACCTCAAGCCAGTTCCTGGACCGTCCTCTGCTAATTAAGGTATTCATTCTAGGTTAGGTTGGTTTTCAGTTTGAAATAGCTGGTGCTATTTTGATTGCAAAAATGCTCCCAGCAAAGACTACATCACATAATTAATATTTTAATATATTGTAGGCTAGTAGGGTTCATTTAATGGCAGAGGCTGGTTGTACGGAAAAATCTCGTCACAACGCGGTGGCGAAGAATTGAATGCTTCCCAAGGAACCTAACTTCAGCTGCAGCGAGTACAGTTTCACTGCTGTCAAAAGACATGAGATTTGTCCATATTCTTAATCTCAGTGTAGTTTATTTGGCCCAGAAATTTAAATACGATGCTGTACTATATACATACTTGGTAAGGTTAATGGAAGTGATCTTGGGTATTTGCACACGACTGCCTTATTTGTATACAGTACAGTATACTGTACTACACGACAGTGGCATTACTATGAATGTTATTTGCCAGTGATTACCAGACAATCCAACTGAGTACAGTATAATCTTTGACATGTACAGTATGTGTAAATAATCGACTGCTTCCCTTTATGCTCTTAACAGTTGCTTGTGTTTTGGGTGCAAATAGCCTAAATGTGTTAAGTTGGGTATCAGGTGCAAATAAACAAGGTGTTTGCAACATCAAGGCCAAAAAAGAATACAGTACAAGAAATTACATTTGTATATACAGTATATATTTTTTTGGGTAAAGAAAATTTTTAAATTAAAAATTATTTAAAAATACTTGATTTGGGTGCACTACATTTGTATATTGTAACCCTTTATTTTTGTGAGGTGGGTTTTTTTTACTGTACCATCACTAGTTGTACAAGTTATCACTGAACTTGTGCTACATGTAGATAATGACTATACCATCTGTGTAACTACAAATACCCCTGTATACTGTAAGCTTATGATAAACATGAACCAACCTTCTCTAGTTTAAAGCAGTAAGATATTGAGGTCTAGCCATTGAATTATGTACATTGATTCAAGTCTTTGGTAGATCACTTGTATTGACATCACAATACAGAATTGATTTGGTGTACAGAAATGTCTTTCTGAAAAAATTTTTGGTTAATGAAACCAAAATTTCCATCTTAGAACACAGGAAAAATGACTACAGTGTACAGAAATGTCTTTCTGAAAAATTTTTTGGTTAATGAAACCAAAATTTCCATCTTAGAACACAGGAAAAATGACTACAGTATACAGGTATCATTTAGTACAGGTACCTTTTTTAGTTGCACTTAGAGTTGTGCAACTGAACCATCAGCTTGAGGACATTTCTCCATACAAGATAAATATAGTACTTTGTTACCTCATGAGTATGACAAAAGGTGTGATGAGAACGGGTTTGTTTATATAGAAGATATTGGCAACAAGTTTAAAAGGTAACGTTGGTTGGTTTAATTCATTTTATGAATACTTAAATAATGTATGGTGGCAGTATCTGGCACTTCAGGAGTTTTAAGTTGTTTCAAGGTCTGGGAATATTCGTCCAAAAATTTAACCAACCTAACAAGCTAAAATAATTACTTCCATAAATAGTATTCTTGTTTGACAGGAGCTATCAAACTGTCCCACATGTAAACAAAGTACACAATCCTTCACTAATAAGTTTACAGGGGCTCGTCAGATGTTGTGTAGTGTGGCAGCGCTGTTTTATTTACATTTGACAAAAGGAAACTCACACTAGTAAACATATTATGGAATCAAATTTAAACCATATTAAAACAAATATCTTGGATAATACTGTATGTGGAAAATTTATGACGAGCCCCTGTAAATGCCTTAGTGAAGGGGTGTGCTGTGGCAATGAAGCTCGGATCTCCTGGCCATAGGCGAGCGTCCAGGATGGAAAACTTGGGGGTAAAAAAATAAGTACCTGTAGATTATAATAATAAAAAAAATTGTCCACTCTTGTCCTTGTGAGGTAAAGAAGCATTTCACCATCTTAGGAGGAATGTCCTCATATTGGTAGTTGAGGCTAGCAACTGTTGTCAGCTATTCCCCTTTTTTCTCTACAAGGGATTATTATTATTTTATCCTGTATAAGTCTACAACTTTATAATGAATCAAGCATGTTGTGCTAGGGCCACTACCTAGGCTTCTGTGCCTTTGGACTTTTATCAATGACAAAATTACTAAAATGTTTTTAGCGGGAAATAATCTTTATATTGGCAGTGCTCAGTAAACCACATTATTGTATTTGATCTGCTAACCTCTTCCTTACCTAAAACCTTCCTGTTCCTCTCTGATTGGTGGGTGGAAGGTTGTAAACAACGATACCACTGGTTAATGGTACAGTATTTCTGCTTTAGTGAATAGTTCAACACTTGGATGCTGTATAAGATGACTGGAAAGGTAGCCCCTACCATTAACCTTTCCTCACAGTAGCAATATAACAATGTCAGTTGACTTTTTGAATATTAAACATTGTTGTCTGTTGTATAATTTAGGTTTCCCAATTTACTTTTCAGAATTTGACCAACTAGAATAAAAGAAAATGGCAGATCCAGAGAAGGGAACAGAGGCAACGCCAGCGCCAACTCAGGAGGAGGAGAATATGTCTGAAGATGAGGTGGAAGTTGACGAGGATGAAGAGGGAGGTGGTGAGCGCAAGGAGCTGGTAGACAAACTGATGAAGGATCCCCAGGTGCTGGCTGCCCTACAGACCAAACTCCGTCGCTTCCTTGGCACTCCCTCGGGTTATATTAGTGTAAGATGCAGGGGCAGAGAAATGATTTAATCAGTTAGATTAAATCATTAATTGATTTATAATTTTAGCAAAACAATGCTATTAGCTTTGCTCCATGCCTAGCTGCACGGGGGTAGAACACGCATATTGAGCTGGATATAGCAATGGATCCATCATCAAATGATTATCTTTTAACGTGTAGTATTGGGGAAAATTAATTTTTTGTAAAATGCTTGAATTTTGCAGATAGATTACTAACTTAACCACAAAACTAGTAGCAGCACTAATTAACAGTGAAATACCTTTTATATTTACAATATGCATTAATGATTATTTAATAACAAAAGTAACCACAAAGCCAGTATTAGCAATTAATTTACAAAGAAATTTAACTTTTGGGAGTATTTTGTCAGATTTTGAAGTGTGATAAAAGCATTTCTCATCCTCTGGATAGCAGAAACTTTTTGATAATATTCTGCTAATTAGATACCTCAGTTTAACCATACCTTATTGTCTACCTTAAATACCAATTGCATTTATGTGTTGTGATTCCTCACATCACAAGTGATGTAAGTGTTGTATCAAGCCTATTCTCTCCAAGACTGGACATTGGAATGTATCCTGCTGCAACAGTGGTGGTGTTTCCATTGGTCTTGAGTTCTGGGGGAAGTGTTCAGTGGTAAATATTTATGAAAGCAGATAATGTGAACGAGGATAATCTAATCTAACTTTAGTGATCCAAGATTGTTAGGTCATGTTCGTTCATGTTGTATGTTGCTCTTGACTATTTACTGTTGTGGCCTCCCAAGAGAACTCCAGACTAGAGAAAGTCCACTATTATTGTGTCCTCAATATTGTCAACCCCTCCAT
The DNA here is from genome assembly GCF_018991925.1 of Homarus americanus. Classification (NCBI taxonomy): domain Eukaryota; kingdom Metazoa; phylum Arthropoda; class Malacostraca; order Decapoda; family Nephropidae; genus Homarus; species Homarus americanus. Next base: position 7,648,498 of record NW_024738300.1, on the reverse strand, counting down.
GTGGTACCTCTTTAATTTTATTTGTGGTCTAATTGTCTTTAAAAAGAAATCCTGGATTAATTGTACTGCATTATGATTAAAAATATTTGGTGACCTACAAGTTGAAAGTTGCTGAATTTGTCAAATTTTCACCTTAAAAGCATGAAAAATTTTACTGGTTGTTATTCTAGATGGTTTGGCAAGTTACATATGTGGCAAAATGAAGAAAAACAAATCATTATTCTATTTAGTTGCCAACAAGATAAAGTAACCTCTTTTTTTCTCTTATTACATTGTAGGCTTTACTAATAAACAAGGTGCAGGGTTTAATAACTTTTTTTTTCATATATGAAACTAACTTAGGACTGACAGCCACAATTTATATAATTGGGAGAAATATAAAAAAGGTTGATTGTATACTAGTGTGAGAGTTTAAATGGTAAATATCAAATAGGTTATGGCTGTACTATTTTTCTCAAAAAATTCAGTGTGTCCGGGAGTCATGGAGCAGGTAATCCTCTCCACAGGGGAGATACGGGTGCAAGGCCTAATCCTCTTGGTACACAGGCATGGCTTCAGCTGTTACTCTAACCCAGTTTTCAACTTACTGCTGCACCTTACATCATGGCTAATGCTGTCATAGTTTTATGATGGAGCACTGGGTTATTAGGCTATATGAAAATTGGGTGGCAATATTTTTGGGCTTCATTATTAAATTAATTTGTTCCACTTACATGCTAGTTGTATTATTTTTTGTTACATCACATTATTGGCTGATGGTTTATTTTGATATGGAGGTATGGTTGAGTACATTAATACTGACTAATTAGTTTGGTTTGGTCAAGTACATAACATTAATATGTAAATAATTTAGTGCATTTGAAGTCATATTTGAATACTTGTTTCAATAAAGCTGATTAATTGGCCATCATTGTGATTATAAAATGGTCTTGTCTGAATAGGTCATGTGAAATTGCTTTTTTCTTTCAGTCTCTGCCCACAATTGTTAAGAGACGTATAAAGGCATTAAAAAAGCTCCAACTCCAGTACACAGACTTAGAGGCAGAATTTTACCAAGAAGTTCATGCTTTAGAGGTAAGTTGTCGGAGGATCCATTAAACCCTGTGTCATGGTCTGACCTTCATAACACTATCCCTGGTCATGGTGCTGTCTATAGGTAAATCCAGGGGCCCCAAGCCATCATATGTTTTGTGTACAGTATCTAAATAGGATTTTTTAATTGTTTTATGACTCGATGTGCAAAGCATACTGTATAGTTTACTGGCCATGGCACTATAAATATTTACTAGTCGGTATTTAAAGTAGTAGATTTGAGTATATTGGCGAACAATGTGTAGTGTGACCCATTGTGTTTATCACTCACAAAGGTTATGAAAAAGTCTTATGTTGGGCATCTTGCTTAGAAGTTTGCTTCATGATTTTTCAGGAAACTAAAAATAATAAGACTTGTTTCTTGCTTTAACATTCATCCATCACAGTTGTTCGGTAGTTTATGGTGTTAAGTTACTTATAAAACCACTGTTTTCCATGAAAATCTCCCTTTATTTCCTTTGTTGTTAAAATTGGGCTGAATTAAGATAGTTTTGTTGGCAGTGCTGTACACAAGTTCTTTGCTTAGTTGATGGACATTGTTTGAGTGAGGATCGGTCTTTTATTTCTCTTATACAAAACAAATTCACATTTGTTATCTTTGTCAAATTAGTTGTACAACCAGTTCTGAGAGCATGAAGCCCATGACTATTACAATTTGTTACTGTACAGTAAATACATTACCCACTTTATTGTCTTAAACTAGTCATGATTACTGGTTCCTAAAATTTACACATCCATGTTTTAACTGTCATGACCATTGTGTACAGTCCCCATCACTAGTGCATTTACAAGGGCTAGTCAGGCTGTGTGCAATGTGGCAGCGCTGTTTGATTACATTCGACAGAAGGAACCTCGTAAGAGTAAACATATTCGGAATCAAAGCAAAAGAATATTAAAACTAATATCACAATGTAATGATTTGTGGAATGTTTATATGGCGAACCCCTGTAAATACACTAGTGAAGGGGACTGTACATGTCAGTACTGTGCAGTATTACTTTACAACACTTACCTACCTTTCTCCCACCTGTGTTGTAACATCCCATCTCTTGCTTTCAAACTATTTTTACTGATGCTTCTTAAAATGTCCAAAATACTGAACAATTTATAATAGTACAATCATATACCAACAGTACCTTGCCCTAGTTACCTCTATGCATGATTTAGTGATCCAGTTAAAAGTGGACCGGATTCTATACCTTTCTCTTTTTTTTAGCCTTGTGCAGGACATAGAGTACGTACAAATATATGCAGGTAGATCGTGTGCACTACTTATGTCCACAGGCTAATACTTCCTTCACCGTGCACTTGCAGGTTAAGTACGACAAGATGCACCAGAGCTTGTATGAGAAGCGAAGACTAGTAGTGAACTCTGAGCATGAACCAAATGATGAGGAATGTGACTTCCCTTCTGATGATGAGGAGGAAGAAGATAAGGGCCTTAGTAAAGACATGGAAGAAAAGGCAAAAATAGATGAGAAGGAAGAATCAAAGTGAGTTTTTATATGTATACTTTGATGTTTCGTGTATATCAAGTTCTGCACCAAGAATGACAAGTACACAACCAATGTCACTCAACTAATCCATACAAATCTTCTAGGGTGCACGACTTTGATGAAAACACCAAAGGCATTCCGGAGTTCTGGCTGACTATCTTCAAAAATGTTGACTTGCTTGCGGAGATGGTTCAAGACTACGATGAACCAATCTTGAAGCATTTAACAGATATCCAGCTGAAGTTCCATGATCAACCAATGGGCTTTACCCTAGAGTTTCATTTCAAGGAAAACGATTACTTCACAAACAAGGTTTTAACAAAGTATTATGAAATGAAATGTGTTCCAGATAAGGAAGATCCCTTTGGCTTTGAGGGACCAGAAATCTTTAAATGCAAGGTATGTTGAGCAAGCCATTGTTCCTTAAATATATTTACTTTGTATCTGAAGGAATGGTTGACTAAGGGAATGTTTCTGCCCATCCTCTACAGTGCAAGAGGAAAAAGTTTGAAAGAATATACAGTATATCTCTACCCATTACCCAATGTTGGTTTTGTTTCACTACATTATTTTTAAGTAGATTTGTCCAATGCTCAAACTTGTTTGTTCACTTGTACATTTCTGTAGATCTGTTTTGTTTACGCCTTTTGACCAGTTGTGGCTGTACCATCTTTTCGGTGGGGGTAACTTTAAGCCCTATGAATTCCCTTATTTTTTACATTTTGAACAATAATTATAATTTATACACTAGTTTTGTTTCAAATACTGTACCCATTCTCTAATTATTGCCTTGTATATGCTTGGTGTGAACTAATGTTGTACTGTATCTTCTATTAACCAAAGAGAACTAGAAATATGTTCTTGGTAAAGTTTACTTTTTGCTGTGGTACCAATCAGTGGTAGGAATCTAGAGTAATGCAGGTGAGTTTTAAGCCTTTTTTTTTACCCCACATTCTTGACTTGTGACTAATGGTTATCTTTTGTTACTTTTGTCCATTGACTGTTACCTCAATTCATACCAGTTTCATTTGAACAATTTTAAGAATGTGTGAAGTTTGGTGTCCCTTACCTATATTTTAAGATCATTCTTATTTATATATTTTTATTGTTTATTAAATGCATGGACACCTTAAATAGGCAACATTGTCTTGCACCATATGTGAGAGCACAGTTTGACTGGAAGCTTGTTATCAGTATTCTAAATTAAAGGCACTACCCTGACTTCAGAATGACTGATACCCTATCCATTGTTGTGAAATTATTCCCCTGCCTCTGTATGTGTGTGCAATATATAATTGTTGTTCCTAAGGCAGTTACTTATGTTTTGATCATTTGCTCATTACATGTTCTTAAATGTTAACTGCATGATATTTCATTATTATTATTTTCAGGGATGCACCATAGACTGGAAGAAGGGCAAGAACGTAACGGTTAAGACAATCAAGAAGAAGCAGAAACATAAATCTCGAGGAGCAGTTAGGACAATAACTAAGACTGTACAGAATGATTCCTTTTTCAACTTCTTCAACCCCCCACCTGGTAAGTGTGGAAAGGTATTGTTTGGCAGTGTTGTGGTTATATGTCTAATGATGCCATGGTTCAGTATTACCATGATGGAGGTTTAAGAGATTGACAAGGTAATGGAGAGCATTGCTCATTTAATTAATGATACAGAATGAAAATGGCATCTGCGGTTTTCTGCCGATATATTGGTGGGGGGGGGGGAGATTGAGCTTAAATTTATGTATGAATTATGAAATGTGTACAGGTAAACCTGTACTGTATATGTTGGGGGAAAAACAATTATGGGCGATAAACTTTGAGCTCCATTTCTTATGCACAAGTAACCAAGAAGAAACCGGACTAGTTCATTAGATGACCACAAGGCGGCAGTCAGGTAAATGACCTCGGCTGACAAATGAAGTTATTGATGTGTTCCATGTGACAGGATGATGAATATCATTAACGCAAATTAATCTTAGATTGGGACATTGTAACTAGAGGTTTACCTGTACTGGTAGATTGAGATTTTGAACTAAGGTAGTGGTTAATTAAGAAAGTTATGGGCTACAGGTTTTATAGTAGTAACACAATGTCATACATGTTGGGCCAGATGCATAAAGGATTATTTTGAATGGTTTACTTATAATCTAACTACATTCTGACATTATTCAGTTCCTGAGGATCCCGACGAAGAGATGGATGATGATACCCAAGCCTTGTTGACAGCAGACTTTGAGATTGGCCACTACATTCGTGAAAGAATTGTTCCCCGAGCAATTTTGTTCTATACCGGTGAAGCTTTGGACGATGAAGACTTTGAGGAAGAGGAGGGAGAAGAAGGTGAGAAACCTTAAATTGCTTTGGTGACTAATTTTCTCAGATGTGGCACAACTCGGCTTAGTACAGTAATTTATGGTAGTGTCACAAGTATAAGTAACAAAGGTGGATACTGTACTGGGTGTAGCATTCCCAGGACATTAATTTCCAAAGTTCTTCAACATCCTGTTGATGGTTAAAATGAGTTCTGAAACAGTCTCATCAGTTATCTACTGTTTACCCCCTCATCCACTGGTGTTTGGGGTGGCTCAAGGGGGACTGGTCGAAGATAAGTATGAAACAAAGGGTTAGAAGTAGAAATACTTGATATGCAATGTATGATATACTTAGAAGGTTCACATGCCTTCATAATGAATTAAAATTATAAAAGACCCTGTACAAGCAATGTATACATAATTCAGAAGTAATTTAATTGGCTATACCTAACCTGGTTATTAATTCGTACTAAGTCGGACATTTCATATTCTAGTTAAAACTCAAATCTTCATCAATTGAGTTTTCAAATGTCATGAGGTAAGAGTCTTGCATTTATGAAAACTTTAATGAGACAGTATAGTAGTAAGAAAAGTGGGGGGGGGGTGTTGATTTTGCTTGCAACTGCTTTGTGCGTTTGCTGAACAGGGCTTGTAAGAGTAGAACAGTGTTATGATCTTGATGTGTTCATATCTCTTGTCCAGAAGAGTGAGGGAGCAAGTTTTATCCAGGAGCTCTTCTGTCTGTTTCTGTAAGGGAATAAATTATTTGGAAGTTGTATTTTACAAATTAGATAGTTGCTTTACTGGTAATTCTATTGTTACTTAGATTGAGAAATGGCTCTACAGTACACCACCAGTAGTATAATGTGGTAATTATTATACCCTGTGTTTTCATTGCTATGTCAAGTGGCCTAATTAATTATCACTGGACAGTACACCAAAAGCCCTGTTGCTAAAATAAAAGTACTGTACCCAAAAATGCTGAGTAACTTTGTAGTTTGATACAAATGTAGGTCAATGGGGCATTGTAAAGATTGAAGCACATATAGTATAGGGAACATGAGAGAACCTTGCAGTCATGTACAGGTGAAGGATTGAAGTGCCTCTAGTAGTCAGTTTGCTAAAGAACAAGAAAGACCTTATGTACAAGGTAGTCAAGTAGTGAAAAATGAAGGATTAAAGCATATTTGAAATGTGAGAAAGTAAGGGTAACAGACATGCTAGTTGGGTGGGCAGAGCAAGATATTTTGGGCTAATGAGGCCCAAGTTTAAGTGAACGCAGTCTCCCTGTTTTCATTACTTGGTGAATATATGGGAAGTGGTGAGCAAAGTTATTGTCAAGTAGGATAGCTAGTTTAGCAATCACATAGAGGGGCTGCTTCCAGTTGTGTACCTAGATGTGTTGGTTTACAGCTCCCCAGCACCAGGAATATCCAATAGAAAATGAAGTGTTTAGGTTAGGTGCAATGTTGGTGTTCTGTGGAACATACAGTATCTAGATTTTTACACAAATGAGTGATTGTGCTCATTGTCACATTGCAAAGCCATATGCTAAGTATTGCAAAGAAGAGCTCATTCAGATGCCAGAGTATTTTCCCCCAAATATGAGACTAAAGAATTAAACCTGAAGGTCCTGAAGAAATTCCTATGGAAGAGCAACATCAAGGAGAGGCTTCTGAATCATTTCCCAAAAGACAGTGAATGCTTTTAAGTAAAGAACCAGAGTTTAAATGCAGTTTCGGAAGAGCCTGTAAACTGGAATATGATGTGTGAAAGAATTCTCGGAGCATACTTTTATTTTGTGAACTATTGGGAGGAGGCTTCTGTTGACCTTGCCATCACTGGTAGGATAATGAGGCTGGCTTAAGACTTAAAAGATTAATACTTATCCTTGACCGAGAGTGCATGTAGTGTTCTCTCGGAGGATAGGAGTGTTTAGAAAAATGGTGAAAAATTTTTCTCCAAGATCCTAAACATCAAATGAAAGTGTAGGTGTTTGTAGGTCTGCTTTCTCAGCTCCCTAATGAAAATATCACTATTTACCTAAAATATTAATGTGCTAATACATTCAAGACTTATTTCAGGCAGTTAAAATCAATTGTTACCAATAATTTTACCAAATGGTTAATGATTATTATCCTGACATTATAAAGTTGCCTTGTGTGCAATGGGGGAAGTGGAATTGGGATCTTCAGAATACAATAACAAAAATAATAAGAGAAACTTGTGATTTAGATAAAAGACAAGATCTCAAGTTGAATGGTATTTTCACTTACTATTTTGGGGATGGATAGTTGGCTTCTCTCCTTCAAATGGCTTGAGAGGTGTTCATTTTGCCCTTACAGTGTGTGTTAGTTTAAATTTCTTATCTATTAGAAATAAGCTTCAAATACTTCTTAGTTTTTTGATAGGTGATTAATTTTAGTAAATGATTTAGTGTGGTTTACAAAGTGTTTGTTTTGGACAATTCATTTTCAAGCAGCATGTGGCTAAATTGCCTTTGTTGAATGAATCTGTCAGGTATTTAGTAAACGTGACATTTTCTTGGCCTTCTGTGAGTAGTCTTTACTCTGCTGTGGGGAGGGAGTGTCTTCTCATATAGTACTTTCTAGCCTCCAACTAAAACCTAATAAGAAGGCTGGAAAAGGTGGTAAATTATAGCTTAAAAAATTAACATTCAGTATCAGAAAAATAAGCAGTCCATTAGGGGTTTCCTTGTCACCACATGGCGGTTCATGTGAAATAGACCCAGTAATGAATAGACAGTGCTATATACCATGTCTTACCTCCCTCATTTGAAAAGTGAATATATATACAGTATTTGTATTTTTATTGCTGAAACTTGAGGCTGGGCTGATCACTCCCCATCTGTCTTTATCCTTGCAATTGACTTCGTTACACCCAATATACTGGGATCACTTGTACTTGGCATAGATATAGAGGATAATACAGTAATGTGCCATAGATTATTTAAGATCAGAACAGAAATGGCTGACTGGCAGAGTACATTTATTTATGCAATAATGTTCTTGTATTTTTTATAATACCAAATAAAGTATTGCTCTGTGTCTGATGCTGTATCCAAGTCTACTCTTTTGAGAAAGGATTATATTGGCATTGATAAAATTGGAAATACATTGCCTGTAAAGTACCTAGTAGGTGTAGTTTACATATGAATCAGTTGCTTTAATTTTTAAGTAGGTCAAATGGCCATTGGGAGGTTTTACTTTGGTTTGTGTATAATACAAGAGTGTGGTCACTCATTTTATTTGTTTATTTCGCTTTTTTCCATGCCGCTCATGACAGCTGATAACTTGCCTCCAATTGGTAAATTTTTGTCTATCCCCATCCTGTAACCTGATTATTGTCTGTATTTGTTGTTATTCAGCAGGTGCCACCTGCCAGAGCTGTACTGATAAATACTTTCATATACAGTCACTTGGCCAAACAAAGGAAGTGTGAGCAGCTCCAAAAAAGCATCCCTTCTTCATTGTCTTCTCGTCCCCCCTCCTCCCTGAACTGTCTTACTGATGCCAGATTAATGTAAAATTTGGGATTTAAAGGGTGTAGTATCCAGTAGAGTTTTTGTCAAATTACAAGTGACCCTTTATACCCGGCTGATGTTGTTATACTACAGCAAGACTGAAAATTCTTGACCTTAAACACACACACAATTCAGTGGGGAAAGTTTCTGCATTGTGAATCTGTTGTATAGCAACATTCATAGAAGGGTGTTCAGGATTTGCTCGGTTTTTATTTTAAAATTTAAATTGGCTGTTGTTCCGATTCAGCTTATCAACTTTTGAACCTTGCCAGCCATCTATAGTGATGAAAATTTATAGGGAAATTATATTACACAACAGTTATTCCCTATTTATGATGTGGTTAAGTTCATGAAAAAAAAACGTCACGGGTCGAAATATCATAAATTGGGATTATTGTAACGTTTCAGTGGGATATGTTCCCATCCAGTCCGAGACCCACATGTAAAAAAACAAAAAAAACCATACTATACCTACAACACACATCGCCACATTAAGAAGCCGCCTGGTCGTCATTGTATGTCCCCTTCGAGGCTAAAGAGACTCTTAAAGGCGGTGTGGAGATGTTGAGGAGTCTCATGCCGCTTTACAATGTCAAGCCTCGCCTCAAGGTACACGGTTTTCCTTGGTGCCTTGGACTTTCTAGACGATTGCAAAGTTATGCTGTTGACTATGTCAAACAAATAAAATGATAACGTTATTGCGGCCAACACTGTTAGCATCGTGTTCACAACCGGGGCAAAGGGCTAAGTTAAAAAAAATGCATAAATCACTTCATGGTCCCCAAAACAGAGGACAAGGTGAACGTTAGTCATGTTCACTCACTGAGGTTAAAAAAAAAAAACTTTTGACGCCAATACTGACCAATGTATACAGTTATCATTGAGTTACACACTGGCGGCCATGTGTGATCACCGTGGAAGATAGCTTAGCACTGTATTGCACAGATGTGCGTCCACAGTGGCCGGATGATGACCATCGTTCATGCATATTGTTTGCATTGTAAATATGGGGTGGTCTTGATACATAACCATCGCTAAAACAAAATATTGTAGATATGGAGATCATAAATCAGGGGATACCCGTGTAAGGAAGTATGGGGATGGCTTTTAATATTGGTCCTCTATGCCTCGCTTGACACTAAAGTACCTATCATTTATTGGTGGGAATGCAGTCACTTGTCTGGTACATTTGGTTGAATCTTGACATGCTGGGTTGGAGCAGCTGTATAGTACAAAATGTGGACTGAAGGAATACTGAAGACTTGTTTTACATTCTTATTAATATAATGAGGTACTGTACATAGTTATGTTAATCCTCCTGATCCTCCCCCCTTAAATTTGTCCTCATCGATTCTATGGTTTTGTCTTACTGTACTGTTTGTTGTCCTGCACAGGTATCCAATTACTATCCACTTGTGGGGTTGGTGGGTTTTCTAGATTCAGAACAGGTTGTCTTGAAGGCCACCAGGTCATGTGTGCTCCTTATAGTGATGAACAAGTAATATAATTATCTCCCTTAATTCTTGGACATTTACAGGTTGACAACCCTTTATCCGAAATTCCAAAAACCGAAAAAAAAAATTGTGGAGCCATTTTTATTATTATTATTATTATTAGCCCACCCGGGCACAGGTCACTGACCCACATTGGGGCCTGGGGGGTGAAAATGTAATAGTAATAATGATGATAATACAGTAATAATAATAATTCATAGTAAATAAAAATTTTAATAAAAAATACTCAAAAATAAAAGAGTAACAATAATACCGTAATAATAAAATAATAATAAGGAAATACAAGAATGAAAAAAGATCAAAAGTGAGAAACACGACCTAGACCTATGAATTATTATATTTTAGCCCCCAGGCCCCAATGTGGATCAGTGACCTGTGCCTGGGTGGGCTGATCCCTGTAAAAAAAAACTAACCATTCTGAAAACCGAAAAATTCCAAAAACCGAAATGCATCTGGTCCCAAGGATATTGGATAAGGGATTGTCAACCTGTATAATGTTTACTTTGGTTGGGGCTTCTCTATCTACATACAAAAGAAAATCCCCAAATTTGAATGGGTTCAAGGTTTGTGGTTTAGGTGGCAAGAGACCACACAGCTGCCATTGGGTAATATGGCCAACCCATACATCTGGAAAATGGCCATAAAACATCAAAGATGAAGTGGCTTTCTTGACCTGGTCTCTGAATTGTGAAAAATCCTTAGCCTTGAATTTCTAAGTCCATTTAAACTTTGACAGATAATGTTACTTTATTTTTGGAATGAATAACTACCCCTCATAAATTATATATTACAGTGAATGTCTCCCCATTTTATCTCGAGTGAGAATCAATGAATTGTTATTGATATCTCATCCCTGTATTGTTTGTTATGGGTGGCATCTAGCCTGCTGCTTACCAGGATGATGTCCATCTTTTATTGACTTATTTCTTTTTTAACTTGTATCCTTTGAAAGGTTTCAAAATATACATTTCTAAGCATGAGCCACCCCACTGAGAACTGGTATAGAGACGTGACAGGTTCATATTAAAACTGAACTGAAGCCAATGTGTTTAACTGAGCGTTTCACATTGTCGTTCAAAGGAGCTTCCAGCAGGTGAAATCTTGGTGGTGGGCAGTGTGATTATATATATATGTATCACAAGTTTTGTTTTTGTGATATTTCAAAGCGAAACCTATCCCTCTCCCTTGACCCCATATTATACAATATGTATACTGAATAAGCCAATTAACTTTGCATCTAACTTGGGTATCAGTATTAGCCAGATTTGGGGATATTCTGGAAAAAAACATGGTACATAGTTTTGTATATATATATATATATATATATATATATATATATATATATATATATATATATATATATATATATAATCATTTTATATTGCAGCTTTGTACAATATTTTTATTGGTATTAATTTAGTTGTGGGTGGTATGTTAGTGTTATCATTTGAAGGTTTGTTGTTCCTCTGTAGTGAGAATCAGAAGTACTAGTTTAACGTGTTAAAAAGTTTGTGTTGACATGCCAAAAATTGTTATATTCACAGGGTCAATAATCAGTTCAGTGTAGCACCATAGCATCACCCAGAAGTTCAGGTATACTAACAAGAGACTAACTTATTTTTTGGAGAGTGAGAGTTTCATAGATAATATTTGTAATAGATGTTGGTTCTTTGCATGTTTGCAGATGGTCACTTAAAAGCTTGAATATAAACCTGATAGTTATATAGATGCTTTGCTGTAATTGTAGTGGTGTGAAGAAAGATGCATGGGTATGGTCTTTTGTGAAATATGATTGACCCAATCCTGGTGGAACATGGAAGTTGGTTAATTTTGAGCAAATTTTTTGAAAATATAGGAACCTGTCGACTGCTCGTGGCTTCTTTCTGTATCCAACACACTGCCTCCTCTGTCCAGTAGGGTGATATTGAGCAGTTTTATCAAAGCATTCCTATATTTGCACAGTGCATCACATGGCTCCATACTAACCCATCTTGTTCACATATTCCTTCACTATCCTTCCACCTTGTCATCTCAATACCCACCCTTCCCTTTGTCACTCATGTACCTGTACACTTCATTATCCTATTTTCATGTGGCTTAAAATCATTAACAAGATTTGTAGTAAAATCAACCTCTTGCCTGCTGAACTGGGAGTGGATCATGGGATTTCACTGGGCTAAACCTTGACTCACACGGGTAAATTACCTGCAAAAGTTGGAAGGAAAGTTCTAGCATAACGTTTTAGTTGCTTAAATGCTGCACACTGCCTTCTGATACTGACCAGAGATTGCTGCAGCAAGTAGGTCGTTTAAAACTTTTGCTGAACATTTTGATATACCATGTATGAGACCGACCTAGTGCTTCTTAGTCTTAATATTTATGGTAGTTTTGAACAACAAACCTTTACGTGATTATATTTCATGATATATCCAGTTGAGTGATGTTAATTTTCAGTACATTTTAAGGAATTCAGATGCAATTAAAGAAAATGTCTGAATTTATTTTAAGGAGAGGAAGGTGATGATGAAGAGGAGGAAGACGATCCCGATTACGATCCAACGAAAGACAAGGCAGCTAAAGGTCAGCCAGCAGAATGTAAGCAGCAGTGACCTAATGGTAGAATATAGGACTTTCTCCAATGACCTGAAGAAGCAACATCTGGGGCCTTGCCAAGCAACATCCGTGGTGGCACAAAGAAATATATAGTTTTTAATAATTTCTCTGTTTTAAATCTATTGGATTGTCTACCCACTGCTAATACTCTCGGCCAACTTGGGATTTGTCAGAAGATAAAACTGACTCATCTTACACATGAGTATGGTGTGGATTATCATGCCAGTTAGTAATGGGATTGTTTATCCTATTGCTAAGTGTTCTTGCAGAACTTCAGGTTTGTGTAGGAAGATGAAACTGGTTTGTCACCCGATATGCAAAATTTCATTATGCTATATTGTGGTGAAAAGGTGTCCCCCAGAGTTGCTGAATACCCCCGTGTAACTAGCAAATCTTTCTTGAGTATGGGCAATTATTTGTTATAGATCTGTTTAATTCCATGTAATGAAGAATTGATGTTTATTCCAAAGAATATTGTTAGGCAACTAAAGCAGAAAAGTATGTTGGCACCTACAAATAAGTTGTCCATTCTTTGAGGATAGTAATGAAGTTGTTGGGACAAACCTACCAATTGTCTCCCAATTCTGTTGGACCTGCATGGTAGGTTCTTAAGGTTCATCCATGATGGTACTCGAAAAAGTTCTCTTAATTGTGATATAATGCATATAAAAATATTTCTTTGCACGGTTCTGTAATCATTTCAAAATTAGATTTCTCTTAGGTTAATTAGGAATTATTTTTTACCAGTGTTACTGCATTAATCAGAGCTTTAACAATGAATTTGATGGCTATTTTGTTGCACGGAAGTCCTCGTGGGTCTCCATGGAGATTTTTTTTGGACATTTATAAATATTTGGTTTCCATGGGACATTACTTTTTTGAAAGGTTGATGAGGGTGTTGCATTTTCTTATTGTAGAAGATCGGTAGCGAAGTTTAATGAAGATCTCCATTTTACATGCCTGTTATGAAATTGCCTGATATAAACTATGGATACATGGTGTAACCAGTATGCTTGGTAAATCATTGTAATAGCTTTGTTACCACTACTGCTAATATATATATATGCTCCTTTTTCAAAATATGTTTCTGTACCCTACCTTTGCTGTGTGTTTTGTAATAAGTGTTGTGTACACAACTTGTCGTAAATTTCCGTGCATTTACCTTTACTTGGCCCTTGCCGATACATAATCAAAGTCCTTCATTTGTTGAAAATCCCCTTATTGTAATTTCAGTCACATCTAATAAACAATCCCAGTTCGTTTGCATTGCTGTGTACTCTGACTGAGGTTTGCCCTGCTGTTCACTCAGTCTAGAATCCTGTGCTGTGTTTTATAATTCCCCTTACTATACTTCTCAGCATTATATAGAATACAGTGCAGTACCCATATTTGTTGGTTATATCTTGGCTGCATTCAAAACAAAGTAGCACATGCAGTCTTCAACACATTTTATTTACTGACTTACCACCTTGAAGGTCAACAGCAACATTAGAAACATTAAGTGACAAGTTTAGATGTTGTTGTGGCCATCAAACAGTTGCTTGCAGTTGGAAAATAATGTTTCACTAAGTATGAAGTGGTGATTGTTAGGACAAAATACAAAATGTTTTTGAACTGTCGAGGAAGTGGGTGGTGGTAGTCGTTAGATGGATTATTGACTTGTTAATTCACCCTTGTTATAGTTGTACATAATTTACTTCTGCATGAGATAAAACAGATGCACTAAGCCCCTTGAAGAAATTATCTAAACCAATGAGACTCAAGACCTGCTGATTAATGTAAGAGTCAAGGTTGGATGTGATATATGCAGGGTCAGCAATAAGAGGTAGTCCAGATTTTAATTAGTTATATTTCATAAAATAGACTTGCTTAAGTGATCTTTATAAATGTAAAAAAAAATCATAATTTTCGAAGAGTTCATTGTGTTTTTTTTTTTTTTTTTTCTTGACATGTAATGTGCTTCCTCTTGAACTATGCCATTGTACAAGGCAAAGGGCGTCGGGCATAGCCAGTACTACAGTACTAACACTAGTACAATAATCGGTAAGCTTTATGAGACCCATTTAAAATTTGGGCATTTTCATTTGACCCTGTATATATTAATCAACTCTTATATAATTCTTCTTATTGAGCTAATGATCAGTGTTAAAACCATTTTCATTACATAATGATGCCTAAATTGTTTACATTCTATTTATATACCTTGAGACTTTACTCCTCAATCACTAATGCTTGTCCCTTACGTTAGTGCATTTCACACACACACCTGACTTTGATTTATGTTGGTGTCTTATTGTTTTGTATCCATATTCTCAGGCATGGCATTTCATTGCAGCCATGATCATAATTGCACTGGGCTTGTAGAGATGACCCTCGGAAAATTTTTCCATCTGTTCAGGTTTTACACTTCAAAAATTTCTTGGCTTCTCCATATTTATTGACATTTTAATCTGACCTATTGTGCAAGAATTCATGAATATTTTATTTCATGTGTTAAAACTGTTG
This sequence comes from Homarus americanus, assembly GCF_018991925.1. NCBI lineage: Eukaryota > Metazoa > Arthropoda > Malacostraca > Decapoda > Nephropidae > Homarus > Homarus americanus. Next base: position 7,633,419 of record NW_024738300.1, on the reverse strand, counting down.
TCATGCAAGAGGAGTTTTCATTCATTTTAGAAATTACATTATTTGCAGGTTACTAAAATCCCTTTCAACTTCCCCTAATACCTGCCTGCTCTTTGTTGTTGGCCATGAAGACGACTCCAGGCCATCCTATCAATAAATATTTATGTTGGCTTGTAAGTTCCCGAATTCGTACCTTCTTGCTTTTCACGGACATTTATATTAAAATAGCTTCCAGTGTGTCTAATGCTGACAGTTTAATTATGCATCAAAATATTTAAGTGTTCATGAAACAACCTGCAATATTAGCATTGCTCAAGATCTCCCTCTGTACTGTTGTCACTAATCATTGTTACTATTGGGTGGTCAGTACTAAAGCTGCATCATTGTATGACAATCTGCATGTTTCAGTAAATGCCCTATTCTTTTATACTACATGGTGAGCAATTATGGTAATACCACTCATTATCCTCAATATTAGTCTCCTGTTGAACACCACCTTACTCCCCCAGATCACTTTTCTGAGGGGTTTGGCGACAACAGACGAGCCACCAAGTTGTCCTCTTTATTACGTTGAACAATATCTGGCAACCAAAACTGTCAGCAGGTTTTTTTTACTTTTATATTTTTTCACTTACAATTGTTTTTAAATACTTAGACAAAGTTGTCAAAAGATGTTATTTCAGTTAGTCCTAGACAAAATTACATTTTAACCAGCTTTGTTCCATATACTGTACTCTTGCTGTGTCAAAAGAGTCCAACCAAATCCTCTTAATGGGCATGTATAGTTTGTCATCACTTTTAAATGTCCTTTCTTGACCCTGTGAGCTGTATATATATATATATATATATATATATATATATATATATATATATATATATATATATATATATATATATATATATATATATATATATATATATATATATATATATATATATATATATATATATATATATATATATATATTATACAAAGAATAACCTACATACAGTATTTTGCTACCCCCTTTGTTTTCTAGTCTTATCATAGTGTTACATCATGGCAAGAAGCCAGATCTGCAGTCTTTTTATTTCTTCTAACTGGTTTATCAGATGTGTTCTACTGTACTGTATTACCATTTCCTTTGAATTACTGGTTCCCAAATTTTCATTTTATGTAGATTTTTTTAAAGTTATTGAACTGCCTAACAAGTTTGTTGAATATTTTGTATCCCAATACATGGGATGTAGTTACAGTACAGTATACTGTTGATTTCACTTTTTTCAGTCATACTTCACTGCTAAACCTGGTGCTTCTGCTATAGTATATCTATATTGTACTGTGCTTCAATACTGAACTGCTTATAATTAAGCCTATGTATTTGTCATGATACGATAAACCACCGCCAGGTGTTCAATTCTGGATATCTGTTTAATATGCTAACCAAAAACAAGGTCATTCTTGGTTGTCTACACTTAACTTAGTTGTCATGTACATGGAGATCTTTTGTTTGAAGTGCTATTAACTCCCCGCTGGGCTTTTTCTCCACATTCAAGCTCTCTTATTTTGGTCTAGACTGGTGCTGGAATAAAACAAAACAGGTTTTCTCAATCATTCATTATGGCTGCTGGTTAGGTGTGTTATGTTGTTGTGTTCCTCTTTCCCCAACAGGGCCTCCAGATTTTCAATTGGTTTACCCATCACTTCACACAACTGAGTACAGGGCAGGCATATTATATTGTTTTATCTATAACTCTTCCCTTTTTACATTCCCTTGAAAATTTATGATCTTACCATGCATTCATATAAATGAACCTCCATCACAGGTTTGGTTAACCTCAGAAACTACTGCAGTGCTTTTTCCAGACACAGTGTGTTTTATATGCTTATGAAAAATGGATGCATTGTGGAATGAGATTGGCTGTCTGGGTGTGTCTTAAACTAATATGTATTACTAATGGTGCAGACTACCAAATCTAAGTGTGACAAAGGTAAAGGTCACACCTGAAGGCAGAGTTTAATTTGGCAATAGATGCATTACAGTGTTTGATTCTTATTAGCTGAATGTGGCAAGACAGTTTTCTATCAATTTTATTACCACTACTACTCTGAGTTTTGTATGTATTCTGGAAATTTAATCTCTTCTGTAACCAACTAGTAATTGTGATATCTGAGAACTATCACCTGCTTGTGGTGAACATCAGGTATTGGGTTGGGGACTAATTATATCATTACCCTGAAGCTCAAGCAACTAGTCTTTTTGGAGACATGTTGCATGTTCATTTTTCCCATCCTTAGCAGGAAGTTTTTACTATATATTTCAGTCGCTTCATCGTTTCATCTAGACGTGTTTTAGTCCTGCATTCTTCTTCCTCTAAACATTCACCTGGCTTTATTACATTCACTTGTAACAGTCTAGTTATTGTATATACACATGCTATTCCAAAGCTCATTGTTGCCACCACATACTTTGCACTGCTCTTAAATCAATTTACGAAATTCAATTTTAGCTCAATGTTATTTGCACAATTCATAGTATTTTCTCAACTAGCATTTTCAAAATGAGATCTTCACAAACACATCTTTCCATTAATCTGTTGGTTATATCTGAGTACTGTACTGTATATCAATGGTGAATTTCTGAATCTCTACATCACCTCTTTGCAATGCACTACAGTATAACCTATATTGGGGTAGCTGATGTCTTGTAATGTGTTTAACTGCATTTTTCATCTGAATATTTCCTGCTTCTCTGACCCAGAGTAATTCTCAATCATGGCCTTATTCTCATGCCACCTCTACCTTACTGTAAGTTACATACAAGAAGCACTCAATATTCGTACATCTTGGTCACATTTTGTTTCATCCTTATCAGCATGGCTTCCTGTTTACTGTGAGTGATCAATGTATCCATTCAGTAGTGTGGTTTCTATTTCTTTCTGTACTTGTCACTTATGCCGGAAGCATTTGTGTATCTATTTAGTCTTCCTTATGTGATCCACAACTGGACCCTTATCAAAATTTCAGTATACAGTGTACAGTATATTTCTTGTCCAATTTCTCTAATTTTTCCCCTAAACATTCATCCTGCAGTTTACTCTTGGCCAGTTTAAATTTTTTGGGGCATCTTCTGTGTTAAAAAGCAATGAATAACATAGGTCTAGTAATTATGAATTCAACAATATAGCAATGTTCACTGTTGACTGAAAATTCCAATCCCTCGATATTTATTTTACAGAGTTGAGTTAACTACTGGGTAGTTAGATTTCCCCTTATCTTTTTAACTTACAATTTCCATATCCTATTATGTTCTTAATGCTACTTGCCACTAAACACACTTGTCCAAAAAATTTTTTTCTCATTTTCTTAATGAACAACCATTGGTATTGTTTTACAAGTATTTTGGCTTGTGCTGCATCAAACCCTCATGTTTCACTATCAAGGGATATATTTTATTATCAGGCTTCATAACTGCCTCTTCCACCATGCTGTGCCTTTTTCCTTAATAAATCTTAACTTTTCTCCATTCCCATTTTGCCCATTTGTCCTTTCTTACTCACCTACTCACAGATATATAACTACAGTACTGGGTATATGAATTATACCTAGGCATCTCGTGTACTCTCTTAAAGAAGTTAATCAATCATGTATTTAAAATTTCCTCATGATTTAACCTGTTGCCTTAACTTCACTTTAATTTTTTTTTTTTTTTTTATAAATGTGATTATTTTATTCAGTAGGTATTACATGTGAATATATATATTTGACAATATGAAGAGACATGCTTCTCGCTCAAACCTTTATATCCTGCCAAATGAAGGTTTGTAAGTGCAGTGTAAGGAAACTTGATTTTGTTTTTATAACTACCAAGGTTGAACACCCCCCTGACAACTCGCACTGGCTCCGCCTTTGACACTCACTTCAACGAATTGAATGTTTTGGAAAGATGCATTCTTGTAGGTTGATGTAGTAATTTATGAGTGACTACTCATCTTTTAACTTTGATGTGTATTCAAAGTGTTCTGGGTTGACTTGAATGAGCTAAGGTATCTATGTTCTTCATGTGCGGTTGAAGTTAATGCCGAGAGTTTTTATTGTATCAGTTGTTGATGTTACAGAGAACATGGGATGTTTGAATGGTGTGAAGAACATTGGATAGTTGTAGGCAAGGAAAACAGGTTTATTGTATGTTGTGAACAGGATTGTTGTATGGTGTAAGTTAATGGTAGGGTAAAGAAGGATCATTTAGAGACCAGGGGTAGGAGAATGTGCTAAGACACGGCTCAAGAACTTGGGGAAGAATGCATGTGCTATTGTGTTCAAATAGCACAACTGTTAAGTTTCTTTCATGTACTAACCTCTGTTGTAGCCGTGTAGGTGTTAATGTTGTTAATTTTAGTGTATTTGGGTAACGATGAAACAAGAATTGTATCTGTTTTCACCTAGCAGTAAACAGTAAATAATAGCTCCCTGGCTGTGGTATCCCATTCCCAGTAGGTAAAAAACAATGTATGAGATCTGGGTTAACCCAGTCTGTAGTTACCTTAACTGCCTGTCTAATCCAGGCCAGGTGTATTCAACCCATTTTATTGATGTTTGTTCCATAGCTTAAATTTCTTATGTGTGTTGTATTTTCAGCTAAAATAAGAGCATCTTTGGGGGACCAAAACAGAGAAGTACATTAAGACATGGTGCTTTAGTTTATTTTCACGTTTACATGTTAGAGAGGTTGATGGGAGGAGTTGCAAAAAAATGGCTTGTTATATCATTTTACATGTCATTTAATACATGTGTTAAATCTCTTATAATTGTAGTTTCTATAAAGCACAAACACCTGACAAAATATCTTGGTAAAACTAGACTGAGTTGGTGGTATCTGCCCATAAAGTGGGTTTTACCCCAGTTTTCTGTGATATACTGTACTTTAATCTAATTCCATTGTGTTCCCACTAAGGAATTTAAATTTTAATAGCTGTAGTTAGACCTTGTTTACCTAAATAACAGTTTTTTCTAATTCAAATCTTGGATATGCTGTACAGTATTTACAACTAGGTACTGTAAGTCCTGCATTTGAAACCTGAAAGCATTAGGCTATAAAACCTCCTGAATTTAAACCATATGATGTCATTGCCTCCAAAAATTATTGTAGAAAAATATTCAGTAGAACCTGGATAAATCGGACTAATTGGGTCAGACCCCAGTCCGGGAAAACAAACGAATATATGGGGTGGGGGTGGAGGTAACACTGCTTATGTGAACTGTTTAAAGAAAATCAGATATGTTATTACTGCACTTAACGACTAAGGTCTTAGGTGTATAACAAGGTCATTATAGGATTATTATATCAACAATAAAAACAAACACGGTTGAATGTGGCAACACCTGATCAGCCCCAGCCTGTTTACACACAAAGTGTCTTAGTTCTCAGTAGGCCTATAGCAAACCTGATAAGACCACTGTATAGTATTCAGTAAGTGTGGTTCATTTCATAAGATTTATTTATTAATCTCCGTTTTTACAACTTTTTTTTTCTGGTGACCAAAGCATCTCGGTCCGAAGAAAGCGAATTCTGATATATTAAATTCCGATTTATCAAGGTATTACATTTAAGCTAAAAACTGGTCTGTCTAACCGATAATCTTTTTTATTTCCTCCACCCACTTGTGTGTGAGGTGGATCAAGGAAAACAAAAATTGTGGAGGAGAGATGCAAGACAGTGCAGAATGCAATACAACCAGGAAAGAGATAAAAATAGAAATAATGCAAACATCCACACTACAACAAGATTTAATCTCCATATTGAAATCACTGCATTTGAAGTCGTGTCATCAGGCTTGTACATTTTATACTCTACCTTGTACAAGGTATGCAACAGTACTTGATCTAGACTGCATATATTAGACATATAACCTGTCCACATAGCCACTGGCTGAAATAGCCGAAAGGCGAAGTGGCCAGTAATACCCAAACAAACCACATAGCCTTGGTAATCTTGTTTTTGTGTATCCAAACGGCTGCCTTTAGTTTACCTTGCCAATCTCACCTGCTCCATACAACCATAGTGTGACTGATTTGTGTCCATAGGCTTATCAACCCATCCTAACCTATCATATTTGTGTCGCCATTCTTTTACCCAATATTTGTTTTATAATTCCCTTTATATACTAGATGTGTATCTCGGTCTTGATCTATCATTACTTTGACAACAGTTTCACATTCAGTTAATACTGTACTGTACTGTGTGAATTAAGCACTCCACCTTACATCCTCTTGGCACACATTGCACTCAAAATTTAACTTTTTAATGTTTTCAGAGCTATTTGTTCTACTAATGTATTCATCTTTACTGAATATTACAGGTGTGCTTCACTCCTTAATACATTAATACTCAACTTCCACCTTTTTATTCACGATGACATTTCACCAAGACAGTCCTTCAATGCCAAACACAATTTTTTTCTCCCAAGTACCTGTACTGTATTTATAATTAATATTCTGTAAACTTCATCAAAATGTTATACTGTATAATTGTTCTCCAACTCTCTCATACATGGCTACAGATTATTGTTTCATGTGGCATTCTACAGTTACCCATTTCTCATATTGCCCCAGCCATAAATACCCCTCCCCATATTTATTTTATACCATTTACTTGACACCATTAATTCTTGCATGTGCTATGTTCATCGTAGGTTATGAATGTACTAGGGTTTGAAAATACAGTACAAGAGGTTAATAGGTGAAATGTGATAATACCGTAGTTGGAGATAAGAATAGAATTGAAATGGCGGTGTGAAGAAAGGTTAAATGATAAGAATATTAACAGTAGATGGGAGATTCCGCGTAATTGTTTGGTGTATTGGATCAGCAATATATCATATCTTCGCTGATGAGTAGATTTCAGTATTTAAGGAAAAAACAATTACAGAACTAATTAACATGCAATAAAAATCCCAGAGAAACTTGAGGTGGATTATAATATAGTATAGTATTTGAGAGTTGAGGTTTTCTTAAACACATACATATTAAGCTTCATTAAACTGTCCTCCATGTAAACTAAATAAATCAGCTGATGTGATGTATTTTGAAATAGGGTGTAATAACCGAACATGGATGATGTGATCTGATTGGATAAGAAGGAATATGGCCAGGTGATTGGTTTAAAATACTTTAAATCTATAATGTGACCCGAAAAAGGCGCTTCTGATTGGTCGGCTGTGTGTACAGTACTTCTCGGTGACCGTGAGAAGGGCAAGTTGTGTGTGATTTCTTGTGGTGATTAAGGAAAGAAGATCGAACCAACTGTAAAAGTGAATAATTTACCGAATTTAGGAATGTTATTGGTATAAAGTAATGTTGTTTTATATTAGTGTACCGTTCCATCTGTTAGAAATATGTTTACGAATTTTCTAAGATATTGAAGGTTAGGTTTGGTTGTTTTTTGGTGATAGTCTATGTTTTTACACAAAAATGGGTAGGGTAAGTTAGGTTATATTTCTTTAGGTATCAAAAATATCATAAAGAACAATATTTTAAAATTATCTAAACATTCGGAAAAAACATTTCTAACACAGATAGAACGGTGCAGTAATATAAATTGACCTGAAGTAAGTTTTGTTTGAGTGATGTAAACTGTATAACCGAGATATTGCAAGACTGGTAGTGAAGACCACAGCTTTCCCGCTCACACCGTTAACAGTACTGTAATTAGTTTTATATGTAATAGGTAAGACGAGCGAAAGACACTGTGGGGTGTGGGATGTTTGGGTTCACACTCAGGATGGGATGGAGAAAGGAAAACTCACAATGTGCTCTCTGTATACATGTTGTATTAGATGTACAGTGCAGCTTGGTGCTGGGAAGGCAGCATGGTTACAAGCGTGATGTAGAGAGAGCTGGTTGGTGAGGACGCTCAGAGGAGGACAGCTTGTGGGTCGCCATGCTCGCCGGCGGGAGAAAGGACCGTCAGGCAGGCGGAGGTGTGTGTTGCTGGCTGGTTGGTGTAGGTAGAAAGAGAGAGATCACCACGAGGTCAGGTCTTAAATAGCGGAGGGTAGGCGTGGCTTAGTAGTTGACCCCCGCTCCGTGATGTATGGCGGCGCTGGTTGACCTAGACCACGAGGCATACACTGGGGAATTCGCGGGGTCGGCTACTCAGCGACAAACAGCGTTTGTAGGGGAGAAATCCACTACAACACAACCTAATTTAAATATTTTAAGGTCGATATGTTAGGTTAGGTTGGTTCATATCTTAAATAAACAACTTGACGTCGTCGTCTGACAACCGCCATTTAAAAAAAAATCTAGGAGCGGGCGGATCTTTATTTTGTAATATAATTTTTTTTAACAATGTGTTGTAAAGTAATCGGAATATTGTAAACAATTAGATTAACTAGAATTAAGAACTACGCATATAAGTTATTAAATATCGAGGAACAAGTTCATACGTAAAAAAACCGGCAGTTACCTGTATTTATCTTTGTTCTTCACTACGGCATTTGTGACTTGAATAGATTAAATTTTGTGTTTCATCATCTTTGCATTACGTTACCGGGATCGCATATTCAAGAATAAATTATGCAATATAGAGTTGTGAACTTTTGGAACAAGCTGTCAGTGTTGTGACGGCACCGAATGTGAGTTCATTAAGACCATTGACCAGATACATTCTGGAGGCAGCCAGTACTTGCCAACAGTGTGTAACGGAGACGTGACTGGCAGCCCAAGTGGCTAACAAACCGACCAGTGGCGAAGAGGATCGTCGCCATTTACTATATAAAAAAATGTTTCGCTGTTACCGTATATTGGTATATAAATACTGCATTTTTCATTTTATGTTTTTATCACATTAAAACCACTTAAAAGAGACTACACGATATAACGTAACTTAACCAAGAGAAATTAGGATTAGTTAGATCATGTCATCTTTAATAATGGCTTAAACGTCATTAGTCTTAACAGCAGCCATTACAAAAACTCGCAGATAATTTTATCCTTTTTTATTCTGTACTCTGCCTGTATACTCCGGGGAGCCATGTGTAAAAAAATGGGAGTACGTATAATAGACTTAGAGTAACCCTTCCAAAAATAGTGTAAGTATATTACAATTCTTGGGGTGGTTATTGGCAATTCTCGGGGTAAGGATTTGGTTTTTCCTATTACGGTCTAAAGTCTCAAAAATAGCTGGTTTAGGT
>NW_024738300.1:7591766-7619266 GCF_018991925.1 Homarus americanus | reverse complement strand
TACATGTTGTATTTTATTATATTATATATTATAGTATATTCAGAAGAAAAAAATGCGCGTGTTTTATATATATATATATATATATATATATATATATATATATATATATATATATATATATATATATATATATATATATATATACAGTATATTTATTAGAGAGAGAGAGGGGAGGGACGTGGGAGTAGTACGTGTAAATTATTTAGTGTCCCCTGTTCAGCACGAGGTGTACCGTACATCACGTACAATACTCTCCGAACGTCTGGTTGGAGTCTCGAATTATGAGTGGTTATTGTTGCGGCAGCTTTAAGCACCCTGCCCCCTCCCTCTATCCCAGCCTCTCTTTTACACATCCCTGCCTGTATTCTTAGATTACCGTGACTCGCTTTATATAATAGTATATTTATAGCTAGGTTTAGTCATCATCTTAAATTCAGAAATAAGTCAGAAACAAACTAAACATAATGGTCACTGTTCTGAACCCGCTGCCTCATGGAAATCACTGGACCTGTATTGTTGTGCTTGAATTTCCAGTACAGTACGGTGCCGGTACTGAATAATATTTGTTAAAACCGTTTTACCCATTTAACCCCAGCTCTGAAAAGTGAATTGTAGGCTTACAATCGGGAGATTTAGGGGCTTGTGGTATATTTAATGGCGTTGAATTTTTTTTTTTACATTTTATTTATTTAGAAAGTGCCTGAAGGTCCAACTGCGTTTAATCACTTCAAATACCCACCTTTGCTGACCTGCCTGGTAAATGCTTTTCAGGTGAGGGGTGTTTATAATGTGTCTGTTGTGGTTTCATTGTTTGAAGATACTAATACTTTTAAGTGGAATATTCGTAAGAGTTTTCCGAAAATAAGTTACTGTAGTGGACCATTACATTTACCCTGGGTTTGTTGATTACATAGTATACCATTACACATAAGGTTCACTGAATATTATTGAGTATGCTGTAATACCAAGGTTGTATATATTGGACCTAAATCCAAAGAGATGAGAGTTGTGCTGAGGCTATTTTCACTGGTGTTCTCACGTAAAATGTATTGAAGATGACATTTTTTTAATCTAGGTTTTGTATATCAGAATATAATATGTTGATGGCTCCTACCGCAAAGAAAATGCAGAACCTGGAGAGAGACTATGACGACCCAGTCAGTTGTGGTTAGGCTGGTCCTGGTAAGCATAATATCAACATGTTTTCTGTTTCTTGGGTTCGGTTTAGGGAGCCCTTTAAATGTTGTTTATTAATAATAGGCCTTACCCGGCGCTCGGTGTTTGAACAGCGGATGTGACTCGTTCTTGGCCATCTTTGCTTTTCAGTCATTCGACATTTCTGTGCAGGGGTTCAGAGACTCGGGAATTGACGGGAGCTGCCCTGATATATCGGCTTGAATTTCACTGGAAGCGAAACCTTCAAATTATCAAGAACCTGGTCATTATAACTAAGTAAATGGAGTGACATGAATCAGTAATCTGAGTCGCAAATGTTCATACTATGAGTAGTCCTCGTAAATGAATACTATTATCTGGTTGACTTACAGTATGATGAAACAAACAAAACTTCTCAAATAACAAGATTCTTAAATCGATCTTGTTTTGTTTTTTCAATCTTAATTACGTTTGAAAAACATTTGCATTTACTGGTGAAAGGCGCTGTTTTCCTGTTAGATAATGACTTGCAGGACGTAGGCCACAGACCCGCCTCTTCAAATTCTGTTTAGGCCTCCTAATTAAACTTTTAGTGAAAACCCCCGATGATTTTCCAGATATCCAAGTAGTTTTAGTGACATTTCTCCCATTTCAACTTGTAACCTCCCGCTCATAAAAAAATCGTGACCCCTTAACGTACATTTCCAGTTATTAAGTAAAAACCTTTCGAAAAACAAAGCTAAATTTACTATAGTATAGGTCCTTTAGTCAATATTTTCGGACTGCATGTTGTGTTGAGAGAGAGGGGGCGAGGAGTGTGGTGAACAATCGACTTTGAAAGATGTAAGTCCTTTCAAAGTCGATTGTTCACCACACTCCTCGCCCCCTCTCTCTCAACACAACATGCAGTCCGAAACTTAAAGGTTTTTCTTCAATGGTTTATTTTGTCATTTCCTTCATCAACCAGTATTGTATCCCGGGTTCTTGTTGACGATGATGTGATGAATAGGTCAAGGACGAGGGAAGTCGACTCTCTCTCCGTCGTCTTATTCTGCCGCCTTTCCTGGATGTGATTTTGATGCCGGAGAATTAAACTAACCAATTAGATGCGGTCTTACATCTTGTTAAAAAAAAAAGCCCGCGGGAACCTTTGTAAATATAGGGATCTTATGAAAATTAGACACCCTCGCTTATTTCTTCTCATGAGTAAATCGCCCCAACCACTATTTAGGTTAGGTTAGGTTAGGTTAGGTTAGTAATAGGACATTTAATCATCAGGTGAAACAATCTAGGGTTCGTAATCTTTTGTCTTATCTTCTTTATTCTTGTTTTCAATTCAACTTCCATTGTTTATTCCTTGATAGAGGAAGCGGGATCCTAGTGCTGTCACTAGGTACCCCTGTACAATAATACCAGAAGCATCTGGCAAGTGTGACAAGTATATACAGTATAAATATTATAAAGGGGCTTACTAAAGCCTAAGGAAGGAAGGATATTCCTTTAACACATAATCAATGTTATTTACAAAATATCTGGCCAGTATTGGGAGGATCATCGTGTCTCCGTCAGGGGGTCGTGGAGTGGTGGTCCAGCAGGCGTCACGGAAGCGTTGTGTGTGGGGACATCTTAGGAGGTAGTGAATAAGGGTGCTGCTGTCGGGTCTTGTACATAATGCACAAGAGCGTTGCTCGGGGATGCGGGGATACCAATCTCCCAAGCAAAGTCATACCCAATGATGATACGGGCAGCAATCACGTCCCCTTTCTGCGACCCTTTCCCATAGACACATGAGAGGTCAGGAACGGAGGACATCGTACCAGGTGGGCAGGGAGTCCAGGGGGGTGGCTGCTTCCCGAGCTTCTCTCTGTTTGCGGCGAATTTGGGTCCTAAGCTGTAAAAGTGTTCGAGGAACAACGTAGTCAGGTGTGGCCTTGTTGCAGCCAGTCTTGGCAAGGCCATCTGCTGCCTCATTCCCCAAGATACCGACATGACTGGGTATCCATAGGAATGTCACAGGACGGCCTGCATCCTGAAGAGTGGATGTTAACCCTCATATTCGGAGGATGAGGTCCTTATCTTCCCCTGATCCAAATGCGATCCCGTCGAGAACAGACCTGGAATCGCAGCAGACAAGCAAGAGGCAGAAACCACCTGCTTCTTCCTCAGCGAGAAGGGCAGCAAGGAAGGCTATCAGTTCAGCCTGAGTGGAGGATGCCCCGTCAGAAACTCTGAGAGACAGTTTGATAGGCTGAGGGGCATCAGGACGGGAGTTGTAGACACCAGCCCCGGCCCGACCTGTAGCGGGATCAACAGAGCCATCAGTGTAGAGGACGACCCTACCTGGGGACTAGTGGGCGATCCTGGAGAGGTGGTATTTGCAGAGAATAACAGGGTTCACCTGGGATTTCGGGAGCGGTCCACCGAGGGCAATCACTTCAGGTTGGAAATCCAGCCAGGGAGAAGGAGACGAACCAACAGCAGGGGTGACAACCCATATCAGGCAGGAGGTCGTGTTCCTGAAGGGCTCGGATGAGTGACCCTCGCCACTGTCTTCTAGATGGCGGTCAGCCTCGGACAGCAGGAGTCAAGTTGGCTTGGACATAGTTGCCCCGAGGATCCCGTAGAATGGAAATGGCAGTTTTTAGGTAAAACTCCTGGACACGATCCTGTAAGGGGGAAAGACCAAGTTCGGTATATCGAGAAGTAGAGCGTGTCCACTGAGGGGCCCCAAGGGTGATACCTTCTTGTTTTGGAGTATCTTGTTTTCTCTTTCTCCCTTCCATTCTCGCGTCTGACTCCTCGTTGGCAAAATGGATATATACGAAAACACACCGGTGTCTTCTGTAGCATTTTGGGACTTTTTTTAATTTGTATGTTCTTTTATTAAATTAATTTGAAGGATTTTGTTTTATCTGTTATTATTCAGTTAATTTTTAAAGGACATGTGATTTATATTTGACGTTTTAGCGAGCCGTAGTATAGCCTGGTGTGGTGGTCAGTGTCGCTACCAACTTGATTTAATACCTACAGTTACTTTGCCAAAACCCGTGACTGGAAAAATATCTCCCTCGACTAATCCTTTTATGATCCCACTGTCGGAAAAAACGGTTATTGATGTAGTTTTTCCGCATGTGTTGTATGTAAAGGCCCTAATTATGTATGTCGCTTGTAAACGGAATTACTTATCGAGTGCCTGACTGATAGCGGCAGCCTAGTAGTAGTGGTGGTTGTGTTTGGTTGTCTCTGGACTTCCCCACCGTTTATTGTTGATGTTTTCCTTTAGTTGATCAGTCTATCTTAAACTAGTGTAGGGTAATCTAACTCGAGATAACTAACCTAACCAACCTATCTAACCTAAGCTAACTTATCTTATATAACCTTGCTAACCTAACCACCCTAAACAATGTAACTCAACATTTACCAATATAAGATAACCTAATCAGTATAACTACCATAACCAATTTAACGTAACTCAGTGTAGTCAAACTCAACCTTACTAACCAAAGCAATATAGCCTAATTTTCACACCAGTCCATCATCGGCACATAACGGTAGTCACTGGCAGTAAGGTTGCTGCAAGTTCCAAAGTGGCGTTGGTCGAGTGTTTGACGTGTTGTTGAGAATCCAGGTAAAAAAGGCACAGGTAAAAAAGTCACAGAAAAAAAGTCACAGGAAAAAAGTCACAGGAAAAAAAGAAAAGTTAACTATCGAATTCTCACATTTTTTAAGGTTAATATGTCAATCAGTTTCAGTAACCTAACCTAACCTAACCTAACCTAACCTAACCTAACCTAACCTAACCAAACCAAACCAAACCAAACCTAACCTAACCTTTATTACCGGCCACCATAAATTAATTGTGACTTTTTTTCCTGTGACTTTTTTCCTAGCCAAAATTGTGACTTTTTTTCTGTGACTTTTTTTCCTGTGACTTTATTACCGGCCACCGTTGTTGAGGTTAAAGGGGCGGGCGTCACTGTCTCCAACATTGCTACATTGTTTTTCTTAAGATGGCCAACAGTTGTGCTACTTCAAGACGCACATTGTCTCCACTTGTTGCAAATACGTGCGACGTACTTTTGGCAGCCAGCCAGTAAAGGTTGAATATTAATGATGTTCCTAGTCAGGTGATACAGAAATAGAGGGTGGACAGAGTATATATCTTCAGTAATTTAGTCATTTAAAACCAGCTACTGCACAAACACTATAAGGGGATACTCTTTGGGTATCCAGAACGAATAGAGAACTAATGATAACGGGGGATACGTCTGAAGTCATTTATCAATTCATTGTGAAGACATGACGAGAGAGGGAGAAAGAGAATTATGTACAACACATAAAATAATAGTCTAGCTCAGCACGGAGAACTCGCTCGTGCCCGAGGCTACAAGCGTTGCCTCCTGAATATGACATAGCCAATAGAGCTGACATGCTCGCACAGAATATAGGTTACGTTAGGCTGGACGTACTCTTTAAATGTTTAACTGACAGTCCTGTGTTTCCACCTCGGATAGGAAGTGTGAAATTCCCGACAAGGGTTTTAAGGTTAATTTTAAGTTCAAACCAGTGGTTAACCTTCTCCCAACAAGACACATTTTATGGGTCTCCAGTTGTAAAGCCCCAAACAAGACTTTACCAGTAGGAGTGGGCCCCAGTCCTGATGGTAAGGTTAGGGTCTACCACATCCTATTAGTACTCAACTACAGCCTGTTTGACCATTCAGCATACAGTGCACGCACCTGTGACTTAAAATCTGCAATTGCTTCACAAAACCGAAATTTTTGTTTATAATTACTTTTTTTTATTGAAAGTTGTATGTTTGTTTGTAGGGTTTGTCATTTAATACGTTCTTATTGGACCCACACATGAAAGTGGATCATGTAAACTAGACGGTTGGCCAGGAACAGTGTGGGTACAGAGCACTGTGTGCCTTCTGTAGTACACAAGGAGACAATATAGCACTGTTGTCTCTTCCCCAACTGGGGGCTCAGATCTGCCCCGCACGGGAGCTAGTTGCACCCTGTGCAAGGCGAAGCGCCAAGGCGTTTACAACGGCCAACAGGGATGCGGAGTTCATGGTGCTCAGTAGTGACCATAAGGGCAGTACAGTACAGGAGCGGCCGTGGCGCTGCACCTCCACGTGCTTGACGGTGTTGTAAACCTCCTGTGACAAGGAAATAGTGGGAATCACTTGTAATTAAATGTTGGTATCTGCAGCTGTAGTGTAGTGTGCTGGAAAATTAGAACGAACAATACTACGAAACTTTATTTTTAGACAAGATAACGTTACCATATACAGTAGGAGCATTAACGGCTCTGGAGGATTTATTTATTCTAATTTTTTTAAGGGAATTAGCCCATCCGGGCACAGGTCACTGACCCATATCGGGGCCTGGGGGGCGGGGGGATGTAATAATAATAATAATAATAATAATAATAATAATAATAAAAAGATCCATAAATAAATACAAAAATTTAAAAAAATATATATCAAAAGTGAGAAACAATATATGTATGTTGTGTTGTCAAAGTAAGAGAAACAATTAAGACCCTGCAATTGTGTGTAAATGAGGCAGAAAGTCAGATCAGCAACCTGGGACTTGGTCACAATTTCGTGATGCCATATGGCCGCAGGGTCTACCATTATTCTTCCAATATCTTCCATACCGATACTTTAACCATGGTGACGATAACGTTCAAATTTGATAACTTCGTTTATTGATTTATTTGACATTTTATTGTGAAGCAGATGACACAAAGTTTACCTAAACTAATCACTATAGGATAGTTTGACCAGATTAGATTATGTTTGGTGCATGAGGTAATCTTGCCCGAAAAAGGTCTGTCGTGTTCGTGGTACTCTTTTATCATTGACCATTTTGTCTACAAGCGTCTCACTGACGGTAACATAATGCTCTGGCGAAGGTGAACATTTTTATCCTTTAAATTAACTTGTAATGAATCCTTGTACTGTAGTTGTAGGGAGTTTTGTTTAATGAATGAAACCTGAAACATATCAAGGGTACCGTACTGTAGGTGAGTTTATAAGGGACAGTGTAAACCGGAGTGTTTTATATGATAGATGTTCTTTTCATAGGTAGGAAATGGCCCTTAGGCATTTAAGACAGTTGATGATACGAACCAACATAATTAACTTAAGTTTTTCTCGGTTGATTTATGTTGGTTCATTCTTCAGCTGCCATGAATAAATAATTTAACCTCGTAGCCTCTCTAGGTATCCAGAAGTGTACAGTACTCTTGTCTGAGTGAACTATTATGTGCAGTGTTAATAGTACAATACCATCTATACAGCATCCAGGTTACGTTTTCCAAGATTGACTTACTAGCAAGGGGTATATGGGCTGGGTATCGCTATTTATGATATATACTGTATGAAGAAAATAATCGTCATTTGTGCTATTTATCTGGATGGGTGAGCGAAATGTAAGAATGTATTTGGCATGTACCAACCATGTTATCTCTCTCTCTCTCTCTCTCTCTCTCAGTGGGTGGATCTGATACTCAAGTCAGAACGTTTCTCAATGTATTCACTCAAGTTTTCTTTTTTATTGCCAGCACTTTTATCATCTGTTGTACCATGTATAGGTTAAGTTGTTTGAAATTGAGACATGAACTATAAGCTAGGTAAAGTTTCATTGTATTATATTAAATATGATGTGGCTTGAAGGTTCGGTTACGTTAGGTCCAATTGGGTTATGTTTGATTCGCTTTGGGCAAGTTAGGTTACGGTAGCTATATGTTTTATTTAACTTATGATCAACTTTGTAAATGTGGTCGGTTTAGGATTGGGTATTTAAAGTTAACTGTGTAAATGTAAACTATTTGTAAATAACACAAGATGTTAAAGCACCAATTTCGTAAGGTCGCTTATTGAAATGTTGTAACACTGGTGGCCTATGAGATCACCCACACAGCTGGCAATAATGAGATAAAACACACACACACACACACACACTCACACACAACCACGTACTGGTCATTATAAAAACAACCCAGTCCCAACCATTGTAAATATTATCAATAACTCGTAATTAACCAGTGTATTCACTCCCAGTCAACCTTACCTTTTTGCACTGTCACTATGTTGAAATGTCCTGTAGTATGACCTTCTCCTCACCTTGTTATTATATATCATATTTGTATCACTTATGTTACCAGCATAATATTTGTCAATCAAGTGACCCATTCCCCAATTATGTTACTGGATATTTTCAGCCTTCTGGCTGCCATGCTCTTTCAATAAACCTTTATTTAGTTTTATTCATTAGTATTACACACACACACACACACACACACACACATCTCTGAGGAAGAATTAGTAATGACGTTTGGTGAACCATAAGCAGCTTAGAGCGTCATTTTGATACCGTTGCACTCACATTTAAAACAGGTCGTCTTGTACTGTCCGGACTGGAGCGGATGGTGGGAGTAGCTCCATTAACAGGTTAGGTGTTTGTTGGGGGTGATGGGGTGAATCAGTATATATTATATTGCCTGCTATTAACGTCACCGGGACTCGGCAAATTCATTAAAAACATTACCTTCTGCCCAGCCCATGTTAAAAAAACACATTGGGATGAAGGAACACTTAACTTATTTAAACAGTGGAGTCCCGATGATAGTTTGACGACATTTTAAGCATCTTATACTATACTGTACATGAGTCAGTGTTCTGTACTCATATCTCTCGGTGAAAAGTAGGAAAATTCATAATTAATTTTTATTTATTGTAATTTTTTATGGGGATTATAAAACGTATAGGTTGTAGTACTGTAGACTTAGTGGAATTGTGATACCATTTCGTGCATTATTATTATTATTACTACTATTTTTTTTAAATGGCCTCCAGCCTCCCCCACTAGCCACACCTTCCCCGCCATTTTGATACCTTAATATTAAATATCCTAATACATAAGTAGCTATTCTAGCTGTGTTGAATTAGTTGAGCCGCAGATCTATGCGGCATTCAGTGACTGTTGCCTCATAGTCAATATCTGCAACTGTTGTCGGCTTTGGGGCCGATGCTCTCGTTCCTCTGAGGCAGAGCTGCTGCTTCTGTTCGAATATCACCTCCGCGAGTCTGGCGTAGAATCTTGCACTTGGTCCCATCCCACCAGAGGTTGTGAACACCAGAGGAGTGAAACTGCCTTGATCAACGTTCTGAATTCTCTCCCCGTATGCCCATATCTTGTCGTTCCTCCTGTGTAGCATCGAGAGCTAAGTTACGGTGACATGCGGCCATGGGATCCAAAATCCTAATGTCGAAGAAGGCTCTCTGTCCCCTCGTCCAGAATCCTCGAGCACTGACATTATTATTATTACCGTTATTATTATTATTATTATTATTATTATTATTATTATTATTATTATTATTATTATTATTATTATTATTATTATTATTATTATGTTGCTGTTGTTGTAGCTAAAAATTACCATAGTATATTTTATTATTGGTTCTCGGCCTGGGTTATTCTGCACCCATTGTACGCTCTACACAGTTTTAAGCGAGGCAGTTCGTTCATCTTCAGTTAAGGGGAAAATTTAACGTACTGTATGTAGCAGCAGGGGGAGGCAGGACTCGGCTCACTAGTTGGATGGTGCTGCTCCCGTTACTGTGATGGAGGTACTTTGTGGTGGTGATAGTGGTTGTTATGGTGGTAGTTTGTGGTGGTGATAGTGGTTGTCATGATGGTTGTTTGTGGTGGTGATAGTGGTTGTTATGATGGTAGTAGTTTGTGGTGGTGATAGTGGTTGTTATGATGGTAGTAGTTTGTGGTGGTGATAGTGGTTGTTATGGTGGTAGTTTGTGGTGGTGATAGTGGTTGTTATGGTGGTAGTTTGTGGTGGTGGTGATAGTGGTTGATATGATGGTAGTTTGTGGTGGTGGTGATAGTGGTTGTCATGATGGTGGTAGTTTGTGTTGATGATAATAATGATTGTTATAATGGTGGTAGTTTGTGGTGACAACAGTTGTAATCACGATAGTTGTTAGTGTGATAGTGATAGTGTATGATGCCATACCGTAACAGTAGTAGTAGTAGTCATAATGTTTGTTACTGTGATGGTGGTAGTTTAAGTGGTAGAAATGATGGTTGTTGCTGTTGGGCCTCACTCATACGGCTTCAGGCATCATGAGAGGGAGTGAGAGAGGGATGAGGGTGTAATAATACAGTATAGTGATCCAGAGATGATCGCTTGGGGGGAAACAAGTATCATCCCCTGTGTGTGTGTGTGTGTGTGTGTGTGTGTGTGTGTAATAATAATAATAATAGTAAACGGTTTATTAATAGAGTTGCAGCTGGTGGCTGAAAATATACAAACTTACATGTGATTTAGACAATAATATACATGCAATACATTTACAGGGCTGTACAGTACATAAATCAGGAGTTGTTTATTATTTTAACAATAGATGGGATGGTGCTGTTCTTATATCTATCAGTGTGGGCTCTTATGGGCTGAATTTTGTTGTAGTGGCGGACTGAGCGAGGTGGGTGGGGGACTGCCGGTGACAGTAAGTGGCGATGACGAGGATGGTGCAGTAATCCACTGGTAGTAATAATAATAATAATAATAATAATAATAATAATAATAATAATAAATAATAATAATTAACGGTTTATTGAAGAAGTTCTGCAACCCGAAGGCTGAAAATATACATTGGACATAAATGACTTATTACATATATTGGTGGTTTAACAAAAGCCTTCATTAGAGAAAGGTAAAGGAACATACAGTGAACATACAGATTAATGTAGGTGTTGTACAGCAAACATGTAGTGTAGTAACTCTCTCCCAGATGGTGTTAGGAGGGACTTCACGTGGTGTAGTAGTTCCCTCACAGATGGTGTTATGAGGGACCTCACGTGGTGTAATAATTCCCTCACAGATGGTGTTATGAGGGACCTCACGTGGTGTAGTAATTCCCTCACAAATGGTGTTATGAGGGGCCTTACGTGGTGTAATAATTCCCTCACAGATGGTGTTATATGAGTGAGGTGTGGTCCCAGGCCTTCCTATCGTAGACGGATTAACTTAACACATCGCTGGTTGTTGTTGGGTCTCACGGGCTGTTATCACTGGGTACCTGGGAACTCACTGTGTGAAGGTTAGCTTGGGTACGACTCGGCTGTTACTGTTGAGTTGTTCTTGCTGACTTAAGCACTGTTCACCACTGTTCACCTCTGTTTAACACTGGTTCCATTCCTTTCCTAAATTAAATTGTAACTTCTGGCGAGAACTTGTTGATATTCCGGTGGGGAGGAGGGTTCAGGGGAGGGAGTTGGTATGGGCCAACTTAACAGTTGATCTGGTTGCTCCCAGAGGAGCGCTAGGTACGTCTTGACCCTTCGGTGTGTGTTATAACCTTACATGTACACGGTGTCCACACAATACTATGCCTCATATCTCCTTGCTGCACTAACAAAGTCATCACATATGTGGCTTAATGATGATAAATGTTGAATGTTATGTATTATTTCTTGAAGAATGTAAAGGTAACACATTTATGACTCCAGAGGATGAATAATAATAATCACACTGGTATATATATGTATCCTTAATTCTGAAAAGTTCATAAATAATTAAATAACTCAAATGTCCATTAATCTACATAGAGTAATTCAGTGTTAGTACAGTGAAGGTATAAAAGAATCATCTCAAGATTACACACCCCAGCTTATTTCACCCGAAGATTAACCACCTGAGGCGTTATGACCTAACAAAATTTGGCCTTAACCTAACCTAACCCCCCATCACTAGGTGGCGTTGGAATGGTTAAATCCTCAGGTGAAATATGTTGGAGTGTTTAATTTTCAGGTGATCCCCAAAATAACATGAGTTAGTTGGACGCCGTGTGCAGTAAGGAGGTGTAGTTAACGTCATCTGATGCAGTGTTTTAACAGTATAGGACCGATCGTGTGTTATGGAATCTTTAATGTGGAAAAAAATTATTGAAATTTCCCCATCACCATAAAGCAAAGACGTGTCATATCTTCTTGACTTTTTCTTTAGTTATTCTTAAACGATGGAGGTTGGGTTCTCGATTCCATCTCCGCCATGTTGCTCGGTCATTAAGTCCCTCCTCCCCTCTCCTCCCCCCTCTTCATGGGGTGTACGACGCCATTGACGATGACCTTCTTGCCCTGATCTTTTTTCAGCATCATCGCCTTTAACACATGGAACTCTGCACTTTTCGAAGCTTTGGAGGAGTCTCGAAGCAAGTTTCCTGGTGGGAATTATTAGCTAGTGCTGTACTCAAAATATCGAAACATCGAGATCTCTCCAGAGCTTCGAAAAGGTGGTATTCCTGAAACAAGATCAGGGCAAGAAGGTCATCGTAAATGGCGTCGTACACCCCATGACTGTTCTTGAATACGACTGGTCCGATATTCACCCACTTCCTTCCACCTTAACTCGTGTCTTCCTCTTGATCCCCTCTCCTGTGTCGGGTCTGTTGCAGTAATTGAGCCCAGACTCTTTATCTCAAACTCTGGTTCACTCTATGTACAGTTGTGACCAGAATTACCTGTACACTTGGTAGCTATTGTCTGTCATGTGTACTTGTGTGTGTGTGTGTGTGTGTGGGTGTGTGTGTGTGTGTGTGAATTGCAGCTGATGAACACTGCTTATCATTATAATTTATATCTGTACAACATAATAATATAAAGAGAAACGTATAGTTGTTAAAATTCCAGTTCTCTTTACCTAGACGACCAACAAGTAACTGATGCCAGAAATGTTCAGGGAATTTTATCATTGTGATCCGTGTAATATGAACGACACCTTCTTAGTATTAATGATTTCCCCATTTGTTGAACACGTCACGTCATCCTTGACTTGAACCCCAGGTTATTTTATGTCAGTTGTGTGTGTGTGGGTTAATAATTTTGGTGTTACTTGATGCAGCAGTCTCATGTGGTGGTATATTCCAATTTCAAAGTCTGGGGGTTGTGTTATTTTGAAACGGTGTCATACATATATACATATATATTAATGTTAGAAGTAGTAGTAGTAGTAATGGGTGTCCTTGATTAACACTGCCTCCCCTCCTCCTGCTGGTGACGGACACGGAGGGGATGGAGGGAATGTGTCGTCTTGGGCGTGATGGTGGCGTCATGTCCGGCTGGTGGGTGCCACTGCAGGCTCCTCGTCCCTTGATAAGTTTAGTGTGGGTAGCACTGGATTACCTGACCCCTCCTACACACACACACACACACCGGGAGCAGCAGCTCTTGCATTGGTATTGATGGAGGTTTCTCGTATTTGCACTGCGACGCACGACTATCACGGTGTTAGTAATGAGTAAACTTGGCGACGAAGGTCCTAGGGGGGGAGCCAGGCTGTGTGTGTGGTGGGTTGGGCGCGGTCAATAGACATGTTATCCATGCCAAATATTCCTCAAGCAGCAGCTCCACTTTCATCTTGGGTCGACCGCCTCCCACGTACCTATACAGAATTCTCGGAAGGTCGTGCATTGAATTTTCCACGTGACTGTTGATGCCAAAGACCATCCATTTGGTGGATTTGAGACGGAACTAAAATGATCTCTCGCAGATTAGGAAAATTTGTTTATTTCACCTGATGATTACTTAACCTAACCTGACCTAACCACACCACACTGATCCTAACCTAAAGTATCCGATCCTAATCATTCCTTACCTAATGTCATAAAATTTTACAGTAAAATGCAAATTACTTAACCTAACCCGAACAACATCATCTCCGTCGTTAAAAATTTAGGTCAGATGTTTGAAAAGCCTTATATAGTTATCCCAATTACCAAGTCGTTGACGTTACGCTATAAGAACGTTATTGTCCTAGTAGTGGTTAAAGGTAGGCAGTGTAAAAATTGTTGGGTATAAATAGGGCATTTTAGGGGTTAAAGGGCATATTTACTGTAAAATACTCCCTGATATTTCACATACCCTTTATTCGAGTTTTTTTCAGGTATATTACTATCCAAAATAACTCTAAGTTACAGTTGATTCTTAACCCTCTTACATTATCTCCTGCTCGTAATATTTTTCTGTCTCTAGATATCCTCGATTGATTCTTTATGAAATACTTGGAATATAACATTGAGTGTGTTCCCAGACATAACCATATACTAGTTTTATTGCAATATATGGCATAACTGCTCATCTATGTTACACCACTTGATCCCACCAAGAGCTTAGACAACACCACGCACACTGCTTCTCTTGATCACTTTGGACTGAATATGATTAATTGCTTGTGTTTCTTTGGGTCATCTTAGCAGAATCATGATGTGTGGTGAAGGGAAGATGAACGTATGTGGTGTTCGTAATTTAATGACTTAACACGTAACATTCTATCTTAATAAAACTTTATTTAACGGACTATATGGAGAGAAAAGTCCGTTATATCGAGGGTCCGTTAGATGTGAAACCCCTATCTAATGAACTGTATATCGAGATGAAAGTCCGTTATATCGAGGGTCTGTTAGATGTGAAACCTCTTTCTAATTTAATATCGAGATGAAAGTCCGTTATATCGAGGATCCGTTAGATGTGAAACCTCTATCTAATGAACTGTATCGAGATGAAAGTCCGTTATATCGAGGGTCCGTTAGATATAAAACCCCTATCTAATGAACCATATATCGAGATGAAAGTCCGTTATATCGAGGATCCGTTAGATGTGAAACCCCTATCTAATGAACTGTATATCGAGATGAAAATCCGCTATATCGAGGGTCCGTTAGAAGTGAAACCCCCATCTAACGGATTACAGTACGGTATATGGAGAGAAAAGTCCGTTATATGGAGGTTTTACTATGAGATAACGGAAGATAGCAACTTGGATCCCTTAAATGTGATAACCAACTCCCTAAAATAATAACAACAAGAGGTATAACGTCTTTAAATAACAACCTAGTTATAACTGTCTCAGGAAGGCACCTCAGTGGCGGTGAACAATGGTCGTCTTTTCCTGCAATGATGGAATGTTGCAGTGGTGTGTGTGTGTGTGTGTGTGTGTGTGTGTGTCGCAACAGGACCACACAGTTAATTATCCATTCCTATTTTTTCATCCATTCATAATTCAGTAATGACATGGTATAAAAAAATAATAATTAAGTCAATGTATAATAATGATGATGATGATGATGATGATGGAATATTTGCGGTGGGTTGTTTTTAGTTTAAGTTCCACGTCTAGGGTTCATTAGTTTTGGGTCGAAGATTCATTGGTTCACTGGTTCGAAAGGTTCACTGGTTCGAAGGTTCATTGGTCTGAAGGTTCATTGGTTCACTGGTTCGAAGGTTCACTGGTTCGAAGGTTCATTGGTCTGAAGGTTAATTGGTTCACTGGTTCGAAGGTTCATTGGTTCGAAAGCCTTACATAACCGAACCTAAGCTTGGGATCAGTGTTATCATCGTCACCTCGGAACAGTTCACCTCTCGGTCCCGTCTATGGGTCGTGGCTGTGTGGTACTGTAGGATAGACGGCCTACTGGGGGAGGAGGACAGTGACGGGGGTTGTTTGGGATAGACGGCCTGGGGGGAGAGGAAGACAGTGATGGGGGTGTGGTACTGTAGGATAGACGGCCTACTGGGAGGAGGACAGTGACGGGGGTGTGGTACTGTAGGATAGGACGGCCTACTGGGGGAGGGAGAGACAGTGACGGGGGGTGTGGTACTGTAGGATAGACGGCCTACTGGGGGAGGAGACAGTGATGGGGGGTGTGGTACTGTAGGATAGACGGCCTACTGGGGAGGGAGAGGCAGTGATGGGTGGGGTCAGATAGACGGCCCACTGGGGAGGGAGAGACAGTGACGGGGTGTGGTACTGTAGGATAGACGGCCTACTGGGGGAGGGAGAGGCAGGATGGGGGTGTGGTGATAGACGGCCCACTGGGGAGGGAGAGACAGTATGGGTGTGGTACTGTAGGATAGACAGCCTACTGGGGGAGGGGGAGAGACAGTGATGGGGGGTGGTGGTACTGTAGGATAGACGCCACTGGGGAGGGAGAGACAGTGATGTGTGGTACTGTAGGATAGACGGCCTACTTGGGGAGGGAGAGACAGTGATGGGGGTGTGGTACTGTAGGATAGACGGCCCACTGGGGGAGGGAGAGACAGTGATGGGGGTGGTACTGTAGGATAGACGGCCCACTGGGAGGAGACAGTGATGGGGGGTGGTACTGTAGGATAGACGGCCTATCGGAGGGAGAGACAGGACGGGGGTGGGTACTGTAGGATAGACGGTCTACTGGGGGAGAGAGACAGTGACGGGGGTGTGGTACTGCAGGATAGACGGCCTACTGGGGGGAGGAGAGACAGTGATGGGGGTGGTACCAGGATAGACGGCCTACTGGGGGAGGGAGAGACAGTGATGGGGCCTTCACCTGTTACCTCACTACACAACACTGGCGAGAGTCTTTTCAGTGATCCTCGAGAGGTAAGGAGATGTTTTGTCTGTTTATATTTAGATCATCTGAAGATTAAACCTTTCTGTCTTCCTGATGATTGAACACCCACACTTTCACCTAGGGGTGTTAGGGTTGGTTTTAGTTTGCTAGTTGAGGCTTGGTTTGGTTTAGGTTTGGGTCAAGGGGCTTAGAGTAGGGTTAGGATTAGGTTAGGTTAGGTTAGTTAGGTTAGGTTTGGTTTGAGAAGTAGGCTTGGTTGGGTTAGTTTGGTTTGGTTATGGGTTTGGTTTGGGTTAGGGTTTAGGTGGTTAGGTTAGGTTTGTTAGGTTAGGTTAGGTTAGGTTTGGTTTGGCTTGGTTTGGCTTGGTTAGGTTAGGTTTGGCTTGTTAGTTTGTTAGGTTAGGTTTGCGTTAAGGTGTACTGCTAAGTGATTTGAATTTCTTTTTTATTATTTTTTATTTTGTTTCAGTTAGTAGAAGTTGTTGTTGTTGTTGTTGTGGTCAACATTGTGAAATGGTGTGCGGGTTAGGGAGGAGTTGTTCCTGTTGCCGCTTTACATTGAAAGCCGTGTCCGGGGTGTGTATATTTTAGTGCTGCTGTTTGTACCGATCCTCGTCCACTTCCCATTGTTGTGGCTACCGGGTGTTTTAGTAAGACCTTTTATATAATTATACACACACTAACCGACCAGGCTGGGGCCAGGTGTATTAGTGGTGTTTGTATTCATAAAGTTGGAAGTATTCTTAGTGGAATATTGAGCGCAAGTAGGCTTCGCTTTCATCCTGAACGAACCTAACCTAACCTAATCCAACCGACCAGGGTTGGGCTGTATTGTATTAGTGGTGTATTCATGTTGAAGTATTCTTAGTGGAATATTGAGCTGCAAGTAGGTTTCGCTTTCATCCCGGAACGAACCCAAACTAAACTAACCTAATCTTAACCTAACCTAACGCACTGACTGAAATTAGCTTTGTGCCTTGAAATTCCATTAATTTTGTACTGTACACAGGCTGTTATACCCGGATGTCTAATGGAAATAAATTAAAAGCCGATTTTTATTATAATAAGGTACCTCCCACACACTGTTCCGTCACCTGTGTCGTCATGTTTACTTCCCTCGTGTGCTGTAGTGTAAGTATTGACATGACAGAGCCGCCCCCACCCTGCTAGACCAGTGTAGGTCAATTGGACTACAGTCCTAATGGAGCCTGATCAGACCATTAGAATCTGGGCCATTAGGTTGAGATTAGGATGAGAACCTATTATGACTAGGGGCCCTTTTATGTAGGGCCCTAATGGGGAATGGGCCCCAATTCTAATTGTTAGGTTAGGGTAAGTTATTTTTAGGGTCTAGTAAGACTTAGGACGGGTTAGTCCCAGTAGCAGGGGGTTACTAGGATTAGGACCATTGATTTCAACTAGTCCAGATTTTCACATTACTACCTGTTTTCTTAAGTAACCAAACAAGATAAAACCTATCTAGTATACAGTACAGTCTCATCGGTTTTGATGCCGCTTTGAACCTTTTTCTCTGAGCTGTAGATCAAACGAGTCAGTGACGGTCAGGCCTTCTTCACTTAACGGGGAAAACTTATCGTAGCGGACCACTGATGGGGGTGGTGGGTGGTGCGTTGATTCATGTGTCTGGTGGTCGTGATGTTTGGTTAAGTCAGGTTACGTTAGGCCAGTGTTAGCTTTGGGTTAGGTTAGGTTACTTTTTGATGTGTTCACTTACGTAATTGCTTAAGTTAGGTTACCTGGAGCTGAGCATATTACCTTAGCTGAGGTTAAACACAGCTTGACATGGGCTAGGTAGCTTGGATCTCCAGACAAATGGAGCTCCGGATTACAGAGTACGTGAATGTACTCATGTAACCACGCGTACTCGTGGTTCTGGCCTGGACTTTTGCCTCTAGTGTAAACTGTACGAGTAACATTAACACTAGTACCTTAACCTATACTTAAACAATAATAGTGTTTATATCAAAATTGTTAATGTTTATTTTGATAATGTTGGTGTTGTGTATAGTAGAACTTTTGGCTTTGTGTTTATATTAGCAATGTTGTTTTAGTCCAGAAAGAAAGATTTTATGTACTGTGTATTAGGTGCTATTTTAAATGATCAGTGTGTGTGTGTGGCGCAGCATATCGTGTCGGTAACTCCTGCCTCTAGCGTGACACTGCTTCCAAGAGGGCCGTCCTTCACTCTGGGTATATAATCACAGAGCTTTACTCGCTTGTGATGTTTTGTGTTTGAGGGGGTCAGCATGCTCGCCTCGCAAGCGAACGGACCCGTGTTCGCTCCTCGGGCAGGGTGAAATTATGGGCAAGTTTCTTTACGCCATTTGCCTCTGTATACTCAGCAGTAATTGGGAACCTGGATGGTAATCGATTTGTGGATCGTATTCCGGGGTAATGGTTAGCCAGTGCAGTTGGCGGGTTGTCGGTCGGACTATTCCTTGACACTGGGTCATGCAGCTCGTTAACTCAGGGTGGTTGTTGTGTTGGCGACAGCTTCTACACCTCCCTCCTCCCTCCCTCCCTCCTCCACCTCCTCCCTCCTCCTCCCCCCCCTTCCTCCCTCCCTCCCTCCCTCTCTCCCTCCCTCTCTCCCCTCCCTCCCTCCCTCCTCCCTCCCTCCTCCCCTCCCTCCCTCCCTCCCTCCTCCTCCCTCCCCTCCCTCCCTTCCCTCCCTCCCTCCCTCCTTCCCTCCTCCCTCCCTCCTTCCCTCCCTCCCTCCCTCCTTCCTTCTCTCCCTCCTTCCCTCCCTCCCACACACCTGTTTTTGAGCACCTCGACGTCTTTCTTGTGATGCAGGTGTCTGGGTGTTGATTTTAATAGTAGTGAGGCGGCTCTCTGTATTCACGACGGGTGCAGGAACCTCGCGTTGACGCCGAGTGTGAGCTTCAACCCCTTGAGTACGATGCCTTTACCCAAATGAGTACGATGTCTTAACCCTGAGTACGATGTCTCTAACAGTACGATGTCTTAACCCCTGAGTACGATGTCTCTACCCCAATGAGTACGATGTCTTAACCCCTGAGCACGATGTCTTAACCCCTGAGCACGATGTCCCTGAGTACGATGTCTTAACCCTGAGTACGATGTCTTAACCCCTGAGCACGATGTCTTAACTGAGTACGATGTCTTAACCCTGAGCACGATGTCTCCAAATGAGTACGATGCCTTAACCCTGAGTACGATGTCTTAACCCTGAGTACGATGTCTTAACCCTGAACGATGTCTTAACCCCTGAGCACGATGTCTTAACCCTGAGTACGATGTCTTAACCCCTGGTGCGATGTCTTAACCCCTGAGTACGATGTCTTAACCCTGAGCACGATGTCTTAACCCCTGAGTACGATGTCTTACCCCTGAGCACGATGTCTACCCAAATGAGTACGATGCCTTAACCCTGAGTACGATGTCTTAACCCCTGAGGTACGATGTCTTAACCCCCTGAGTACGATGTCTGCCTAATGAATCCTATGATTTAACCTCCTGAGTACGATGTCTCTACCCCCAATGAGTATGATGTTTTAACCCTGAGTACGATATCTTAACCCTGAGTACGATGTCTCTACCCCAATGAGTATGATGTTTTAACTCCTGGTACGATATCTTAACCCCTGGTACGATGTCTCTACCCCAATGAGTATGATGTTTTAACCCCTGAGTACGATGTCTCTCCCTGAGTACGATGTTTCAACCATTGAGTACGATTTTGAACCCTCAGAGTACAATGCCTCTACCCCAATGAGTACGATGTCTCAACCCTGCTGAGTACGATGTTTTAATCCTTTGAATACTATGACCAATTCCAGGATGAGGAAGTACTCAGTGGACTAATTCCTTGTACTCAGGATATCAGCATCGTACTCAAGGGGCTGTATATTCCTTTATCGAGAAGTTATTATCAGTCCTCAGTACGATGGCATTCCTCTTGAGTACGACTAATTAATCCTCTGAGTACGATGATTTAACCCCTTGATTACAATGATTTAACCCTTGAGTATAATTTAACCCCTTGATATAATTTAACTTGAGTATGATGATTTAAGCCCTTGAGTATGTTAAAATCGTACTCGAGGCTTCAGCCATCGTCGTATTCAAAGGGTTAAATCATGGTACTCAGTGGGTTAAATCATCATAATCAGGGTTAACTCATCTCAAAGGTTAAATCATAGTCTCAAAGAGCTCAGTCATCATACTCAAGGGTTAAATCATCATACTCAGGGGTTAAATCATCGTGCTCAGAGGTTAAAACAACATACTCAGGGGTTGACTCGTCGTATTCAAGGGTTAAATGCTCGTACTCAAGGGTTGACTCATCGTGTTGAAAAGGTTAAATCATAGTGCTCAAAGGGCTCAGTCATCATATTCAGGGTTTAAATCATCATACTCAAGGGTTAAATCATTATAATCAAGGGTTAAGTCATCATACTCAAGGATTAAATCATAATCAAGGGGTTAAGTCATCATACTCAAGGAGTTAAATCATTGTAATCAAGGGGTTAAATCATAATTAAGGGTTAAGTCATCGTACTCAAGGGTTAAATCATACTCCAGGGATTAAGTCATCGTAGTCAAGGGTTAAATCACATTCAAGGGTTGAAATCATCGTACTCAGAGGTTAAATCGCATAATAAAGGTGTTAAATCAACCAAGTCCCAGGTTGCTGATCTGACTTTCTGCCTCATTTACACACAATTGCAGGGTCTCAATTGTTTCCTCTTACCATTGACAACACAACATTCTATATTGTTTCTCACTTTTGATATTTTTTTATTTTTTTTATTTCTTTATTATTATTATTATTATTTTCATTATCACTATCATCATCATCATCATCATCATTATTATTATTATTATTATTATTATTATTATTATTATTATTATTATTATTATTATTATTATTATTATTATTATCATTATTATTATTATTATTATTATTACATTTTCCTCCCCATTCCCCGGTGGGTCAGTGACCTGTACTCGGGTGGGCTAATCCTTTAAAAAAAAACGTTCTCAGGGGTTAACTCGTCGTTTCAAGAGTTAAACCATCGTATTCAAGGGTTAAATCATCGCACTCACGGGATTAAGTCTGTTGGCTACCTCACCCACGATTGTACCATCCTCCAGTCCAGAGCGTGGGAGGATGGTAAGTGAACATTCCAGCTATCACTCCACCTGGCCTCACCAGTGTCCTTAAGCCGCGCCCGTCATCTGTTGTATTGGGTGTGTTATGTGCAAGGAGGTTAGGTTAGGTTAGGTTATGTGCCATCTGGGTCTATGTGATCTTGAGAGGACCAGCGGGGAGATACAGATGACCTGCTGGCAGGAGCAGTTAATGTTCTCGGTTAGGGTTCATGTGTATGTTAGGTGCCCTTGATTATTTCACCTACCTGATGATTATAATACTGAAATGCTAACCTAACCCAACCTAACCCAAACTAAAAAAACTAACCTAACCTAAACTAACCTAACCTAGCAAGCCAAACCTAGCATTGTAACCTAACCTAACATACCAAACTTGAACAACCCTAACCTACCTAACCCAACCAACCTTGATATAACCTAACCAACATAACCAAATTTGATATAACTCAACCTAACATAACCAAGCTTGATATAACCTAACCCAACCTAACCTAACCTGATATAGCCTAACCCCTAACCTAACCTAACTATTATAACCTAACATAACCTAACATAACCTAACCTAACCTAACTTCACTAACCTAATCTAACAAACTAGCACAGCCTTACCTAACCACATAACCGAACAGCCTAACTTAACACTCTAACCCAACCTAATCACCAGCGGGTATATAGCATTAGAGTTAGTTATCAAAAAGTAAACTGGGGTGCCTAATGTTGACGCGACTCCTGGTTTATGTTTTATTTTCCAATGGAGTAAATTAGGTTTAGTTTAGGTTGCATTTTTAGCATAAATTTTCGTCGTCTCTCTCTCTCTCTCTCTCTCTCTCTCTCTCTCTCTCTCTCTCTCTCTCCTCTCTCTCTCTCTCTCTCTCTCTCTTCTTTCTCTCAACCCGACCCCCCCACCCCAGGAATCCAGTGGCGGCATAAGAGGATAATAATATTAGCGTAAGACAAACACTCACTCACCTGTGGCCGGTCAATACGTGGTGGTAGTCCTCAAGAGTCCTCACAACAAACACCCCACCACCCGTATGTATGTCAGTAACGTGGTGGTAGTCCTCACAGCCCAGGTCCTCACGTGATGTATTGTCAGGAAGTAACGTGGTGGTAGTCCTCACAGCTCAGGGGCCTCACGATGTATTGTCAGGGTAACGTGGTGGTAGTCCTCACAGCTCAGGGGGCCTCACGATGTATTGTCAGGGTAACGTGGTGGTAGTCCTCACAGCTCAGGGCCTCCGTGATGTATTGTCAGGAGGTAACGGTGGTAATCCTCCACAGCTCAGGAGGGCCCTCGTGATGTATTGTCAGGGTAACGTGGTAGTCCTCACAGCTCAGGGGCCTCACGTGATGTATTGTCAGGGGTAACGTGGTGGTAGTCCTCACAGCTCAGGGGCCTCACGTGATGTATTGTCAGGGGTAACGTGGTGGTAGTCCTCCACAGCTCAGGGCCTCACGTGATGTATTGTCAGGGTAACGTGGTGGTAGACCTCACAGCTCAGGGCCTCACGGATGTATTGTCCAGGGGTAACGTGGTAGTCCCACAGCTCAGGGTCCACGTATTATTGTCAGGGTAACGGTGGTAGTCCTCCACAGCTCAGGGTCACTCGTGATCATTGTCAGTAACGTGGTGGTAGTCCTCACAGCTCAGGGCTCCACGTGATGTATTGGGGGTAACGTGGTGGTAGTCCTCACAGCTCAGGGTCCTCACGTGATGTATTGTCAGGTAACGTGGTGGTAGTCCCTCACAGCTCAGGGGGCCTCACGTGATGTATTGTCAGAGGTAACGTGGTGGTAGTCCTCACAGCCCAGGGGTCTCACGTGATGTATTGTCAGAGGTAACGTGGTGGTAGTCCTCACAGCTCAGGGCCTCACTGATGTATTGTCAGGGGTAACGGTAGTCCTCACAGCTCAGACCCCACGTATTTATTGTCAGGAACGGGGTAGTCCTCACAGCTCAGGGGCCTCACGTGATGTATTGTCAGTAACGTGGTGGTAGTCCTCTGACTCAGGGGTCCTCACGATGATGTATTGTCAGTAACGTGACATCACAGCTCAGGGTCTCACGTGATATTGTCAGGGGTAACGTGGTAGTCCTCACAGCCCAGGGACCTCACGTGATGTATTGTCAGGGGTAACATGGTGAAGTAGTCCTCACAGCTCAGGGGTCCTCACGTGATGTATTGTCAGGGGTAACGTGGTGGTAGTCCTCCAGCTCAGGGGCCTCGTGATGTATTGTCAGGGTAACGTGTGGTAGTCCTCACAGCTCAGGGGGGTCCTCACGTGATGTATTGTCAGGAGTAACGTGGTGGTAGTCCTCACAGCTCAGGGGCCTCACGTGATGTGTGTCAGGGTAACGTGGTGGTAGTCCTCCAGCTCAGGGGCCTCACGGATGTATTATCAGGGGTAACGTGGTGGTAGTCCTCACAGCTCAAGGGTCCTCACGTGATGTATTGTCAGGGTAACGTGGTGGTAGTCCTCACAGCTCAAGGGGCCTCGTGATGTATTGTCAGGGTAACGTGGTGGTGATCCTCACAGCTCAGGGGTCCTCACGTGATGTATTGTCAGGGGTAACGTGGTGAAGTCCTCACAGCTCAGGGGCCTCACGTGATGTATTGTCAGGGGTAACGTGGTGGTAGTCCCCACAGCTCAGGGGGCCTCACGTGATGTATTGTCATAGTAACGTGGTAGTCCCCACAGCCATGGGCCCCACGATGTATTGCCAAACGGGTGGTAGTCCTCACAGCCCAGGGTCCTCCACGATGTATTGTCAGGTAACGTGGTAGTCCCCACAGCCCAGAACCGTGATGCATTGTCAGTAACGTGGTGAGTCCCACAGCTCAGGGCCCACGTGATGCATATTGTCAGGGGTAACTGGTAGTCCCCCACAGCCCCAGGGTCCTCACGTGATGATTGTCATTGAACGGGTAGTAGTCCTCAGGTCCCACGTGAAGTATCTGTAACACACTCAGGCCCCAAAGATCCAACGTTAATGTGTCTTGTTCACGCCATAGAGTTTCAACCCCTAGTTTGTCTGTCTGTTGTGCCTGTCTGTATTTACCCGTGTGTCTATTTGCCCGTGTATTTGTCTGTGTGTCTGTGTGCCCGTCTGTTCCCCATTCAGTAACAAAGAAGGACGCGCAATTACGGACCCAGTTTCTATTTCGAAATGCTGACGGCAGGGACGAAATGCCCCCCCCCCCCCCCCCCCCCCCCCTCTACAGCATTTACTTGTGACTTTGCACTTAATAGCTAAGCAGTCTACAGATGTGCAAATTAAACACACAATGACCAGTACTTGAATCCCCTCAACAGATGTATAACGATGACGTACATTTCGTCCACCAGTCTATCAAATGATATTTATTGAGTTTAGATAATGATGTTTATTGTTGAGGCGCGAGGCCATGGTTGCTTAGAGTTAGGTTTATATTGAACTAGGATGAGGAAATATCCTAGAACCATGGACAGTCGCCTTCACTAGTGCGTTTACAGGGGCTCGTCAGTGGGTTAGCGCAGCGTTGAGTTTGTTTACATTCGACGAAGGAAACTCGCGATAATAATATGGAACCAAAATAGAAACGAAATTAAGTCGTGCTTATTAATGCTTATTGATTTGTGGAATGTTTATATGAGCCCTGTAAACGCAGGAGTGAAGGGACTGTACAACATAACAGAAATATATATCGCTCGGGCTGCAGTACGCCCTCACGTTCTACATAGGTGTGAATAAATCATATATACAGAACTAAACAAACAATGTACTGGAAATACTGTAACATTCAGCACCACAATATCCTACTACTGAGGAGCTTGTACAACCTCTTCCTGCACTACCGCTCACAGGATGAGTATGTGAATGCAAATAAACTACCCGCTGTATGCTACAAAATTCAAATTTAATTCTCTACTAACCTAACCTAACCTAATTTTAAACCCCCAGGTAGCGTTGCGGTATAAAATTTTGATCTTAGGTGATATAAACTGGGGTGTCTAAATGTTGTCTTGTGATCTTTGAATTACAGTACCGGGTACACTCAAATGCCTGAGTTTTGTGAAATGCTAGAGATGTGTTCGTCTCGTACTGTACAGTTGAGTCACTGTTGGTTGTGGCAGTACTGCACCACTGGCCGTGTAGGTCATTGATCACCTTCAGTCATGTTCAGTGGTGAAGTAGTTTGGTACTATTGATTGTGTGATCACCAGGTGTTGACTGAGGCACCTGTAACAGCAGCCTGGTATTGGTGACTGTGGGATCACCAGGTGTTGACTGAGGCACCTGTAACTGTAGCCTGGTATTGGTGTTGACTGTGTGATCACCAGGTGTTGACTGAGGCACCAACTGTAGCCTGGTATTGGTGACTGTGTGATCACCAGGTGTTGACTGAGGCACCTGTAACTGTAGCCTGGTATTGGTGACTGTGTGATCACCAAGTGTTGACTGAGGCACCTGTAACTGTAGCCTGGTATTGGTGACTGTGTGATCACCAGGTGTTGGCCCTGAGGCACCTGTAGCTGTAGCCTGGTATTGTTGACTGTGTGATCACCAGAGGTGTTGACTGGGCGCACCTGTAACTGTAGCCTGGTATTGGTGACTGTGTGATCACCAGGTGTTGACTGAAGCTGCCTGTAACTGTAGCCTGGTGGTGGTGACTGTGTGATCCGCAGGTGCTGGGGCACCTGTAACTGTAGCCTGGTATTGGTGACTGTGTGATCCCAGGTGTTAACTGAGGCACCTGCAACTGTAGCCTAGTATTAGTGACTGTGATCACCAGGTGTTGACTCAAACACTTTGAAGGCCCAATTGGCCCACAGTGCTAAATATTTCCTAACCTAACCTAGTCATCCAGGAGGTCCCAACCCTAACCTAACCTAACCTAACCTAATCCAGTCATCAATGTAGGTCCCCCCACCTAACCTAACCTAACCTTCGACTTGGGTTCCAGTGCCATGAATCATGGTGCCTATGTCTGTGTTAGTGAGACCTACTTCCATATATACAGTACGCACCTAACTGGCGATAATTCAAAACGTAATGAACTTAATGCTTCAAATTTCACATTAATTAAGAGAAACAACAGCTGGGGTAAAATTACACATCTAATTATAAGTGTGTCGTGTAGGGCTCAGTAATTGTATTGGTGTATATGTCTCTCTGTAATATAGAGGCGTCAGGGATTCAGACAGGTTCAAGACACTGGTGCTGTAATCTCTTGTTGGGTATTTGAGAGCCGATGACCTGTGTGGGAGGCAGCCAACACGTGTATATATAAACACTGGTAGCCAACACGTGTCTACAGTATATATAAACACTGTTAGCCAACTGCATTAATCTGCAGTATATAAACACTGGTAGCCAACACGTGTCTACAGTATATAAACACTGGTAGCCAACACGTGTCTACAGTATATAAACACTGTTAGCCAACACGTGTCTACAGTATATAAACACTGGTTACTTAACCGTGTCTACAGTATATATAAACACTGGTATGTACGTGTCTACAGTATATAAACACTGGTAATAACACGTGTCTACGATATATAAACACTGGTAGCCAACACGTGTCTGCAGTATATAAACACTGGTTGCCAACACGTGTCTACAGTATATAAACACTGGTTGCCAACACGTGTCTACAATATATAAACACTATTGTAACACGTGTCTACAGTATATAAACACTGGTAACCAACACGTGTCTACAGTATATAAACACTTGGTAGCCGATAAAATCTATCAACGAAAGGTAGATTAATACGTAACTTC
>NW_024738300.1:7568078-7591666 GCF_018991925.1 Homarus americanus | reverse complement strand
TGTTTTATGTCTCGGCTCCATTTGTTGTAGCTGTCATATAAACATGGTGTGTAGATTAGATAATGTGGTGGTGGTAGAGGTTCTTGGTGATGGTGGTAGTGGTTCTTGTTGGTGATGTGGTGGTTAGTGGTTCTTGGTGATGGTGGTAGTGGTTCTTGGTGATGGTGGTAGTGGTTTTGGTGATGGTGGTAGTGGTTCTTGGTGATGGTGTGGTAGTGGTTCTTGGTGGTGGTGGTAGTGGTTCTTGGTGATGGTGGTAGTGGATCTTGGTGATGGTGGTAGTGGTTCTTGGTGATGGTGGTAGGGTTCTTGGTGATGGTGGTAGTGGTTCTTGGTGATGGTGGTAGTGGTTCTTGGTGGTGGTGGTAGTGGTTCTTGGTGATGGTGGTAGTGGATCTTGGTGATGGTGGTAGTGGTTCTTGGTGATGGTGGTAGTGGTTCTTGGTGATGGTGGTAGTGGTTCTTGGTGATGGTAGGGTTCTTGGTGATGGTGGTAGTGGTTCTTGGTGATGGTGGTAGTGGTTCTTGGTGATGGTGGTAGTGGTTCTTGGTGATGGTGGTAGTGGTTCTTGGTGATGGTGGTAGTGGTTTTGGTGATGGTGGTAGTGGTTCTTGGTGGTGTGGTAGTGGTTCTTGGTGATGGTGGTAGTGGATCTTGGTGATGGTGGTAGTGGTTCTTGGTGATGGTGGTAGTGGTTCTTGGTGATGGTGGTAGTGGTTCTTGGTGATGGTGGTAGGTTCTTGGATGATGGTGGTAGTGGTTCTTGGTGATGGTGGTAGTGGTTCTTGGTGATGGTGGTAGTGGTTCTTGGTGATGGTGGTAGTGGTTCTTGGTGATGTGGTAGTGGTTGTTGGTGATGGTGGTAGTGGTTCTTGGTGATGTGGTGGTAGTGGTTCTTGGTGATGGTGGTGTGGTGGTTCGTGATGGTGTAGTGGTTCTTGGTGATGGTGGTTCTTTGTGGTGGTGGTGGTTCTTGTGATGGTGGTGGTTCTGGTGATGGTGGTAGTGGTTCTTGATGATGGTGGTAGTGGTTCTTGATGATGGTGGTAGTGGTTCTTGATGATGGTGGTAGTGGTTCTTGATGATGGTGGTAGTGGTTCTTGGTGATGGTGGTGGTGGTTCTTGGTGATGGTGGTAGTGGTTCTTGGTGATGGTGGTGAGTGGTTCTTGGTGATGGTGGTAGTGGTTCTTGGTGATGGTGGTAGTGGTTCTTGGTGATGGTGGTAGTGGTTCTTGGTGATGGTGGTGTGGTTCTTGGTGATGGTGGTTCTTGGTTGGTGGTAGTGGTTCTTGGTGATGGTGGTTGGTGGTGATGATGGTTCTTGGTGATGGTGTTGGTGTTGGGGTGATGGTGGTAGTGGTTCTTGGTGATGGTGGTAGTGGTTCTTGTGATGGTGGTAGTGGTTGGTGATGGTGGTGTGGTTCTTGGTGATGGTGGTAGTGGTTGGTGATGGTGGTAGTGGTTGGTGATGGTGGTAGTGACGGTGTATGGTGGTTCACCCCTGTGCCGGTCTACCCATCTCTACCCACCACACCCATTCCCAACCCACCTTCATCCACCCACCTTGACAAACCCATAATCACCCACCACCCACCTACACCCACGCCTTCACCACCCCACTCACATACAACAATTGTAACAATATCTGTACTAACGACAATCTCTCTCTCTCTCTCTCTCTCTCTTTTTTTTTTTCTCTCTCTCTCTCTCTCTCTCTCTCCACTCTCCTGTGACTCAGTTCAGTGGGGCGGGGTTGTTGTCTAGTCCTCGAGATCCCATCCGCTCCTTGCACCACGACCCTCTCACCTTCCCTCACTCCTTCTCCCTCTCCTCTACTTCTCCTCTCACTTTCCTCTTTTCCCTCCTTCTTTCTATCTCCTCCCTCTTTCATCCCTTCTCTACCCATTTCTATATCCACCTCTTCACACACACACACCTTTGATAAAATGTTTACTATAATTAATCAGCTGAACATAATGACAACAAAGTATATAATTTACCTCATGACAGGCATCAAATACAGACGCTCAGGCTCAATATATTATACGTTATAATTAATCAGCCAGTATGATAACATTAGTGTGGTAGGTCATTGAAGTACTAATTAACCCATGTCTCATTAATCCATCTCAGCTAATATCCTCTCTAGTCTTAGTTGATGGAAATGCTATCTTCGTTCAGTTTGTTTCAAGTCCTGTGGTAATGGTTTTAGTTCTGTTTTGGTCCTGTTTTGGTCCTTTTTTTTTGGTCTGTTTGTCTGTTTGGTCCTGTTTGGTCTGTTTTGGTGTTTTGTTCTGTTTTGGTCCTGTTTTGGTCCTGTTTTGGTCCTGTTTGGTCCTGTTTTGGTCCTGTTTTAGTCATGTTTTGGTCCTGTTTGGTCCTGTTTTGGTCCTGTTTTGGTCCTGTTTTAGTCATGTTTTGGTCGTTTTTGTCCGGGTTGTTTTGGTCTGTTTGGTCATTCATGTTTTGGTCTGTTTTGGTCGGGCTATGTTTTGGTCTGTTTTGGTCGGAGCTTCATGTTTTGGTCCTGTTTTGGTCGACTTTGTTTTGGTCTTTTTGGTCGGAGCTTCATGTTTTCCAGAAAGTTTTGGTCATTTTCTTTTCTGTTCATCTTCTTACTAAACCGTGTCAGTGTGGTGTTGTATATACACTTTATCAACGTTATATACACTATCAACAGTTGTATATACATCAACAGTTGTATATACACTATCAACAGTTGTATATACACTATCAACAGTTGTATATACACTATCAACAGTTGTATATACTTATCAACAGTTGTATATACACTATCAACAGTTGTATATACTATCAACAGTTGTATATACACTATCAACAGTTGTATACACTATCAACAGTTGTATATACACTATCACAGTTGTATATACACTATCAACAGTTGTATATACACTATCAACAGTTATATATACACTATCAACGATTTGTATATACACTATCAACAGTTGTATATACATTATCAACAGTTGTATATACACTATCAACAGCTGTATATACACTATCAACAGCTGTATATACACTATCAACAGTTGTATATACACTATCAACAGTTGTATATATACTCAACGTTGTATATACACTATCAACAGTTGTATATACTATCAACAGTTGTATATACACTATCAACAGTTGTATATACACTATCAACAGTTGTATATACTATCAACAGCTGTATATACACTATCTACAGCTGTATATACACTATCAACAGCTGTATATCACTATCAACAGTTGTATATACACTATCAACAGTTGTATATACACTATCAACAGTTGTATATACACTATCAACAGTTGATATACACTATCAACAGTTGTTATACACTATCAACAGTTGTATATACACTATCAACAGTTGTATATACACTATCAACAGTTGTATATACACTATCAACAGTTGTATATACACTATCAACAGTTGTATATACACTATCAACAGTTGTATTACACTATCAACGTTGTATATACACTATCAACAGTTATACACTATCAACAGTTGTATATACACTATCAACAGTTGTATATACACTATCAACAGTTGTATATACACTATCAACAGTTGTATATACACTATCAACAGTTGTATATACACTATCAACAGTTGTATATACACTATCAACAGTTGTATATACACTATCAACAGTTGTATATACACTATAGAATCAACAGTTGTACACATACTATAGAATCAAAGGTTAAACTATGTGAAAGTTTACTATTGTCTTCACACTAATTGACTTAAAACATTACAAGACAAACATATTAAGTTAAGATAAATAATGAAGATAATGACATGATAATGAAGATAATGAAGATAATGACATGATAATGAGGTATTTAAGGGTTGTAGGTAGTGTAATAATGAGTGTATGATGTTCATTATACACGAGTGAAGTGTGTTATAGCTTAATCTATTGTGTTGTATGCTAACTGATGCTGTATTTTTAAGAGCTGGTGGTCTAATGGGATCTGGTAGTAATGGACCCCAACTAGAGCTGACTTATGTTTTGGGTCTATATAGATTGGGGTCTGTTACACTTGGGGCTTCATTAGGACTAGACCTCAGTCCTCGTTATATCAACTAGGGCCTTTTGAGATTAGGCCCCAAACTAGGCCCTTAGGACTCGACCAGCAACACTAAGACCCCAATGCGAATAGTCACTTCAGGTTGGGACTTATTTAGACAAGACCCCAATAACATTAGATAACCATTAGACCATTTTGGGGCCTAATAAGACTATTCCCGACTCCTAATGGTCCATGCAGGTTGTGGGTGGGGGGGGGCGTCAAGGAGCACCATGCCACCAATCAGGTAATAACAGGTAAAACTTGAGCCTGTGTGCTGGTGTAGAGGTGAACCTCAGGTGGTGGCCAGTGACCTAGCTAGAATTTGTCTCCTCCCACCTTCTCTCCCTCCCTCCCTCCCTCCTCCCTCCCTCCCTCCTCCTCCTCCTCCCTCCCTCCTCCCTCCCTCCCTCCCTCCCCTCCCTCCTCCCTCTCTCTCTCTCTCTCTCTCTCTCTCTCTCTCTCTCTCTCTCTCTCTCTCTCTCTCTCTCTCTCTCTCTCTCTCTCTCTCTCTCTCTCTCTCTCTCTCTCT
The DNA here is from genome assembly GCF_018991925.1 of Homarus americanus. Classification (NCBI taxonomy): domain Eukaryota; kingdom Metazoa; phylum Arthropoda; class Malacostraca; order Decapoda; family Nephropidae; genus Homarus; species Homarus americanus. The sequence goes on along the minus strand of NW_024738300.1, from coordinate 7,587,046 downwards.
CTTTTCCCTCCCCCACCCGCATCGCCGTGGGTTATGATTGCCGGGTTGAAATTCGTCTTTTGATTGGTTGGTTGTGCCCAGTTATAATAGAACCTAGGCTGACCTGCCTTGACCTAACCTAACAAATTAAGCTTAATCCTGGTGTCGATAGGTTAAGTCCACAACGCAATCATAGGTCAAGGTCACAACACTGACAGGTCAAGGTCAAACACACACACACGCCAGGGCTGTTTTAAGTTCATTATTTACATGATGAGTTTTCTTATATTAATATGAGTAAGTTAATGGTTGTGTTGTGTCCAGGGTGAGTGTTGGTCAAGTGAGCAGCGTGATGCGTCGCCTCTCCTGTTACCGTGTTAAGGTTGTTGCTGGGTCAGGTTGGTAACACTGTCTCTTTACCAGTTGTTGTTATTATTATTGTTATTATTATTATTATTATTATTATTATTATTATTATTGTTATTATTATTATTATTATTATTATTATTATTATTATTATTGTTATTAATTATTATTATTATTATTATTATTATTATTATTATTATTGATTATTATTATTATTAATTATTATTATTATTATTATTATTATTATTGTTATTATTATTATTATTATAATTATTATTATTATTATTATTATTATTATTGTTATTATTATTATTATTATTGTTGTTGTTATTATTATTGTTATTATTATTGTTATTATTGTTATTATTATTATTATTGCTATTATTATTATTATTATTATTATTATTATTAGTATTATTATTATTATTATTATTATTATTATTATTATTATTATTATTATTATTATTATTATTATTATTGGTATTATTATTATTATTATTATTATTATTATTATTATTATTATTATTATTATTATTTTATTATTATTGTTATTATTATTATTATTATTATTATTATTATTATTATTATTATTATTATTATTATTATTGTTATTATTATTGTTGTTATTATTATTACTATTATTATTATTATTATTATCATTATTATTATTATTATTATTATTATTATTATTATTATTATTGTTGTTGTTTTGTTGTTGTTTTGTTGTTACTGATGACCAGATTACTGTATTAATAAGGTTAATTACAAGGTTATTACTACCGTCGTATTTATATTGTTGATGACAAAGATAATAATAACTGGTGATACACGGTGTTGATAACATGACACCGTGTGAGTGTGCTTACCGGTGTTGTTGTAACATAAGAGGGACTCAAGGTGTTGTGGTTGGTGGTGGTGTTGTGGTTGATGGTGGTGTTGTGGTTGGTGGTGGCGTTGTGGTTGGTGGTTTTCTTGTGGGTGATAGTGGTGTTGTCGTTGGTGGTGGTGGTGTTGTAGGTAGTGGTGGTGTTGTGGTTGATGGTGGTGTTGTGGTTGGTAGTGGTGGTGTTGTGGGTGATGGTGTTGTTGATGGTTTTGTTGTGGGTGATAGTGGTGTTGTGGTTGGTGGTGGGTGGTGTTGTAAGTAGTGGTGGTGTTGTGATTGATGGTGGTGGTGTTGTGGTTGGTGGTGGTGTTGTGATTGATGGTAGTGTTGTGGTTGATGGTAGTGTTGTGGTTGATGGTAGTGTTGTGGTTGATGGTGGTGTTGTGGTTGGTGGTGGTGGTGTAGGTAGTGGTGGTGTTGTGGTTGGTGGTGGTGTTGTGGTTCGTGTTTGGTGTTGTGGGTGATGGTGGTGTTGGGGTGGTGTGGTGTTGTGGTTGGTGGTGGTGTTGTGGTTGGTGATGGTGGTGTTGTGGTTGATGGTGGTGTTGTGGGTGGTGGTGTTGTGGTTGATGGTGTTGTGTGGTGGTGTTTGTGGTTGGTGGTGGTGTTGTGGTTGATGGTGGTGTTGTGGTTGATGGTTTTGTTGTGGGTGATGGTGGTGGTCTTGTGTTTGGTGGTGGTGTTGTGGTTGATGGTGGTGTTGTGGTTGGTGGTGGTGGTGTAGGTAGTGGTGGTGTTGTGGTTGGTGGTGGTGTTGTGGTTTGTGGTGGTGTTGTGGTTCGTGTTGGTGTTGTTGGGGTGATGGTGGTGTTGGGGGGTGGTGGTGTTGTGGTTGGTGGTGGTGTTGTGGTTGGTGATGGTGGTGTTGTGGTTGGTGGTGGTGGTGTGGGTGGTGGTGGTGGTGGTGTTGTGGTTCGTGATGGTGTGTTGTGGTTCGTGGTGGTGGGTGGTGTTGTGGTTCGTGGTGGTGGTGATGTGGTTCATGGTGGTGGTGGTGTTGTGGTTCGTGGTGGTGTGGTGGTGGTGCTGTTATGGTTGGTTGTGGTTGGTGGTGGTGGTGTTGTGGTTCGTGGTGGTGGTATGTTGTGGTTCGTGGTGTTGTGGTTCGTGGTGGTGGTGGCGTTGTGGTTTGTGGTGGTGGTGGTTGTGGTGTTGTTGTTGTTGTTGTGGTGGTGGTGGTGGTGGTGGTGGTGGTGGTGTGTTGTTGCTGGTTTTTGGTGGTAGTGTTGTTGTTGTTGTGTGTGGTGGTGGTGGTGTTGTTGCTGGTTTTGTGGTGGTAGTGTTGTTGTTGTTGTTGTGGTGATGGTGGTGGTGATGGTTGTGGTGGTGGTGGTGGTGGTGTTGTTGCTGGTTTTGTGGTGGTGATGTTGTTGTTGTTGTGGTGGTGATGGTGGTGGTGCTAGTGGTTGTGGTGGTGGTGATGGTGGTGGTGATGCTGGTGGTTGTGGTGGTGGTAGTGTGTTTGTTGCTGATTTTGTGGTGGTGATGTTGTTATGGTGGTGGTGGTGGTGGTGCTAGTGGTTGTGGTGGTGGTAGTGGTGTTCTTGCTGGTTTTGTGGTGGTGATGTTGTTGTTATGGTGGTGGTGGTGGGTATAGTGTTGGTTGTGGTGTGGTAGTGGTGGTGGTGGTGGTGGTGTTGTTGCTGGTTTTGTGGTGGTGATGTTGTTGTTAAGGTGGTGGTGGTGGTGGCGGTGCTAGTGGTGGTGGTGGTGCTAGTGGTGTGGTGGTGGTGGTGGTGGTGTTGCGTGTTGGTGGTGTTGTTGTTGTGGTGGTGGCGGTGCTTGTGGTGGTGGTGGTGTTGTTGTTGTTATTGTTGTGGTGGTGGTGGTGTTGTTGTTATTGTTTGTGGTGGTGGTGGTGGTGGCGGTGCTAGTGGTGGTGGTGAAGTGGTGGTGGTGGTGTTGTTGTTGTTGTGGTGGTGGTGGCGGTGCTGGTGTGGTGGTGGTGGTGTGGCGGTGGTGGTGGTGGTGATGCTGGTGTTGGTGGTGGTGCTGTTGTTGTGGTGGTGGTGGCGGTGCTCGTGGTGGTGGTGGCGGTGCTCGTGGTGGTGGTGGCGGTGCTGGTGGTGGTGGTGGTGGTGTTGTTGTTGTGGTGGTGGTGGTGGTGGTGTTGTTGTTGTTGTTGTTGTGGTGGTGGTGGCGGTGCTAGTGGTGGTGGTGGTGTTGTTGTTGTTGTTGTGGTGGTGGTGGTGATGGCGGTGGTGGTGGTGGCGATGCTGGTGGTGGTGGTGGTGCTGTTGTTGTGGTGGTGGTGGCGGTGCTCGTGGTGGTGTGGTGGTGGTGGTGGTGGTGGTGGTGGTGGTGGCGGTGCTAGTGGTGGTGTTGTTGTTGTTATTGTTGTTGTGGTGGTGGTGCTCGTGGTGGTGGTGGCGGTGCTGAGTGGTGGTGGTGGTGTTGTTGTTGTTATTGTTGTTGTTGTTGTGGCGGTGGTGGTGCTGGTGCTTGCTGAGTGGTGGTGGTGTTGTGGTGGTGGTGCTAGTGGTGTTGTTGTTGTTGTGGTGGTGGTTGTTGTTGTTGTTGTTGTTATTATTATTATTATTGTTGTTTTTGTGGCGGTGGCGGTGGTGGTGCTGGTCGTGGTGGTGTTGTGGCGATGTTGTTTGTTGTTGTTGTTGTTGTTGTGGTGGTGGTGGTGGTGGTGCTGGTCGTGGTGGTGTTGGTCGTGGTGGTGTTGTGGCGATGTTGTTTGTTGTTGTTGTTGTTGTGGTGGTGGTGGTGGTGTTGTAGCGGTGGTGGTGCTAGTGGTGTTGTTGTTGTGGTGGTGGTGGTGGTGGTGGTGGTGTTGTTGTAGCGGAGGTTGTTGTTGTTGTTGTTGTTGTTGTTGTGGTTGTGCCGTGTTACAACTGTTAGGGATAATAATGGCTGCTGAAGTTCCGACTGTACACTTGTTAACATTGTCAGTGGAAAATGTTGATGGTTAGTTAATGTTAGTGTCTACCACCAGCAGCACGGCACTTAGCAGCAGTAGGCGTTACACAAACCTCAGGTGATCACACTGCACCGGACAGCCACACACCCTGACCACCTGGTAAGTGCGGCAAACTCCACATTTTAATTCCCTCGTCTGGAAATTCTTAAACATTGTTCTATATCTGGGAAGAAATTTTACCTCTGATGAATTTGAGGCGCCCCGTAAAGCGACCTAAATGGGATGAGTTAATTAAGGGGGGTAGGGGGAGGGTAGGGGGGGTTATGTGGTGAAGGTGTGTTTTACCTGGTGGTTACCTGGTGAGGTGGTTATTGGGTTCTATGGAGGTGGTGGTGGGTGGTGTGGTAATGGTGGTGCTTTAATTAAAGGTGTGTGTGTGTGTGTGTGTGTGTGTGTGTGTGTGTGAGTGAGTTGTGTTTTGTGTACTGAGGTGTGACCCGACACACACACACACACACACACACCTACCTTGACCACCGAAGGGTCAAGACGTACCTGGCGCTGCTCTGGCAACAGCCAGATCAACTGTTAAGTTGGCTCATACCAACTCCCTCCCCTGAACTGCTCCTCCCCGCCAGAAGCTACTACAGGTATTTCATTTAGGAAAGGAATGGAACTAGTGTTGAATAGAGGTGAACAGTGGTGAACAGTGCTTAAGTCAGTGAGAACAACTTAACAGTAACAGTGGTACCCAAGTTGACCTTCACACAGTGAGGTCCCAGGTACCCAGTGATAACCGCCCCAGAGACCCAACAACCAGCGATGTGTTAATCCGTCTACAATAGGAAGGCCTGGAACCACACCTCACTCATATAACACCATCTGTGAGGGAATTACTACACCACGTGAGGCCCCTCATAACACCATCTGTGAGGGAACTACTACACCACGTGAGGCCCCTCATAACACCATCTGTGAGGGAACTACTACACCACGTGAGGTCCCTCCTTACACCATCTGAGAGGGAACTACTACACCACGTGAGGCCCCTCATAACACCATCTGTGAGGGAACTACTACACCACGTGAGGTCCCTCATAACACCATCTGTGAGGGAACTACTACACCACGTGAGGTCCCTCCTTACACCATCTGAGAGGGAGTTACTACACTACGTGTTTGATGTTCAACACCTACATTAATCTGTATGTTCACTGTATGTTCCTTCACCTTTCTCTAATGAAGGCTTTTGTTAAACCACCAATGTATGTAATAAGTCATTTATGTCCAATGTATATTTTCAGCCTTTGGGCTGCAGAACTTTTTCAATAAACCGTCAATTATTATTATTATTATTATTAGGATTGCTTCTTTAAATATTGGGTATTATGACGTTATGATATATTGGGCCGAGGCTTAAGAGAATCTCACTGAGTTAGGTCAAAGTTGATCCAACAAAAACTTATGATAAAACACCTTTAAAATCTTGCTTTCTACTGCAGGTATTAACTTGAGAGAGAGAGTCTGTGTGTGTGTGTGTGTGTGTGTGTGTGTGTGTGTGTGTGTAAAATAATAACAATAATTAATTATCGGTTTATTGAAAGAACACGGCAGCCGGAAGGCTGAAAATATACAATTACATAATTGGGGAATGGTTCTCTTGATTGACAAATAATATACAAGTGACATAAGTGATACAAATATGATATATAATAACTAGGTGGGGAGAAGCTGAAACTACAGGGCATTTCAACATAGTGACAGTGCAAAAAGGTAAGATTTACTCGGAGTGAATACTCTGGTTGATCACAAGTTATTGATAATTTTTACAATGGTTGGGACTGGGCTGTTCTTATAGCAATCAGTTCGTGCTCGTTTGGGCTGGATGCGGTTGTGGTGTCGAACAGTAATTCTCGGACGAGGGATCTCGGGTGGGAGCAGGAGTCGGTGTTGAGGATGGTGTAGAAGCTTCTCACCAAATTTGCAGATGAGGCCGTGGTGATTATCAGAGAGAGCCGAGAGGGTCAGTGTGTAGTTACTGTAGTAGTGGTGGTGGTGGTAACGGTGGTGGTGGTGGTAGTGGTGGTGGTGGTAGTAGTGATGGTAGTGGTAGTTATTGTTAGTAGTGTTAGTTATTTTAGTATTGATGGCGGTAGTAGTGGTGGTAGTAGTAGTAGTAGTGGTGGTGGTGGTAGTAGTAGTGGTGGTTTTGGTAGTAGTAATGGTGGTAGTAGTCGTGATGGTAGAAGTATTAGTAGCGGTAGTAGTAATGGTGGTAGCAGTGGTAGTGGTAGTAGTAGTAGTGGTGTTAGTAATTGTGGTAGTTGTAATAGGAGTGGTGGTAGTAGTAATGGTGGTAGTGGTAATAGTAGTGGACGTCAGTGCTCGAGGATTTTGGACGCGGGGACAGCGTGCCTTCTTCGACATCAGGATATTTTTATCATATGGCCGCATTTCACCGTAACTTAGCTCTCAATGCTGCACACAGGAGGAACGAGAACGACAAGATAAGGGCATATGGGGAGATAATTCAGAGCGTTCATCAGGGCAGCTTCACCTCTGGTGGGATGGGACCAAGTGCAAGATGCTTCTACGCCAGACTCGCGGAGGTGATATCCGAACAGAAGCAGCAGCCCAGAAGTTATGTTACAACCTGGATGAGATGTCGACTGTCCTTCTCTCTCCTTCGGTCGGCTTTGCTCTGCCTCAGGGGAACGAGAGCATCGGCCCCAAAGCCGACAACTGTTGCAGATATTGACTATGAGGCTACAGTCACTGAATGCCGCATAGATCTGCGGCTCAACTAACTCAACACAGCTAGGAGGTGTGGTTATTAGGAGAGGATGGAGGCTACATTAAAAAAAAATAGTGTGGTGGTAGTAGTAATGGTGGTAGTGGTAATAGTAGCAGTGGTAGTTGTAATGGTAGTAGTGGTAATAGTAGTAGTGGTAGTGGCTCCCTCCTTCTATACATGTGCGCCGTAATGGAAATATTACCTGAAAGCCACATCAATAAAGGTTAGGAGACACATACAGAAATGCCTCCCTCACTTCTCTCAATAATGATCACCCATAGATAAAATCTCACCAGTTAAGTATATAATAATAATAAGGTAAGGTGGTTTCTGTTTGGGGAATATTTTGGTACATTCATCAGGTTATGCTGTGGATACGACTACTTTGCCTCATAGCATTCGAATGTGAGTGAAAATATTTAATGTTTTTTGTGGCAGTGTATTGAATGCTCATACACACTACAATATACATATCCACATCCTTGATAATAATACGTAAATAGCAATAATAGAAATATATAATAGCAGTAATAGTGATAATCTATACCAAAGGAAAAATAATAATAATAATAATAATAATAATAATAATAATAATAATAATAATAATAATAATGTTTGCGTTACCTCACAGTTTTTGTAGTTGTGTCATAACTTCTTCAGTATGATGACAATCCCTTGAGTACAGTGACTTATATCCTTTGAGTACGATGATTTAATCCTTGAGTATGATGAGTTAATCCTTGAGTACAATTACTTATATCCTTTGAATACAATGACTTATATCCCGTGAGTACGATGACTTAATCCTTAGAGCTCAACAACATTCACACAGCTTTATACTGGTGGCACTTACTAGATATTAGAAAATGGTGCCAGCATTAACTCACGGCTTGTAAGTGTCTCCACCACCCCCCACCCTCTCCTACCCCCCACCCTCCCTACCCCCTCCTACCCCACCAACTCCCTACCCCACCCCCCTCAATCACCCCCCCTTCCATCCCCTCCCCCCCTCCCCACTCACCCTCTCCACCACCCACATGCTTCCCGCACACATTCGATCTTTGGACACGATCTTGTTATGCTGTATATACAATAGGAAATAATCTTGTTATGCTGTATATACAATAGGAAATAGTTGGTAACTCTATCAATAAGCAAATATGGTTAACGTGTCACCAGGCTCCGTTACAACTCTCCCTCACCTACGATAATTAATTAGTGACACACACACACACTTCATCCTTGACCACCGACGGGTCAGACGCACCTGGCGCTGCTCAGCAGCAGCCACGTCAACTGTTATGTTGGCCCATACCAACTCCCTCCTCTGAACCCTCCTCCCCACCGGAATATCAACAAGTTCTCGCCAGAGTTACTACTTCATTTGGGAAAGGAATGGAACCAGTGTTGAATAATGGTGAACAGTGCTTAAGTCAGTGAAAAACAACTCGGCAGTTACAGTTGAGCCTTTCCAAGCTAACCTTCACACAGTGAGGTCCCAGGTACCCAGTGATACTTCCCCTGAGACTCCACGATAGAGAGGCCTGGGACCACACCTTCACCCACTTGAGTGAGTGATGTCCTGTGACACCAGACCACGTGGTGTCCCCATGATGCTACGACACAACGTAGTGAATGAGTTGCTACAGCATCATGAGAAGCTCTTCATAACACCATCTGTGAGGGAATTACTACGCCATGTGATGCCCCTCATAACACCATCTGTGAGGGAATTACTACGCCATGTGATGTCCCTCATAACACCATCGGTGAAGGAATTACTACATCATCAGGCCCCTCGTAACACCACCTGTGAGGGAACTGGTACTCCACGTGATGCCCCTCATAACGCCATCTGTGAGGGAGTTACTACACTACGTGTCTGCTGTTCAACACCTCAGCTCTACGTGTGTAAACATTAATCTGTATGTTCACTGTATGTTCCTTCACTGTTCTCTAATGAAGGCTTTTGCTAAACCACCAATGTATGTAATAAGTCATTTATGTCCAATGTATATTTTCAGCCGTCGGGCTGCAAACTTTTTCAATAAACCGTATATTATTATTATTATTATTATTATTATTATTATTATTATTATTATTATTATTATTATTATTATTATTATTATTACACACACACACCTCTATCATGTAAAAGACCTGTTTTGTATTTTTTTAAAGATTATTATTATTATTTTTTTACCTTCTGCGTAGTGGGAAAGTTTCTGGTTATACCGTATGTCTATCTGTCTGTCTGTCTCTCTCTGTCTGTCTGTCTGTCTGTGCGAGTTGTGAATGACGTAGAGTTACAGTCGGGATCTTTTAGCTCCATGTTAACTAATGAAGGAATCTTTGATGTATGATAAGCACAGTACAGAGCCACAGTAACTGTAAATGTGTCTTGGAAGCGTGACGTCACAAGAGGTAACTGCTTAATCCCTATAAGTAAAGTGAAAATTTCGTATACTTGTAATAAGTTGCATTAAAATAACAGTGGAACAAACTTTAATTGAATGGTGTAGTGAGGAGCACGGGGTGTGTGAGTGTTGGGAACGTGGGGGAAAATTCCTCTTGGTCGCTAAATATCACACACACACACTCTGTTCTTCATGGTGTTACATTGAAGAGCACTTGACCTGACCTGACCTGACCTGACTGCGGCCTATTAAGATTGGGGCCCATGTGACCCTCGGCCCGTGGAGGAGAGTAATCTGCATATGGAGTGTGTTGGCGCAGCTGTCTCCACGACCTCTCAATAATGTCACTTATCCCGCTTAACGAGAGAGACCTGATGACTGTAGTCCCTAGCCTCCACCACTAGCCTCCACGACTAGCCCTGGCTGACCACGACTAGCCCTGGCTGACCACGACTAGCCCTGGCTGATCACGACTAGCCCTGGCTGACCACGACTCGCCCTGGCTGACCACGTCTAGCCCTGACTGACCACGTCTAGCCCTGACTGACCACCACTAGCCCTGGCTGACCATTATGTGAATGTCCCTTGGCTGACCGCGAGGACCTCTAGCCAACCTGACTATCCTTGGACACGGCTGAGCACGACACCGTCCCCACAATCCTCCAGTGATAGTAGTGAAAGCGCCCAAATAGTGACGTCACGTTAATGGCCGCCGTCTGGTATGTTTTTGTTGGGTCTAGACTGGAGCCACTTCCTGACTCTAATGGCTCAACTGTAATTACTACCACAGTCTACAGTCACTGGTCAATTACGTGTCTACAGTTAGTGATGTAATGTTTGTTTATATTTGAATCACCACAATTTTATTCTTTATTTTTTCATCTCTGGGGATCTTTCTCTTTAACCATTTTGTTGTGTAATAAATTATTTCTGTGTATATGAATAATTATACATATACATTGAATAAGGTACATTATTTTGTGGATGTATTTTGTTGATGTGTATGTATATGTATAAAGTGTGGATCTATATGACTACGATACACTATTGTGGATGTATATGAATAAAATACATTAACGGCTGGATGTATATGAATAAAATACATTAACGTGGATGTATATGAATAAAATACATTAACGGCTGGATGTATATGAATAAAATACATTAACGTGGATGTATATGAAAAAGATACATTAACGTGGATGTATATGAGGAACTTGGCGGTTGTATGGATGGTGGGGCAGCCAGACGGTGGAGTGGGAGATGTTCTCTCTTTTTCTTGGTCTAAAAGTTATTATTAGGAGTATTATGTACTTTTCTTCCAAGAGTGTACTGGCACTTTCTTTAGAATTAATAGTGACACTGTCTTTAGATATCTGGCACTTGTCTTTGGGGAGTAATAGTGACACTGTCTTTAGGGTAATAGTGGCACTGTCTTTAGGGTAATAGTGGCACTGTCTTTAAGGTAATACTGGCACTGTCTTTAGGGTATGTGACACTGTCTTTAAGGTAATAGTGGCACTGTCTTTAGGGTAATAGTGACACTGTCTTTAAGGTAATAGTGGCACTGTCTTTTCAGAATAGTGGCGCATCTTTAGGAGTAATAGTGGCACATCTTCAAATAATAGTGTATGTCTTCAAGGTAATATTGCTTTTTCTTCGAAATAATGATGGCAGTCTTCGAGGTAATAGTGGCAGTCTTCGAGGTAATAGTGGCACTTTCTTCAAGGTAATATTGGCACTTTCTTCAAGGTAATACTGGCACTTTCTTCAAGATAATACTGGCACTTTCTTCAAGGTAATACTGGCACTTTCTTCAAGATAATACTGGCACTTTCTTCAAGGTAATAGTGGCACTTTCTTCAAGCTAATAGTGGCACTGTCTTCAAGATCTTACTGGCACTTTCTTCAAGGTAATATTGGCACTTTCTTCAAGCTAATAGTGGCACTGTCTTCAAGATCTTACTGGCACTGTCTTCAAGGTAATACTGGCACTTTCTTCAAGGTAATATTGGCATTTTCTTCAAGGTAATACTGGCACTTTCTTCACGGTAATATTGGCACTTTCTTCAAGGTGATATTGGCACTGTCTTTAGGGTAATAGTGGCACTGTCTTTAAGGTAATACTGGCACTTTCTTCAAGGTGATATTGGCACTTTCTTCAAAGTAATACTGGCACTTTCTTCAAGGTAATACTGGCACTTTCTTCAAGGTGATATTGGCACTGTCTTTAGGGTAATAGTGACACTGTCTTTATGGTAATAGTGGCAGTCTTTGAGGTAATAGTGGTACTGTCTTCAAGCTAATACCGGCACTGTCTTCAAGATCTTATTGGCACTGCCTTCAAGATTTACTGGCACTGCCTTGAAGATTTACTGGCACTGTTTTCAAGATGTTAATGGCACTGTTTTCAAGCTAATACTGGCACTGTCTTCAAGATCTTACTGGCACTGCCTTCAAGATTTACTGGCACTGTTTTGATGTTAATGGCACTGTTTTCAAGCTAATACTGGCACTGCCTTCAAGATAATAGTGGCACTGTCTTAATATAATAGTGGCACTGTCTTTATATAATAGTGGCACTGTCTTCAAGATAATACTGGCACTGTCAAGATAATAGTGGCACTGTCTACAAGATAATACTGGCACTGTCTTCAAGATAATAGTGGTACTGTCTTCAAGATAATAGTGGCACTGTCTTCAATATCTTACTGCCACTGTCTTCAAGCTAATAGTGGCACTGTCTTCAAGATAATAGTGGCACTGTCTTCAATATCTTACTGCCACTGTCTTCAAGCTAATAGTGGCACTGTCTACAAGATAATAGTGGCACTGTCTTCAATATCTTACTGCCACTGTCTTCAAGATAATAGTGGCACTGTCTTCAATATCTTACACCACTGTCTTCTAAGCTAATAGTGGCACTGTCTACAAGAATAATAGTGGCACTGTCTTCAAGATAATAGTGACACTGTCTGCTGAATACCAGCGTGGCACTGTCTTCCAGCATCTTACTGCCACTGTCTTCAAGCTAATAGTAGCTTTTTCTTCAAGATAATAGTGGCACTGTCTTCAAGATAATAGTGGCACTGTCTTCAAGATAATAGTGGCACTGTCTTCAATATCTTACTGCCACTGTCTTCAAGCTAATAGTGGCACTGTCTTCAAGATCTTACTGGCACTGTCTTCAAGATCTTACTGGCACTGTCTTCAAGATCTTACTGGCATTGTCTTCAAGATCTTACTGGCACTGTCTTCAAGATGTTATTGGCACTGTCTTCAAGATGTTAGTGGCACTGTCTTCAAGATGTTAGTGGCACTGTCTTCAAGATCTTACTGGCACTGTCTTCAAGATGTTACTGGCACTGTCTTCAAGATCTTACTGGCACTGTCTTCAAGATATTTGCCTGGCACTGTCTTCAAGATGTTACTAGCACTTATCTTCAAAGATCTTACTAGCACTGTCTTCAGAATCTTGGCACTGTCTTCAAGATCTTACTGGCACTGTCTTCAAGATGTTACTGGCACTGTCTTCAAGATGTTACTGGCACTGTCTTCCAAAGATGTTACTGGCTGTCTTCAGATGTTACTGGCACTGTCTTCAAGATCTTACTGGCTACTATCTTCAGATCTTACTGGCACTGTCTTCAAGATGTTACTGGCACTGTCTTCAAGATCTTACTGGCACTGTCTTCAAGTTAATACTGGCAGCACTGTCTTTAAAGATCTTACTATTTTTATCTTCAGATACTAGCACTGTCTTCAAGTGCTTTAGCCACTGTCTTCAAGATCTTTACTGCTTTTCTGTCTTCAAGATCTTACTGTTTTCATCTTCAAGATCTTACTGGCACTGTCTTCAAGATCTTACTGGCACTGTCTTCAGATCTTACTGGGCACTGTCTTCAATATCTTACTGCCACTGTCTTCAAGCTAATAGTGGCACTGTCTTCAAGATAATAGTGGCACTGTCTTCAAGATAATAGTGGCACTGTCTTCAAGATCTTACTGGCACTGTCTTCAAGATGTTACTGGCACTGTCTTCAAGATCTTACTGGCACTGTCTTCAAGATGTTACTGGCACTGTCTTCAAGATGTTACTGGCACTGTCTTCAAGATCTTACTGGCACTGTCTTCAAGATCTTACTGGCACTGTCTTCAAGATCTTACTGGCACTGTCTTCAAGATCTTACTGGCACTGTCTTCAAGATGTTACTGGCACTGTCTTCAAGATGTTACTGGCACTGTCTTCAAGATGTTACTGGCACTGTCTTCAAGATCTTACTGGCACTGTCTTCAAGATCTTACTGGCACTGTCTTCAAGATGTTACTGGCACTGTCTTCAAGATCTTACTGGCAATTGTTCTCGTTAATACTGGCACTGTCTTCAAGATCTTACTGGCACTGGTCTTCAAGATCTTACCGTTCGCTCCTTCGGTTAATACTGGCACTGTCTTCAAGATCTTACCATAACCGTCTTCAAGATCTTACGGGCACTGTCTTCAAGATCTTACTGGCACTGTCTTCAAGATCTTACTGGCAATTGCCTCAAGATCTTACCGGCACTGTTCTCAAGATGTTACTGGCACTGTCTTCAAGATCTTACTGGCACTGTCTTCAAGATGTTACTGGCACTGTCTTCAAGATCTTACTGGTACTGTTCCTCAAGTTAATACTGGCACTGTCTTCAAGATCTTACTGGCACTGCTCAAGATCTTACTGGCACTGCTCAAGATGTTACCGCACTGTCTTTCAAGATCTTACTGGCACTGTCTTCAAGATCTTACCGGCAATTGCTCCTCAAGATCTTTTACCGGCAATTGCCTCAAGATATTACTGGGCACTGCCTTCAAGATGTTACCGGCACTGTCTTCAAGATGTTACCGGCACTGCCTTCAAGAGATCTTACCGGGCAATTGCCTCTCGCTAATACCGGCACTGTCTTCAAGATCTTTACTGGCACTGTCTTCAAGATCTTACTGGCACTGTCTTCAAGATGTTACTGGCACTGTCTTCAAGATCTACTGGCACTGTCTTCAAGATGTTACTGGCACTGTTCTCAAGATCTTTACTGGCAATTGCTTCAAGATCTTACTGGCACTGTCTTCAAGATCTTACTGGCACTGTCTTCAAGATCTTACTGGCACTGTCTTCAAGATGTTACTGGCACTGTCTTCAAGATGTTACTGGCACTGTCTTCAAGTTAATACTGGCACTGTCTTCAAGATCTTACTGGCACTGTCTTTAAGCTAATACTGGCACTGTCTTCAAGATCTTACTGGTACTGTCTTCAAGATAATAGTGGCATTGTCTTCAAGATCTTACTGGCACTGTGGTTCAGCTAATACTGGCAGTGTCTTCAAGATCTTAATGGCACTGGACTCAATGGTGTTAATGGCACTGGACTCAGGGTGTTAATGGCACTCTCTTCACGCTTAGGAGACAGCGTGAACGATCCAATTACCGCCGCCTCTAAGTTTACGACCCCACGCCAATATTTACAAGGGTCCGATACATCATTATTAACACAGGTCCGATACGTCATTATTTAGGTGGGTCCGATACGTCGATATTTAAGTGGGCCCGATATGTCGTTATTTAGGTGGGTCCGATACGTCATTATTTAGGTGGGTCCGATACGTCGTTATTTAGGTGGGCCCGATATGTCGTTATTTAGGTAGGTCCGATACATCGTAATTTAGGTGGGTCCGATACGTCGATATTACAGGAGATCCGACGCACATCATTACTTGCTTTAGGGAAGTTTACAGACACAGGTGATGGATCCTGGGAAAAAATGTCTCAATGCAGTTATGTATTGTGTCTGTTATGTTAAACACACACACACACACACACACACACACACACACACATTCATATTGTTTCAGCATGTACAGTCAGTCCCCTTCACTAGTGCGTTTACAGGGGGTCGTCATAAAAACATTCCATTGAGATATTTGTTTTAATATTGTTTTGATTTGATATCATAGTTTATTTACTATTGCGAATTTCCTTCTGTCGAATGTAAACAAACACTGCACTGCCACACTGCACAAAACCTGACGAGCCCCTGTAAACGCACCAGTGAAGGGGACTGACTGTACAGTATATGGACAATGCATGTATGCCACCAATGGTAAATAGTATTAAGTGTTATATTAAAGTCATGCAATGAAATCGGATGTCGTCAGAATTTTTGGTTTTCGCCACATAAATTTGATAAAAATATTCTTGAACAAAAAATAAGATGTAGGAAGTACTACCGCCTGGGAAGATATTGGAAGCATAATGTGTTGTCTAATGGTAGACCCTGCTACCATATGTGACCAAGTCCCAGGTTGCTGATCTGACTTTCTGCCTCATTTACACACAATTGCGGGGTCTCAATTGTTTCTCTTACTATTGACAACACAACATACATATATTGTTTCTCACTCTTGATCTTTGTTTAATTTTTGTTTTAATTTATTATTATTATTATTATTATTATTATTATTATTATTATTATTATTATTATTATTATTATTATTATTATTATTATATTTTCGCCCCCCAGGCCCTGATGTGGGTCAGTGACCGGTGCTTGCGTGGGCTAATCCCCGTAAAAAAAAAAACCAGACACAGACAAGTTGGCAGCCTTGTAGACAGGCACCCAAGCAGTTAGACAGGCAATATGACAGGCATATAGACTTGTTGGCAGGCTGGCAGAGAAATCTCCTTCTTCACGCGGCTCTCTTAACCTAACCTAATCTAGCAAACAAAATGGCGTCACAACTAACCCGAGACTCTACACCACCTATCACCCTTTGTTGGTCCTATTTAACTTTGGTCTGTCGGACGAAACATAGTGGGTCGTGGACGAAACATAGTGGGTCGTGGACGAAACATAGTGGGTCGTGGACGAAACATAGTGGGTCGTGGGACGAAACATAGTGGGTCGTGGACGAAACATAGTGGTCGTGGACGAAATAGTGGGTCGTGGACGAAACATAGTGGGTCGTGGACGAAACATAGTGGGTCATGGACGAAACATAGTGGGTAGTGGACGAAACATAGTGGGTCGTGGACGAAACATAGTGGGTCATGGACGAAACATAGTGGGTCGTGGACGAAACATAGTGGGTAGTGGACGAAACATAGTGGGTAGTGGACAAACATTGTGGTCGTAGACGAAACATTGTGGTCGTGGACGAAACATAGTGGGTCATGGACGAAACATTGTGGGTCGTGGACGAAACATAGTGGGTAGTGGACGAAACATAGTGGGTCGTGGACGAAACATAGTGGGTCGTGGACGAAACATTAGTGGGTAGTGGACGGAAACATTGTGGGTCGTGGACGAAACATTGTGGGTCGTGGACGAAACATAGTGGGTCGTGGACGAAACATAGTGGGTCATGGACAAACATTGTGGGTCGTGGACGAAACATAGTGGGTAGTGGACGAAACATAGTGGGTCGTGGACGAAACATAGTGGGTCATGGACGAAACATTGTGGGTCGTGGACGAAACATAGTGGGTCGGGTTACTTTGGCCTTACCGGTTGTTCAGGTCTTGTGATTGAATATAAACGAGATCCAGTTTACTTGTGCTAAGGCTTGTGAGTCATCGATCTGTTACGTGTGTGTGTTTGTGTGTGTTGAAGGTTCGTGATTTAACCTAATCTAACCCCCAGGCAGGTGAAATAAGCTGGGGGCGAATCATCAGGCGGTAAAAATATTATTCTAATTTTAAACACATACATTATTTAGTCTAGTAGTTAACATTTGTTTAGAATTAATTGAGAATTTGTTAAAGTTCATTTAGTTAGATTTAATGTAGAGGTTAGTTAGGCTTTATGTAGAGTTAGTTGGGCTTATATAGAGTTAGTTAGAATTAATTATGTTGGTCAGAATTGAGAGTTAGGAATTTAATTGCTAGTTAGTTAGAATTAATTTAAAGTTATTAAATGCAGGAGACAATTTACAATATAAATTAATTGTCAATTTGTTATAGCAATAAAGGGCTGTGTTGTGTGTGTGTGTGTGTGTGTGTGTGTGTGTGTGTGTGTGTGTGTGTGTGTGTGTGTGTGTGTGTGTGTGTGTTGCCCGTCTTCTCTACCTCTCTTCTTTTCTCCTCCTCTCCTCCTCCTCTTACCCCCCCTCCTCTTGCTCCCTCATCTCCCCCTCCTCTTCCTCTCCCTCCTCCTCTCTTCCTCCCCTCCTCCTCTTCCTCCTCCCCTCTTCCCCTCCTCCCCTCTTCCTCCTCTCCCCTCTTCCTCCCCTCCTCCCCCCTCCTCTTTCACCCCCCTCCTCCTCTTCCCCTCTTCCTCCCTCCCCTCTTCCTCCCTCCCCTCTTCCTCCCCTCCCCTCCTCTTCCTCCCTCCTCTCCCCCCTCCACCCCCCTCCTCCTTACCACCTAACCTAACTAACCCCTAAGCAGGATAGGGGCCAGTGTTAAGTAATCCCACTTGAGCATTACAAGAAGTGGACCAATTCTCCTTGACTACAGCCTTTCGTGTTCCCTGATCTGTCGTGGTGGAGAGAAGTGACGGTCTTTGATAACTGGGTCCTGTTAGTGTGTGTGTGTGTGTGTGTGTGTGTGTGTGTGTGTGTGTGTGCGTCCCCCTGTACTTATAAGGTGTAAAAAAAAAATTTGAGTCCTGCAGCTGTGTTTACTAGCGTGTGTCCCAGCTCCTAGTCGGGTGATAGATAGATAGATAGATAGATAGATAAACATTGGTAGATAGATAGATAGATAGAGAATTCATCACCATAGCAATAAGCACATTACCAACTTTATGGTGTAATATAGTGAAGTTTATGACTCAGGCTCCGTATATGATCACAAAGGCTCCTACCAGGCTCCGTGTATGATCACAAAGGCTCCTACCAGGCTCCGTATATGATAACAAAGGCTCCTACCAGGCTCCGTATATGATCACAAAGGCTCCTACCAGGCTCCGTATATGATAACAAAGGCTCCTACCAGGCTCCGTATATGATCACAAAGACTCTACCTGGCTCCGTATATGATCACAAAGATTCTACCAGGCTCCGTATATGATCACAAAGGCTCCTACCAGGCTCCGTATATGATAACAAAAGGCTCCTACCAGTCTGTATATGATCACAAAGGCTCCTACCAGGCTCCGTATATGATCACAAAGGCTCCTACCAGGCTCCGTATATGATCACAGCGTCTTACCAGGCTCCGTGGCGGCGATCACAAAGACCTTAACAGGTTCCGTATATGACTGGCTAAAGGCCCTACCACAGGCCCGGCATATGATCACAAAGACTCTACCAGACTCCGTATATGATCACAAAGGCTCCTACTAGGTTCTGCATATGATCACAAAGGCCCTACCAGGCTCCATATATGATCACAAAGATTCCTACCAGGTTCAAGATATGATCACAAAGACTCCTACCAGGCCTGTATATGATCACAAAGACTCTACCAGGCCTGTATATGATCACAAAGATTCTACCAGGTTCAGATATGATCACAAAGGCTCCTACCAGGCTCCGTATATGATCACAAAGGCTCCTACCAGGCTCCGTATATGATCACAAAGGCTCCTACCAGGCTCCGTATATGATCACAAAGGCTCCTACCAGGCTCCGTATATGATCACAAAGGCTCCTACCAGGCTCCGTATATATGCTCAAAGACTCC
>NW_024738300.1:7560578-7565578 GCF_018991925.1 Homarus americanus | reverse complement strand
ATAGGCCTCACCCTAACCTAACCTAACCTCTCTTGGCTATTATTATAATTGTTGTTGTTTTATTAGCAGTAACTATAATCAATAATAGTAGTAGTAGTAGTAGTAGTAGTAGCTATAGCGCAGGAGGTGAGAGCCTCGAACTGGTTAACTACGTTACCGATAAGGGCAAATGGTTTCAGTCTTAATAAACAAGAATTTACAGATGCCATTGCTCTAAGGTACGGTCGGCCAGTAGAAGGTTTGCCCTCCCAATGCGTGTGTGGCTCTTCCTATGATGGCGATCACTCCATGGTGTGCAAGAAAGGGGGCTTCATATGCATGAGGCATGACGAGGTAAGGGACCTCACAGCAAATATGTTGAAGGAAATCTGCCGGGATGTCATGGTAGAACCGACCCTCCTTCCATTGGATGGTGAGATCTTCCAACACAGGACTTCAAACACATCTAACGAAGCCCGTGTTGACGTCAGTGCTCGAGGATTCTGGACGCGGGGACAGCGAGCTTTCTTCGACATCAGGATTTTTTATCCCATGGCCGCATGTCACCGTAACCTAGCTCTCGATGCTGCACATAGGAGGAACAAGAACGACAAGAGAAGGGCATATGGGGAGAGAATTCAAAACGTTGATCAAGGCAGCTTCACTCCCCTAGTGTTCACAACCTCTGGTGGGATGGGACCAAGTGCAAGATGTTTCTACGCCAGACTCGCGGAGGTGTTATCCGAACAGAAGCATCAGCCCAGAAGTTATGTTACAGCCTGGATGAGATGTCGACTGTCCTTCTCTCTCCTTTGGTCGGCTTTGCTCTGCCTCAGGGGAACGAGAGCTTCTGCCCCAATGCCAACAACAGCTGCAGATATTGACTATGAGGCAACAGTCACTGAATGCCGCATAGATCTGCGGCTCAACTAATTTAACACAGATAGGATAGCTACTTATGTATTAGGATATTTAATACTAAGGTAATAAAATGGTGGCGAAGGTGTGGCTATTGGGGGAGGCTGGAGGCCACGTAGTAGTAGTAGTAGTATTAAGTGTGTTGGTAAAGGTCACTCAGCGTCAGGTGCCACAATACAACTTGAACAAATTGTTAAATGTTAAGTAAATTTGGGTCAGTAGGACAATTGTCTATTTGATTTGCGTCCGCCCGAGGAAGTTTGAACTGAGATCAAATTGTTCAGGTGTTGTAACCAGGAGGAGGAGGAGGAGGAGGAGGAGGAGGAGAATTAGGGGAAGGTGAATGTGGGGGAAGGGGAGGAGGAGGAGGAGGAGGAGAATTAGGGGAAGGTGAATGTGGGGGAGGTGTGGCTGGCGGAGAGGGAGAGGGAGGTGGAGAGAGGAGGAGAATGGCTGGAGGGAGGTGGAGGAAGGTGGGTGAAGGAGGGAGAGGTAGATAAGGGGGTAGAGGGAGGGTAAAGACAGTGACATATAAGATGTATGAGTGAAACAGAATAAACAAACAGTACAGGAAGTGGTGGTGAGTGGTGGTGGCAGTGGTGGTGGTGGCGGTGGTGGTGGTGGCAGTGGCAGTGGTGGTGGTGTGGTGGTGGCCGGTGAGGTGGCGGTGGTGGTGGTGTGGTGGTGGTGGTGGCGGTGGCCGGTGGTGGTGGTGGCAGTGGCGGTGGTGGTGGTGGTTGGCGGTGGTGGTGGTGGCGGTGGCAGTGGTGGCGGTGGTGGTGGTGGTGGTGTGGTGGTGGCGTGGTGGTGGTGGTGGCCGGTGGCAGTGGTGGTGGTGGCAGTGGTGGTGGTGGTGGTGGTGAGTGGCGGTGGTGGTGGTGGTGGTGGCCGGTGGTGAGGTGAGGTGAGGTGGTGGTGGTGGTGGTGGCGGTGGTGGTGGTGGTGGTGGTGGTGGTGGTGGTGGCGGTGGTGGTGGTGGTGGTTGGTTGGTGGTGGCGGTGGTGGTGGCGTTGGTGGTGTTGGCGGTGGTGGTGTGGTGTGCGGTGGGTGGGGTGGGTGTGGCCGGTGGTGGTGGTGTGTGGTGGTGGTGGTGGTGGTGGCGGTGGTGGTGGTGGTGGTGTGGTGGTGGTGGCGGTGGCGGTGGTGAGGTGGTGGTGGTGGCGGTGGTGGGTGGTGGTGGCGGTGGTGGTGGTGGTGGTGGTGGTGGCCGGTGGCAGGGTGTGGTGGTGGTGTGGTGGTGTGGTGGTGGTGGTGGTGGTGGTGGTGGTGGCGGTGGTGGTGGTGGTGGTTGGCCGGTGGTGGCGGTGGTGGTGTGGTGGTGGTGTGGGTGGTGTGGTGGTGGTGGTGGTGGTGGCGGTGGTGGTGGTGGTGGCGGTGGTGGTGGTGGTGATGTTCGTGTTGTTACTGTTGTTGTTGTTGTTGCTGTTGGTTTTCTTGTTGTTGTTAATTTAATATGCTTTAAACTGCTGCAAGATGGCAGTTATATGTTGTTATAATAATAATAATAATAATAATAAACCGAAGAAATTTATATAATTTTGTTACTACTGCTACTACTACTTTTTTTCTTTTTTTTATGGCCTCCAGCCTCCCCCAATAGCCACACCTTCGCCACCATTTTATTACCTTAATATTAAATATCCTAATACATAAGAAGCTATCCTATCTGTGTTGAATTAGTTGAGCCGCAGAGCTATGCGGCATTCAGTGACTGTAGCCTCATAGTCAATATCTGCAGCTGTTGTCGGCGTAGGGGCAGAAGCTCTCGTTCCGCTGAGCCAGAGCAGAGCCGACCGAAGGAGAGAGAAGGACAGTCGACATCTCATCCAGGCTGTAACATAACTTCTGGGCTGCTGCTTCTGTTCGGAGATCACCTCCGCGAGTCTGGCGTAGAAACATCTTGCACTTGGTCCCATCCCACCAGAGGTTGTGAACACTAGAGGAGTGAAGCTGCCTTGATCAACATTTTGAATTCTCTCCCCATATGCCCGTCTCTTGTCGTTCTCGTTCCTCCTATGTGCAGCATCGAGAGCTAGGTTACGGTGACAAGCGGCCATGGGATCAAAAATCCTGATGTCTACTACTACTACTACTACTACTACTGCTACAATATGTACATAATATAATATATAATGGCCTCCAGCCTCCCCCAATAGCCACACCTTCGCCACCATTTTATTACCTTAATATTAAATATCTTAATACATAAGTAGCTATCCGAGCTGTGTTGAATTAGTTGAGCCGCAGAGCTATGCGGCATTCAGTGACTTGCCTCATAGTCAATCTCTGCGACTGTTTTTGGCCTTGGAGTCGAAGATCTCGTTCCCCTGAGTCAAAGCAATGCAGACCTAAGCAGAGAGAAGGATAGTCGACATTTCAACCAGGGTGTAACATCTTCTGGGCTGCTGCATAGAAACATCTTGCACTTGGTCCCATCCCACCAGAGGTTTTGAACACCAGAGGAGTGAAGCTGCCTTGATCAACATTCTGAATTCCCCCCTCTTATTCCCTGTTCTTGTCATTCTCGTTCCTACTGTGTGCAGCGTCAAGAGCTAGGTTGCGGTGACATGCGGCCATGGGGTGGAAATCCTAATGTCAAAGAAGGCTTGCTGTCCCCGCATCCAGAATCCTCAGGCACTGACGTCCACACGGGCTTCGTTGGATGTGTTTGAGGTCCTGTGGTGGAGAGTCTCATCATCCGATGGAAGAAGGGTCGGTTCCACCGTGATGTCATGGCAGATTTCCTTCAACATGTTTGCTGTGAGATCCCATACATCGTCATGCTTCATGCATACCATGTCGTATGGTGAGCCACACACGTATTGGAAGGGCAAACCTTCTACTGGCCAACCGTACCTTAGAGCAATGGCAACGATGAATTCTTCTTAATTAAGGCTGAAACTTTTTGTCCTTATCGGTAACGTTGTTAACCAGTTTGAGGCGCCCACCTCCTGCGCTATAGCTTCTTTTCTTTTTCAAGTTCTCTGGCAATTGCTGCATCAGTTGTTGAAGTTTATCACTTTGGGTGTGCTGCTGTTCTGTCGTAATGGACTGTCTAATCTTGTTTAATTCGTTGGTGTCCACCTGACTAGCTGCATTCTGAGCTATTAGGTGCTCAGTGAGGGCTGCCGTGAGCTTGACAGAGTTCTGATGTTCGGTGGTAGCGAGCTCCTCTGGTTTAGTCAATCCCATTCCTCCCAATCTCAGTGGTAGTGCAAGGAGTGACCTTTCTGCTGGGGTTAAATAATGACTTTTCACTAGTGTTGGGATAAAGGCGACCTTGATAGCTTCTTCCGGAGGGTGGAGGAGGGGTCTGATATCAGGGATAGTGCGCGCGCATCAGGTAATTCCACGGTGCTTGACTCCATGGGTGAATGCCTCAAACGCTGCATGTGGCTCAGTTTTAACATTCTCCAACAGAACTTGAATTTCTTTCACCCACACATTTACCTTTCCCGTTACGTAATCGGTCTTGAAATCGTTCGTGCCTATTACCGCCCCAAGATGTCTTTGCCCGTCCTTTATTATTTTGACCTCACTTCCGCCGAACACCTCTATTGCCCGATCATGGAATTCTGGTTACTACCACTACTACTATCTGATCATTCACTATTATACTGTAAGTCTGTTATTCTCTTAGATATCTTTACCCCAGTAGCACTTGTCTTGGGAGTCAACACACACACACACCTATGCCTCCCCCACCTGGTCTTCCTCCCTAAATGCCACACAACGTAAACACCTAGAAAAAGTGCAAAAGAGGGCATGCAAGATTATTCTCTCCCCTTCCTACTCCACATATCAAGAAGCGCTCAACACACTGACCCTTTCGACTCTCACTGACCATCACCACGGCCTCATCTGCAAATTTGGTAAGAAGCTTCTACACCATCCCCGACACCGGCCCCTACTACCACCTGAGATCCCCTGTCCGAGAATTGCTGTTCGACACCACAACCGCATCCATCCCATACGTGCACGAACTGATCGCTATAAGAACAGCCCAGTCCCAACCATTGTGAAAATTATCAATAACATGTAATAAATCAGTGTATTCACTCCCAGTAAACACTGCTCCCTACACTGTCACTATGTTGAAATGA
>NW_024738300.1:7530578-7555578 GCF_018991925.1 Homarus americanus | reverse complement strand
ATGTGAGGGTGGGGTGGAGTGTGTGTGGGGTGAGGTGGAGTGTGAGGTGAGGTGGGTGTGAGGTGGGTGGAGTGTGGGGTGGAGTGTGAGGATGAGGGTGGAATGTGAGGGTGAGGTGGGTGTGAGGGTGAGGTGGAGTGTGGAGGGGTGGGGTGGGTGTGAGGGGTGAGGTGGAGTGTGGGGTGAGGTGGGTGTGGGGTGGGGTTTGTGAGGGGTGGTGGAGTGTGGGGTGGGGTGGGTGTGGGGTGAGGGTGGGGAATGTGAGGGCGGGGTGGAGTGTGAGGGGTGAGGGGTGGGTGTGAGGGGTGGGGTGAGGGTGAGTGGGGTGAGGTGAAGTGTGAGGTAGAAGTTGTGTGAGGTGTGAGGTGAGGTTGGAGTGTGAGGGGTGAGGGTGGGTGTGGTGGTGGAAGTGTGAGGGGTGAGGTGGAGTGTGAGGGTGAGTGGGTGTGAGGTTGAGGGTGGGTGTGGGGGTGGTGGGTGTGAGGGTGGGGTGGGTGTGGGGTGGGGTTGGGTGTGATGAGTTGGGTGTGGGGTGAGTTGGGTGCGGGGGTGGGGTGTGGGTGTGAGGTGGGGTGGGTGTGGGGTGGGGTGGTGTGGGGTGCCTTCAGCACAGGCCACAAGTAGTATAGTGGTGCAGTATTGTGGCCCAGGTGAGGTCACCTGATACGTTGTGGGCGTTAAAGTAAGGCGCCCCTGTTGACACCTGACACTCTTAGGTATTGTTGTGTGTCTCCTCACTCACTCCTGTGGGGGGGGGGACGCTCCTCACCCCTGTCTACACGCAGACAACCTAGCGCCCTCACCACCACAGGCTGCCGGCCTCCTGGTGGCTGGCCAGGCCTCACAGCCAGGCTGGCCTGACACAGGCTGAGGCAGACAGCCTGACATGCACACAGGCAGCGGCAGGGTGTGTGGGTGGTGTGGGAGGTGGTGTGGGGTGGGGTGTGTGGCGGGCCGGTGTGGTGGAGGTGGGTGTGAGAGGTCTGGCCTGGCTGACTGCGTGCGTTGAGAGTGTTGTGTGTGTGGTGAGTTTGTGTGGTTAAATTAGGTGTGGGGTGGTGTGTGTGGGGTAGTGTGTGTGTGAGGGTGGTGTGTGAGGTGGGTGTGTGGGGATGGTGTGAGGTGGTGGTGTGTGAGGTGGTGTGTGGGGGTGGTGTGTGGGTGGTGTGTGTGGGGTGGGTGTGGGGTGGGTGTGTGGGGTGGTGTGGTGTGTGGTGTGGTGTGTGGGGTGGTGTGTGATTGGTGTGTGGGGTGGTGTGTGGGGTGTGGGTGTGGGGTGGGTGTGTGGGGTGGTGTGTGGGGGTGGGTGTGTGGGGAGTGGGTGTGTGGGGTGGGTGTGTGGGGTGTGTGTGGGGTGGTGTGTGGGGTGGTGTGTGGGGTGGTGTGTGGGGGGTGGGTGTGTGTGGGGTGTGGTGTGTGGGGTGGGTGTGGGGTGGTGTGTGTGGTGGTGTGTGGGGTGGTGTGTGGGGTGGGTGTGAGGTGGTGTGTGAGTGGTGTGTGGGTTGTGTGTGAGGGTGGTGTGTGGGGGTAGTGTGTGGTGTGTGGGGTGGTGTGTGAGGTGGGTGGTGTGAGGTGGTGTGGTGGGTGTGAGGGTGGTGTGTGGGGTGGTGTGTGGGGTGGGGTGTGTGGGGTGGGTGTGGGGTGGTGTGTGAGGGGTGGTGTGTGGGGGTGGTGTGTGAGGGGGTGGTGGTGTGGTGGTGTGTGGGGTAGGTGTGGGGTGGTGTGTGGGGGTGGTGTGTGGGGTGGTGTGTGGGGTGGTGTGGGGAGGTGTGGGGTGGTGTGTGGGGAGTGGGGTGTGGGGGTGGTGTGTGGGGTGGTGGTGTGGGGTAGGGTGTGTGGGGTGGTGTGTGGGGGTGGGTGTGTGGGGTGGTGTGTGGGGTGGGTTGTGGGGTGGTGTGTGTGAGGTGGTGTGTGAGGTGGTGTGAGGTGGTGTGTGGTGGGTGTGTGGGGTAGGTGTGGGGTGTTACCATGTATTGTGTTCAGGGTGAAGCAGTACAACTTGTCTCTGGTTTATGGAGTTGTTGTGAGGAGGCTGGCAGGATGGTAGGGTGTGGTGTAGGTTGTGAGGAGGCTGGCAGGATGGTGGGTTGTGGTGTGGGTTGTGGAGGGGAGGCTGGCAGGATGGTAGGGTGTGGTGTAGGTTGTGAGGGAGAGCTGGCAGGATGGTAGGGTGTGGTGTAGGTTGTGAGAGCTGGCAGGATGGTGCAGGTTGTGAGGCTGGGGATGGTGGGTTGTGGTGTAGGTTGTGAGGGAGAGCTGGGGATGGTGTGTGGTGTGGGTTGAGAGAGCTGGCAGGATGGTGGGTTGTGGTGTGGAGGTTGTGAGGGAGAGCTGGGGATGGTAGGTTGTGGTGGGTTGTGAGAGGAGCTGGCAGGATGGTGGGTTGTGGTGTGGGTTGTGAGGAGCTGGCAGGATGGTGGGTTGTGTGTAGGTTGTGAGGAGCTGGCAGGATGGTAGGGTGTGGTGTGGGTTGTGAGGGAGAGCTGGCAGGATGGTGGGTTGTGGTGTGGGTTGTGAGGGAGCTGGCAGGATGGTAGGGGTGTGGTGGGTTGTGAGGAGAGCTGGCAGGATGGTAGGGTGTGGTGTGGGTTGTGAGGCTGGCAGGATGGTAGGGTGTGGTGTAGGTTGTGAGGGAGAGCTGGCAGGATGGTAGGGTGTGGTGTGGGGTGTGAGGGAGCTGGCAGGATGGTGGGGTGTGGTGTGGGTTGTGAGGCTGGCAGGATGGTGGGGTGTGGTGTAGGTTGTGAGGGAGAGCTGGCAGGATGGTGGGGTGTGGTGTGGGGAGAGCTGGCAGGATGGTGGGGTGTGGTGTGGGTTGTGAGGGAGAGGCTGGCAGGATGGTGGGGTGTGGTGTGGGTTGTGAGGGAGGCTGGCAGGATGGTGGGGTGTGGTGTGGGTTGTGAGGGAGAGCATGGGATGGTAGGTGTAGTGCAGTTGAGGGGAGGCTGGCAGGATGGTGGGGTGTGGTGTAGGTTGGAGGTGGAGCTGGCAGGATGGTGGGTTGTGGTGTGGGTTGTGGGGTGAGGGGCTGGCAGGATGGTGGGTTGTGGTGTGGGTGTGGGGGAGAGCTGGCAGGATGGTGGGGTGTGGTGTGGGTTGTGGGGAGCTGGCAGGATGGTGGGGTGTGGTGTAGGTTGTGAGAGAGCTGTGGGGATGGTGGGTTGTGGTGTGGGTTGTGGGGAGGCTGGCAGGATGGTGGGGTGTGGTGTGGGTTGTGGGGGAGAGCTGGCAGGATGGTGGGGTGTGGTGTGGGTTGTGGGGAGAGCTGGGGATGGTAGGTTGTGGTGTAGGTTGTGAGGGAGAGCTGGGACAGTGGTTGTGGTGTGGGTTGTGAGGGAGAGCTGGCAGGATGGTAGGGTGTGGTGTAGGTTGTGAGGGGAGGAGCTGGCAGGATGGTAGGGTGTGGTGTGGGTTGTGGGGAGAGCTGGCAGGATGGTAGGGTGTGGTGTGGGTTGTGAGGGAGAGCTGGCAGGATGGTAGGGTGTGGTGTGGGTTGTGAGGAGAGCTGGCAGGATGGT
The DNA here is from genome assembly GCF_018991925.1 of Homarus americanus. Lineage (NCBI taxonomy): Eukaryota > Metazoa > Arthropoda > Malacostraca > Decapoda > Nephropidae > Homarus > Homarus americanus. The sequence continues at coordinate 7,552,060 of NW_024738300.1, read as the reverse complement.
GGGGTGTGGTGTGGGTTGTGAGGGAGGCTGGCAGGATGGTGGGGTGTGGTGTGGGTTGTGAGGGAGAGCTGGCAGGATGGTGAGGTTGTGGTGGGTTGTGAGGAGAGCTGGCAGGATGGTGGGTTGTGGTGTGGGTTGTGAGGGAGAGCTGGGGATGGTGGGATGTGGTGTAGGTTGTGAGGGGAGAGCTGGCAGGATGGTAGGGTGTGGTGTAGGTTGTGAGGGAGGGGCTGGGATGGTAGGGTGTGGTGTGGGTTGTGAGAGCTGGCAGGATGGTAGGTTGTGGTGTGGGTTGAGGGAGCTGGCAGGATGGTGGGGTGTGGTGTGGGTTGTGAGGGAGAGCTGGCAGGATGGTGGGGTGTGGTGTGGGTTGTGGGAGGAGCTGGCAGGATGGTAGGGTGTGGTGGGTTGAGGAGAGCTGGCAGGATGGTGGGGTGTGGTGTGGGTTGTGGGGAGAGCTGGGGGGATGGTAGGGTGTGGTGTAGGTTGTGAGGGAGAGCTGGCAGGATGGTAGGGGGTGTGGTGTGGGTTGTGAGGAAGCTGGCAGGATGGTGGGGTGTGGTGTAGGTTGTGAGGGAGGCTGCAGGATGGTAGGTTGTGGGTGTAGGTTGTGAGGGAGCTGGCAGGATGGTGGGTGTGGGGTGTAGGTTGTGAGGGAGAGCTGAGCAGGGATGGTGGGGTGTGGTGTGGGTTGTGAGGGAGGCTGGCAGGATGGTAGGGTGTGGTGTAGGTTGAGGGAGAGCTGGCAGGATGGTGGGGTGTGGTGTGGGTTGTGAGGGAGGCTAGCAGGATGGTGGGGTGTGGGTGTGGGTTGTGAGGGAGAGCTGGCAGGATGGTGGGGTGTGTGGTGTGGGTTGGTGAGGAGAGCTGGCAGGATGGTGGGTTGTGGTGTGGGTTGTGGGGGGGGCTGGCAGGATGGTGGGGTGTGGTGTGGGTTGTGAGGGAGAGCTGGCAGGATGGTGAGGTGTGGGTATGGGTTGTGAGGGAGAGCTGGCAGGATGGTGAGGGTGTGGTGTGGGTTGTGAGGAGAGCTGGCAGGATGGTAGGGTGTGGTGTGGGTTGTGAGGAGAGCTGGCAGGATGGTGGGGTGTGGTGTGGGTATGGGGAGAGCTGGCAGGATGGTAGGGTGTGGTGTGGGTTGTGAGAGGCTGGCAGGATGGTAGGGGTGTGGTGTAGGTTGTGAGGGAGAGCTGGCAGATGGTGGGGTGTGGGTGTGGGTTGTGGGGGAGAGCTGGCAGGATGGTGGGGTGTGGTGTAGGTTGTGAGGCTGGCAGGATGGTGGGTTGTGGTGTGGGTTGTGGGGGAGAGCTGGCAGGATGGTGGGGTGTGGTGTGGGTTGTGAAACTGGCAGGAGTGGTGGGTGGGTGGAGTGGAAGCGGCAGGTGGTGGGTGTGGTGTGGATGGGCAGCAGGATGGTAGGGTGTGGTGTAGGTTGAGGGAGAGCTGGCAGGATGGTAGGGTGTGGTGTGGGTTGTGAGGGAGGCTGGCAGGGATGGTGGAGGGTGTGGTGTAGGTTGTGAGGGAGAGCTGGCAGGGATGGGGTGTGGTGTGGGTTGTGGGGGAGCTGGCAGGATGGTGGGGTGTGGTGTGCTGGGTTGTGAGGGAGAGCTGGCAGGATGGTGGGTTGTGGTGTAGGTTGTGAGGGAGAGCTGGCAGGATGGTGGGTTGTGGTGTGGGTTGGGGAGAGCTGGCAGGATGGTAGGGTGTGGTGTAGGTTGTGAGGGAGAGCTGGCAGGATGGTAGGTTGTGGTGCTTGATGAGAGCTGGCAGGATGGTAGGTTGGTGAGGTGAGGAGATGGCAGGATGGTAGGGTGGGTGTAGGTTGTGAGGGAGAGCTGGCAGGATGTAGGTGAGGTGTAGGTTGGAGGAGCTGGCAGGATGGTAGGTTGTGGTGTAGGTTGGAGGGAGAGCTGGCAGGATGGTAGGTTGTGGTGTAGGTTGTGAGGGAGAGCTGCAGGATGGTAGGGTGTGGTGTAGGGAGGAGATCTGGAGGATGGTAGGTTGTGGTGTAAGTTGTGGTTATGAGAAGACTGTTAATGCATAATCTGGTGAGTTTGCAGTGTAGTGTGTGTGTGTGTGTGTGTGTGTGTGTGTGTGTGTGTGTGTGTGTGTGTGTGTGTGTGTGTGTGTGTGTGACTGTATATCTGTTTTCTCCACTTACCTTTGCATCATTTCTCATCCTGGATACCTGTACCTTGATGCCCCACACAAAGAGTAATTTGAGAAGACAGAAGAGGAGGAGGAAGAGGAATAAATGGAGACATAGAATAATGGAAGAACTGTGAGGAGAAGAAGTAGAGAAGAAATCGGAAGAGGAAGAAAAATAAAGAGAATAAATGAGAGAGGAAACTTATGGGTTAAGATGGTCTGGGTCACTGGCGAGGGTTCCATGTGTTATGCTGACCATATAGGCAGTACGTGGCAGGGGTTACTGAAGGAATCTGACGATGGAAGCAACGCAGGTGTTAGATTAAGGCCATATTAGGGGTTCAGAGCTGATACTGTGTGTGTGTGTGTGTGTGTGTGTGTGTGTGTGTGTGTGCAACAGGGAAGCATGCTAAGTTCATGCTTGCCTTATGTTCATGGAGTTAAGGGAGTAGACTGAAGAGTCAATGGTTTATGTCAAAGCAAGTTTGGAAGCTCAACAATTTCCCTGAATACAATTGCAACTTGATTTACAGCAGGTACTTACTTTGCTGCAGGTGAACAGGAACCAAGGGAGGCTGGGAAGTGTGTCAACAACTCTTCACCGCCCGGGAATGAACTGTGACACATCTTGCTAGGAGGCAAGAAGGTACTGCTCTCCCACGCCTGTGTGTGTGTGTGTGTGTGTGTGTGTGTGTGTGTGTGTGTGTGTGTGTGTGTGTGTGTGTGTGTGTGTGTGCTGTAATTAGGATAAGGTCAACATTGAATCCACCAAGACAGTGATATAATATATATTCATATATTCTCAACCAACCTGATTATGGTACACACACACACACACACACACACACACACACACACACACACACACACACACACACACACACACACACACACAGTATCGTGCTAACTGTCAGTGGAGGTGAAGAGAGTACTTGAAACAGCAGGAGTGCCCCAGGGATGTGTAATGTCACTCTGCTTGTTTTAATAGGTCTGTGTAGGAGGGAGTAATGTGAACTGTGCCCCACCACCTGCCTCTCTTATTGACCTTGGGTGAATTGTGGGATGGTGGGTGGTGGGTGAGGGGTGGTGGGTGTGGGATGGTGGTGGTGGGTGGTGGGGTGGAGGGTGGGATTGTAGTGGGTGTGGAGGAGTAGGTTGGTGGGTGTGAAGGGTGTAGGGTGGTGGGGTGATGGAATAATGGATAGAAAAAGGGCGGAGGTAAGAAGTAAAGAAAAGGAGGAAGGGAAGAGAGAGAGGGTGGAGGAAGATATAGATGGAGGATTGTTTAAGCACAACTTTATTGACAAAGCTTGGAGTACAGCTTGCCTATTGAGTAATTCAGCTGTTGACACTGAGGGTGGTATCACGTTTCATTGCCACGCAGGACAGAGGGTTCATACATAATTAGGCATTGAATTAGTGTAATTTTATTTAAGGACTTTTCAGTGTGGACTCGTAAATTTAGGAGAGACTGTAAGAATGTCATGCTACCTGATACAATAAGCCAGTGTGGCTGAAGTCTTAGACAGTGTCACATTCAATAATATAGTGTTCAGGTATATGCTTTAGAGGTTTATCAAAGTTTACATGCTGAGTGTTCCGGTATGGGTACAGCGTTAACCTGCCAGATGTGTCTGTATCCCAGCCTAATTCTGGCCACGACTACATCACATTGTCTGGTTCTGTCCTTAGCTCATACATACCTCTTATCACAAAATTTGTCATATTTACTAATGCTACAACTGCAGGTTCTGCATTTTCACTCAGATCAGAGTTCATGATTCTGACTTGAATGGTACAGCATACAGGCCAAACACGCACAACATTTTCACATGCCTCATTGGCCAGTCTATCAGCACAGTCATGATACCTAATTCAAACATGGGACGGAATCCACACAGTTATCACATTTTTAATATCACATACAACTTTAGACATAGAACCTGGGGCTGTTCGTTGATTTAAAGCACTTTGAGAGTCACAGTATCACCCCACCTCCATTTCTTTTTAAGGTAGTCTGTGCTGAGAGATTCCCATTAGCTCAGTGTGTTGTGCTGCCCCAGTTGTTCAGTCTTTGCCTGTTTGACACTATCATCTCCTCTTTTATATATTACAATTGCACAGCCTGTTCTACCTGTGTTTCGTCTAAGAACCTTCAGTAAAAACATAACATCTGCTTGAGTTAATACTTTGCATATGCTGTTAGATATATTCTACCATCGGTAAGCGCAACATTTGCCATTAGCCAACAGGAGTAACTATAGAACTGATATATCTAGCCGAAGGAGGACTGGCATTAAGGTTCGTCTGGTAGAGTTTTTGTGGAAGGTTGGCGAGAGCGGGATTACTTAGATAGAACATCAACTCAGTTTGAGCTGTAGTTTGGGACCATTGTTCGTTTCAAAAGTTTGACACAAAACATGGTATTAAGTAGAGCTATCCTGGTAGATGGCATCCTAGGCGATGGGGATGGGTCCATTTTGTAAAGAGTTAGAGGGAGGAAAGGGAGAGAAGGTAGGAGGGGGAGGGAGGAGGAGGAGTGAGCAAGGGGTTGTGTTAGTATAAGGCTAAGTTGATCAGTAGACAGGCTGGCTAGTCCTCACCCTCAGTAGTAGGCCGCGTCTCCTATAATAAAACACATAACGTGTGTGTGTGTGTGTGTGGTGACTCAGCTTGAAAACAAATCACAATGCCTCAGGATTTGTATGACGATACGAGTTACATCAACATAAACAGTTTTATTGAAGGTTAATACAGGAGTTGCCATAAGTTTAGTATTTTAGGTCCATTAGATACACATTTTTTAGGCTTCAGATTTTTGGAGGTCCCGAATTTTAGGTCCTGATATATTTTTGGAGGTCCTGGTAGTTTTTGGGGGTCTGGTATTATCGGGGAATCCAACCCAGGTCATCAGGTCTGGTGTGCGTCAACTTGTGGGCCACACATTAACATTAATTTTCATATAATTTAGTTGTATTTGGACATATAAATCCCTAAACTGTTTTTTTATGTTCAAACCAAATTACTAATAGTTTGGTTTGTTTTCTTATACATTTTTGTAGTTCGGTAATTTGGTCTGCCTGTTAGGTTGAGGATAATGTTACTATATCAGGGTCATTAGTATTGGTGTTAGGACGGAATTACTTTGTTATTTATGTTTTGTCGACGTTATAGCAAGAACGTTGTGATGTATAATGTTTGTCGCTGGCAGAGATAACGTTACGATAACATTTAACGACTTTGAGATCTTACCTTTAACCTAACCTAACCTAACCTAACCTCTTTAACAAAGAACATAAGAAAGGAGGAAACTGCAGGAACCTATTGACCCATACTGGGCAGTCCATTTACACCCAACCCCTATTGCTCATATATCCATCCAACCTATGTTCGAAGCTATCCTGATGAGTTAATGATGATGTTTGGTAACTTGTTCCACTCGTCACTACTCTATTCCAAACCAATGTTTACCTATCTCTTAAATCTAAATTCGTATAATTTAAAACCATTGTTGAGTTCTCCTGGTTGGATAGTTTGAGTACTTTGTGTCACCTTTATTTATCCATTACTTCCTCTATCCTCACTCTACGTCTCTCGAGGTGCATGAAATGCTAACCTGTCTCTGTACTCAAGGTTCCTACAGGATTAGTCTTGTCATTCTCCTCTGATTCTTTCTGGTATTCTATATCCATGCTGTAGTACGCGGTGACCAGAGCTGAACTGCGTAATCAAGTGAGGTCTCACAAGCGCAAAATAGATCTAGGATGACCTCGCTAGTCTTGTACTACTCCTTTGTATGAACCCAAGTACTTTATTAGCCTTGTTTCGAGCAAATACACTGTTGACTTAGTTTACCACCAAGATTGTAACGTTCCGATTACTTTGGGTATGTTAGGTTAACAGGTATGCGTGTAGGTTTAGTTAACTGTTGATGTTAACTTGTTCGGTTTTGGTTGATTCCTTGAGTCTGATAAATATTCAGTGACCGTGTGTGTGTGGGCTGCTTATCACGTGTAAGACGCCTCACCAGTCACCAGGAACCCCACAGGTGCAGTAGACACACGCACACACAAGCAGCAGTGATATCAGCGGACATGTGGTAGCCAGAGGCACAAGCGGATCATCTGAAGATTGACCCCAGCTTATTTCACCTTTATTAAACACCTAATACTAACTAACCTAACCTAACCTAACCCTACGCATCATTGGGGTGTTTAATCATCAGGTGAAGGAAGCTTGGGGGTGTCAGTATCTTCATGACACTCCACCAAGCTGAAGGTGAAGAAGCCTCCGGTTAACAGGTGATCCGTTTAGTACTGGGACCAACGGTGCTAATACAGTGGCAGGTGGAGCAGCGTCATGCAACCTCACCTTATTGGGGAACACATTGACCAGGTGTAGTGGATCAACGGGTGAAATATCTACCCTAGTGTATTTCACCTGAAGATTAACCCTAACGTTCTTTAGGGGACGTGGTTAGGAGTAGGTTAGTTACCTACCACCCACCCACCCACCCACCCATCCACCCACCCACCCATCCACCCACCCACCCATCTAAACTATTTAAATTGTCCTCAAAGAAAATAATGCCTCGTTTTCAATAGATTACAGCCATAGTGTACGGGGTAACCTGAGGCTGAGGGAAACATACTTATAATGTTAAGCGTATTCTGGATTGTATTCCGTGAGGATAGTTAGCCACTGCAGTTAACTAGTTTTTTTTTTACATACGGTTAACCACGATACGTTTATAGTTCACCACGATGCAGTTGCCATAGTTTAACACGATGCGGTTGCGCAGTTCTACATTCTACGGTTGCATTTACGATGCAGTTTGCCATAGTTTACGTGCAGGTTTACGATTCCGATGCAGTTTGCCGTAGTTTACCACGATGCAGTTTGCCATAGTTTACCACGATGCAGTTTGCCATAGTTTAACGATGCGGTACTTGCTATAGGTTGCCGCAGTTTACCACGACGCAGTTTGCCATAGTTCACCGATGCGGTTTGCCGTAGTTTAACACGATGCAGTTTGCCATAGTTTACCACGACGCAGTTTGCCATAGTTACTAATGACGCAGTTTGCCATAGTTCACCACGATGCAGTCATAGTTAATGCGATGCATTACCACGATGCAGTTGCCAGTTTAAGATGCAGTAAGATCACCACGATGCAGTTTGCCATAGTTTACGATGCAGTTTGCCATAGTTTACCACGATGCAGTTTGCCATAGTTTAACACGATGCAGTTTGCCATAGTTCACCACGATGCAGTTTATGGTTTACCACGATGCAGTTTGCCATAGTTCACCACGATGCAGTTTGGCCATAGTTTAACACGATGCAGTTTGCCATAGTTAACCACGATGCAGTTTGCCATAGTTTACCACGATGCAGTTTGCCATAGTTTACCACGAAGTAGCAGCTGCGATGGAGTTATAGTTTACCACGATGCAGTTTGCCATATCACGATGCAGTTTGCCATAGTTTAACACGATGCAGTTTGCCATAGTTCACCACGATGCAGTTTGCCAGTTTACCACGACGCAGTTTATAGTTCACCACGTGAAGCCGCTTAAACACGATGCAGTTTGCCATAGTTTACCACGACGCAGTTTGCCATAGTTTACCACGACGCAGTTCACCACGATGCAGGCTATAGTTTACCATGGAAGTTTGCTATAGTTCACCACGATGCAGTTGCCAGTTTAACACGATGCAGTTTGCCATAGTTCACCACGATGCAGTTTGCCATAGTACGATGCAGTTTGCTAGAGTTTACTGATGCAGTCGTTGTTTAACGATGCAGTTTTAGCGTTCACCACGATGCAGTTTGCGCAGTTTACCACGATGCAGTTTGCCATAGTTCACCACGATGCAGTTTGCCATAGTTTAACACGATGCAGTTTGCCATAGTTTACCACGATGCAGTTTGCCATAGTTTAACACGATGCAGTTTGCCATAGTTCACCACGATGCAGTTTGCCATAGTTCACCACGATGCAGTTTGCCATAGTTTACCACGACGCAGTTTGCCATAATTTACCACGATGCAGTTTGCCATAGTTTAACACGATGCAGTTTGCCATAGTTCACCACGGATGCAGTTTGCCATAGTTCACCACGATGCAGTTTGCCATAGTTCACCACGATGCAGTTGGCCAAGTTTACCACGATGCAGTTTGCCATGTTTACCACCACCTCAATTTGCCATAACCACGACGAAGTTTGCCAAGATGACTTAAGTGGGACATAGCCATGGTATTGAGTGTAAGAGGGACATATACAAAATGTACAGTAAGGTTGCCTCCCAGCCAGCCAGCCAATCCCACAATACTTACATTGTGTGTACTGTAACGTTATACTCTCTGAGATTTATTCATAGACAACTTGTTTTAGTGTGTTCGTTGTCTCACCAGAGCTCACAAGGTTGTTAATTTGACAACCTGTTTAATAGTCTCTTATGAGTAGGATGAGGAAGGGAGGAGGATGAGGGAGAGAAGGAGCCAGGTTCTACAAAAATCCTCTAGACTTGACCTATACGTGTTGTCATATCACCTAAAACACGTACGTATCTAGTTCAGTATGTAGTGTTGTTTGTTTTCACGCTGACAGGATAGCCCTTAAGATAACATTATGGTGTCCTAAGTAACGATCACTAGGTAACCTGACGGGAGACGACAGTAACTTTTCTTTTCGATAATTGTTATCCAGGGTATTCGGTGACCTGTTCTATTATGTATACTTGTTCTATACTCTATGTATACCTGCTCATGTATAACTGCTCTATATGTATACCTGTGCTATGGATAACTGCTCTATATGTTTACCTGCTGTATATGTATATCTGTGCTATGTATACCTACTCTATATGTATGCTTGCTCTGTATACCTACTATGTATACCTGATCTATGTATACATGGTCTGTTTTTGTATTTGCTGCATCAATGTTAACTTATATGGCGAGTTAGGTGTGTGTGTGTGTGTGTGTTGATCTATCCTCAGTCTGTTTATATGGCGATTGTACACCTATTTATCTATCATCCATCCATCGATCGTGTGGTGTGGGTGGGTAGAGAGGTAGGGCGTCATAAGGTAAATGAGTTTATCCTGGCAGACTCTGTGGGTGTCCGTGTCTATTGGAGGAGTTAGTTTAGCTAGGTTTAAAGGAGAGCTTTAAGTTTAGGGTTTAGTTTAGGTAGGTAGGTTTAGGTTAGATGAGGTTAGGTTTGTTAGGTTTGCGAATTATTCACAACTTTATGGTTCATGCAAAGACGAACGTAAGTTGGATCGTTAGTCCGAGAAAAGTTTGTATAATATGGTGTGGACTTTTGTGACGTTGAATTTTTCAGAAGTGATAGAACTTGACCTATGGAAGTAAATTTATTTAAAAACATTCAATATGGGTGTCATTTCCAAGATACAGTGCATGAGGTATTCTAATTATGCTTCACAAACATGTAATGTTTTGAGAATCATAAAAGATAAGTTAAACGATACAAAAGATTAAAAAATACTAATTATTTGAGATTAATATTATTATTTTATGATAATTTATGATTATGATTCTCATTAATCAAGTATATCTAAATCATAATGGATTATTTTATGAGCATAAGTTATTAAGGTAGTCGATACAATGGATTATTAATGTCTTATAAATCAAATAACGTTCATAAGACTGTCTCAATTGTTTTATTTACATGATGAAAATTATAAGGTGGTAACGAATTCATGACCTCAACTGTACACACGACACGAGTATCAGACAAAAGTTTCTAGTCTCCCAACTTTTGTCAGCTAATGCCGATCACAGTCCACCACTACATCTACACGTGCTGGTACATTCTACTTCTGCCTTTACACGCAGTCCTTCTGTGGCCCTTTTCTGGTTGATATCCACATGATCAAATTAACTCTGAATTGACTTTGTTTAGCTTCTCGATGTGACCCATATGAGGCCTCAGTAGGCTGGAGAAGGTAAAGCAGGATCGAGTGGCCCCAACAATAACCAGCTTAGAGTGTTCAACTACAGCTGCATATGTTGGTGCTATACTTCTTCATCTTCTGGTAAACAAGACCTTCCGTGCCTCATTGACAGTAAACAGGTCCTTCCGTGCCCCATTGACAGTAAACAGGTCCTTCCGTGCCCCATTGACAGTAAACAGGTCCTTCCGTGCCCCATTGACAGTAAACAGGTCCTTCCGTGCCCCATTGACAGTAACAGGTCTTCCGTGCCCCATTGACAGTAAACAGGTCCTTCATTGCCCCATTGACAGTAAACAGGTCCTTCCGTGCCCCATTGACAGTAAACAGGTCCTTCCGTGCCCCATTGACAGTAAACAGGTCCTTCCGTGCCCCATTGACAGTAAACAGATCCTTCCGTGCCTCATTGACAGTCATACAAGTGCCCGTTCTGTCGCACATTAAGCCGACAAAGTGCTCTATGGCAGACAAAATCACTTCCACTTTGTCTCAGTACCAAGAATGCTGTATTGACTAATCTCGAGCTTTCTATGTCGTCCATGCAATGTGTTTGTCTCTGCCTGCATAAAGTTGTTTGGTCACATCCGTAAAGGCGTGAAATGCAGTAAATTATCTTGATTTTGCAGGTCCAATTTTCCAACAACATCATGGACAGGTACAGTACATATCTGGAAATCTTGCCAGTTCTAACGCAATCCAAAGCTCGCTGAGGCCCAGATGTTGAAGCATGGAAACGGCTATGACGATCACTTCTCTGTTTACAGTACTAAGCATGATTTTTCGTGTATCAGTGTTTTGCACATTCCACTTCATGAAGGAGAAGTCTACTATATGTTTCTTCGTGTGAATATGAGACAAATGCTGGTATCCCTGTCTAGGCTGTAGAGAACATTCTTTCCTGCGTTGAGACTACTTACTTGTCTCCAGAACGTAATGTCTTGGACAGACCTGCTAGAAAATGATAAGCTTTGCATTATTTCCCTCTTCTGAGAAATGCATTCCAGTTTCCAGGGAATCTTGTTGTCTGGGTGAGCTCGCCTTCAGACACCTCTCCTTCTTCTTCTCCTGATACATTATTTCGAGCCACCAGAGCTATATTCATCCCAGATGAGGTCAAGCCTCTTGCTCTCATTCTGCAGCTGTCATCAGAGTATTTCATAAAACATTTTCTCCATATTTAAGAAAAGTTTACAAGCACCTGGTTTTAAAGTTCACAGCAACAGCTCCACGAGAAGCAGAACTTGGCCATCATGGAGGTACTTGAAGGTTTATCACCAAGCTTTCCATGATTTACGCAAGATCAGATTTTTATACCTGATCGTAACTCTCATATTGGGAGAATGGACGACTGGTTTTCATGACATCAAAACTCATCAAGACTATCACCCCGAGCCTGGCAATACACGTAGAGCTGTGAGAAGAGAGACCACAGTTTTTCTTAAGTGAGTCAATATTTGGCTTATCCTTTGATAATTGGATCAAAGAGAAATTTAGTTTTTCTTAATGATTCGATCTACAATGCGAGATTCTTTTTCCAACCTGTCTCACGCCAACAGATCCTAGCGTTCTTCCGTAAATAGATTTCCCATTATCAATCACAGTAAGCAGTGTTGTTACTTGTTTCTCAAATGTGTTGTGAATACTTTTTAACCTGTTCGTGGTGTTGCATACTGATTGAGTGATGAGTTTCCTATGCAGCGTCAACCTCACCAATCATCCTTGTTATTTCTGGACCATCCATCCAAGTAATTCAGAGCAGTTTTCAGTTAGTCTAATGGTTCCTCCGACCCTTGTGACACTCCTGCTTCGTGAGATTTATGTACTACAAGGCTCCTCTCACTGTGGCTGCTTCCGTTAAAGACTGAGCCTATCACACAGGTGGGCTGGTAGGGAACAGTGTGGACGATCTGAAGCAAAAAACCATGGAACGATTTTTAAAGCATGTTTGTACAGCTGGAAAACGCCTTCACACAAAGACTACACGAAAGTTTAATCATCCAACTCATAGCCTAGTAGATCTTTTATCAGAATTCATTCGTGTAATGTTAGGTTTCAGTATTTTAACACATAATCTACAGTTTATAAAATGGCGGCCATCTTGAAAATGATAGCTATATTGGATTATTTAAATGGCTCTATATCTATTTTATTCAGCTAGTAAAAGTTTATATTCTCTGAAAATGTCAAATTGTTTCTAAAGTGTGCACAATTCATTCACCATTTCCCATTTTCTGGACTACCTCAAATATTTGGTGTTCGTACAACGTGAAGCCAGGTCACGGATGAGGAAGTCTCTTCTGTGTGTGGGAAACATACATACATACATACATACATACATACATACATACATATACAAAATAGAGTGTGTGGAACTCCTCTCCTCAATACAACCTGTTTTTATTAGCTCTCACTCACAAGTACTATCAGGTGTTGTAATAAACTTGTCCTCATAACGGCAACCAGATACTCAAGTGTTCTTATGTTGGATATTCGTCGTGTGAATGTGTACCTGACTGGTGACTGTATCTAACTGGTCATGGGTGTATCTAACTGGTCATGAGTGTATCTAACTGGTCAGGGTGTATCTAACTGGTCATGAGTGTATCTAACAGGTCATGAGTGTATCTAACTGGTCATGAGTGTATCTAACTGGTCATGAGTGTATCTAACTGGTCATGAGTGTATCTAACTGGTCATGGGTGTATCTAACTGGTCATGAGTGTATCTAACAGGTCATGAGTGTATCTAACTGGTCATGAGTGTATCTAACTTCGATGAGTGTATCTAACTGGTCATGGAGTGTATCTAACTGGTCATGAGTGTATCTAACTGGTCATGAGTGTATCTAACTGTTTGCCTTAGGTCATCGTCCAATCGTTTACACTTAACATTAAAATTACACCAAGATTCAAGTAGTTACCTTCACTCACCACCACCAGTTACGGGACTGATACAAATCTCAGTGCCATGACCTGTTGTTGAGTACCATGAGGTGTTGCTGAGTACCATGACCTGTTGTTGAGTACCATGAGGTGTTGCTGAGTACCATGACCTGTTGTTGAGTACCATGAGGTGTTGCTGAGTACCATGATCTGTTGTTGAGTACCATGAGGTGTTGCTGAGTACCATGACCTGTTGTTGAGTACCATGAGGTGTTGCTGAGTACCATGACCTGTTGTTGAGTACCATGAGGTGTTGCTGAGTACCATGACCTGTTGTTGAGTACCATGAGGTGTTGCTGAGTACCATGACCTGTTGTTGAGTACCATGAGGTGTTGCTGAGTACCATGACCTGTTGTTGAGTACCATGAGGTGTGGGGACCACTGTGCCTTCAAAACAAACACACACACACAAACAAACACACACACACACACACACACACACAAACAAACACACACACACACACACACACACACATACACACACACACACACACACACACACACACACACACACACACACACACACACACACACACACACACCCCAGAAATGTTGCCTCATCGTCGACCTCCTCCTCCTCCTCTTCTTCCTCCTCCTCACTATAATCCTCCTCCTCCTCTTCCTCCTCCCCCACCCTCCCTTCCTCCCCAATGTACATCAAAGAGGAGAGATAGCCAGGAAGGTAGTGATGTTGCGGGTACCACTACAGCCCTCAGGGCACCACTACAGCCCTCGTGCCACTACAGTCCTTGGGTACCACCTACAACCCTTGGGTACCACTACAGCCCTCGGGTACCACAACAGCCCTGGGTACCACTACAGCCCTTGGGTACCACTACAGCCCTCGGGTACCACTACAGCCCTCGGTACAACTGCAGCCCTCAGGTACCACTACAGCCCTTGGGTACCACAGCAGCCCTCGAATTTCCCAGCCCTTGGGTATCACTACAGTCCTTGGGTACCACAACAGCCTCGAGTACCCACAGCAGCCCTCGGGTACCACTACAGCCCTTGGGTACCACTACAGCCCTCGGGTACCACAACAGCTCTCAGGGAACCGCTACAGTCCTCAGGTACCACTACAGCCCTTGGGTACCACAACAGCCCTCGAGTACCACAACAGCCCTCAGGTACCACAACAGCTCTCAGGTACCACTACAGCCCTTAAGGTACCACTACAGCCCTTGGGTACCACTACAGCCCTCAGGTACCACAACAGCCCTCAGGTACCACTACAGCCCTTAGGTACCACTACAGCCCTCAGGTACCACTACAGCCCTTGGGTACCACTACAGCCCTCAGGTACCACAACAGCCCTCAGGTACCACTACAGCCCTCGGGTACCACAACAGCCCTCAGGTACCACTACAGCCCTTGGGTACCACAACAGCCCTCAGGTACCACACAGCCCTTGGGTACCACTACAGCCCTCAGGTACCACCCAGCCCTCGGGTACCACTTCAGCCCATGGGTACCACAACAGCCCTCAGGTACCACAGCAGCCCTCGGGTACCACTACAGCCCTCAGGTACCACAACAGCCCTCAGGTACCACTACAGCCCTTGGGCACCACTACACCCCTCGGGTACCACTACAGCCCTCAGGTACCACTACAGCCCTCAGGTACCACAGCAGCCCTCGGGTACCACTACAGCCCTTGGGTACCACAACAGCCCTCAGGTACCACTACAGCCCTCAGGTACACAACAGCCCTCGGAGTCCCACTACAGCCCTCGGGTCCCACTACAGCCCTTGGGTACCACTACAGCCCTCAGGTACCACTACAGTCCTCGGGTCCCACTACAGCCCTCGGGTACCACTACACAGCCCTCAGGTACCACTACAGCTTAGGTACCACTACAGCCCATAGTACCACTACAGCCCTCGGGTCCCACTACGCGCGGGTACCACAACAGCCCTCGGGTACCACAACAGCCCTCAGTACCACTACAGCTCTTAGGTACCACAACAGCTCTCAGGTACCACTACAGCCCTCGGGTACCACTACAGCCCTCGAGGTACCACTACAGCCCTCAGGTACCCACTACAGCCTTGGGTACCACTACAGCCCTCAGGTACCACCCCAGCCCTTGGGTACACCACAACAGCCCTCGAGTACCACAACAGCCCTCGAGGTACCACTACAGCCATTAGGTGCCACTACACAGCCCTCAGGTACCACAACAGCCCTTGGGTACCACAACAGCCCTCAGGTACCACTACAGCGCTTGGGTACCACTACAGCCCTCAGGTACCACTACAGCCCTCGGGTACCACAGCAGCCCTCGGGTACCACTACAGCCTCGGGTCCCACTACAGCCCTTAGGTACCACTACAGCCCTCAGGTCCCTACAGCCCTCAGGTCCCACAGCAGCCTCGGGTACCACTACAGCCCTCAGGTACCACTACAGCCCTTGGGTACCACTACAGCCCTCGAGAGTGCCACTACAGCCCTTAGGTACCACAACAGCCCTCGGTACCTACAACAGCCCTCAGGTACCTACAGCCCTCGGGCCCCACTACAGCGCTTGGGTACCACAACAGCCCTCGGTACCACTACAGCGCATGGGTACCACTACAGCGCAGGTACCACAACAGCCCTCGAATTTTCACAGCCCTCAGGTACCACACTGGCCCTTAGGTACCACTACAGCCCTCAGGTACCACTACAGCGCTTAGGTACCACTACAGCGCAGGTACCACAACAGCCCTCGAGCACCACTACAGCCCTCAGGTACCACTACAGCCCTCAGGTACCACAACAGCCCTCAGGTACCACTCTACAGCCCTTGGGTACCACTACAGCTCTCAGGTACCACAATAGCCCTCGGGTACCACCCCAGCCCTCAGGTACCACTACAGCCCTTGGGTAGCACAGCCCATGGGTATCACTACAGCCCTTGGGTACCACTAGAGCCATTGGGTACCACAACAGCCCTCAGGTACCACAGCCCTCAGGTTCACTACAGCCCTTGGGTACCACAACAGCTCTCAGGTACCACAACCCTCAGGTACCACACACTACAGCCCTTAGGTACCACTACAGCCCTCGGTACCACTACAGCCCTTGCCAGGTACCACTACAGTCGCGCCCAGGTACCACTACCTGCCCTTGAGTACCACTACAGCCCTCAGGTACCACTACAGTCCTTGGGTACCATTACAGCCCTCAGGTACCACTACAGCCCTCAGGTACCACTACAGCCCTTGGGTATCACTGCAACCCTCAGGTACCACTACAGCCCTTGGGTATCACTACAGCCCTTGGGTACCACTACAGCCCTTGGGTATCACTACAGCCCTTGGGTATCACTACAGCCCTTGGGTATCACTGGCCTTGGGTACCACTACAGCCCTCGGGTACCACTACAGCCCTCGGGGTGGTACCACTACAGCCCTCGGGTCCCACTACAGCCCTCGGGTCCCACTACAGCCCTCAAGGTCCCACTACAGCCCTCAGGTACCACTACAGCCCTCGAGGTACCACTACAGCCCTCAGGCCCCACTACAGCCCTCGGGTACCACTACAGCCCTCGAGGTACCACTACAGCCCTCAGGTCCCACCAGCCCTCAGGCCCCTGCAACCCTCGGGTACCACTACAGCCCTCAGGTACCACTACAGCCCTCGGGTCCCACTACAGCCCTCGGGTCCCACTACAGCCCTCGGGTCCCACTACAGCCCTCAGGTCCCACTACAGCCCTTGGGTACCACTACAGTCGCGCCAAGGTACCACTACAGCCCTTAGGCACCACTAGCCCTCAGGTCCCGCAGCCCTCAGGTCCCCACTACAGCCCTCAGGTACCACTACAGCCCTCAGGTACCACTACAGCCCTCAGGCCCCACTACAGCCCTCAGGTACCACTACAGCCCTCGAGTACCACTACAGCCCTCAGGTACCACTACAGCCCTCAGGTACAACTGCAGCCCTCGGGTACCACTACAGCCCTTGGGTACCACTACAGCCCTCGGGTACCACTACAGCCCTTAGGTACCACTACAGCCCTCAGGTACACTACAGCCCTCGGGTACCGCACAGCCCTCGGGTACCACTACAGCCCTTGGGTACCACTACAGCCCTTGGGTACCACTACAGCCCTCGGGTACCACTACAGCCCTCAGGTACCACTACAGCCCCTCAGGTACCACTACAGCCCTGGTACAACTGCAGCCCTTGGGTACACCACTACAGCCCTCAGGTACCACCTTCCCAGCCTTAGGTACCACTACAGCCCTCAAGGTACACTACAGCCCTCAGGTACCACTACAGCCCTCAGGTACCACTACAGCCCTTGGAGTACCACTACAGCCCTTGGTATCACTACAGCCCTCAGGTACCACTACAGCCCTCAGGTACCACTACAGCCCTCAGGTACCACTACAGCCCTTAGGTACCACTACAGCCCTCAGGTACCACTACAGCCCTTGGGTACCACAGCAGCCCTCAGGTACACCACAACAGCCCTCAGGTACCACTACAGCCCTTGGGTACAACAGCCCTCAGGTACCACTACAGCCCTCAGGTCCCACTACAGCCTCAGGTACCACAACAGCCCTCGAGGCGCACTACAGCCCGCAGGTACCACAGCAGCCCTCGGGTACCACAACAGCCCTCAGGTACCACAGCAGCCCTCAGGTACCACTACAGCCCTTGGGTACCACTACAGCCCTCAGGTACCACAACAGCTCTCAGGAACCACTACAGCCCTCAGGTACCACTACAGCCCTTGGGTACCACAACAGCCCTCAGGTACCACAACAGCCCTCAGGTACCACAACAGCTCTCAGGTACCACACAGCCTTAGGTACCACTACAGCCCTTGGGCACCCACACAGCCCTCAGGTACCACAACAGCCCTCAGGTACCACACCTAGCCCTTGGAGTACCACTACAGCCCTCAGGTACCACTACAGCCCTTAGGTACCACTACAGCCCTCAGGTACCACAACAGCCCTCGGAAGGTACCACTACAGCCCTCAGGTACCGCTTGGCCCTCAGGTACCACTACAGCCCTTGGGTACCACAACAGCCCTCGGGTACCACTACAGCCCTTGGGTACCACTACAGCCCTCGAGGTACCACAGCAGCCCTCAGGTACCACTACAGCCCTTGGGTACCACAACAGCCCTCAGGTACCACAGCCCTCAGGTACCACTACAGCCCTCAGGTACCACAACAGCCTCAGGTACCACACTACAGCCCTTAGGTACCACTACACCCCTCAGGTACCACTACAGCCTCGGGAACACCACTACAGCCCTCAGGTACCACAACAGCCCTCGAGGTACCACACTACAGCCCTTAGGTACCACAACAGCCTCAGGTACCACTACAGCCCTCAGGTACCACAACAGCCACAGGTCCCACTACAGCCCTCAGGTCCCACTACAGCCCTTGGGTACCTACAGCCCTCGAGAATTGCCACGCACACTACAGTCTTCAGGTCCACTACAGCCCTCGGGTACCACTACAGCCCTCAGGTACCACTACAGCGCTTGGGTACCACTACAGCCCACTTGGGTACCACTACAGCCCTCGGGTCCCACTACAGCCCTTGGGTACCACAACAGCCCTCAGGTACCTACAGCCCTCGGGCCCCACTACAGCGCTTGGGTACCACAACAGCCCTCGGTACCACTACAGCGCATGGGTACCACTACAGCGCTGGTACCACAACAGCCCTCGAATTTTCACAGCCCTCGGGTACCACACTGGCCCTTGGGTACCACTACAGCCCTCAGGTACCACTACAGCGCTTGGGTACCACTACAGCGCTTGGGTACCACAGCAGCCCTCGGGTACCACTACAGCCCTCAGGTACCACTACAGCCCTCAGGTACCACAACAGCCCTCAGGTACCACTACAGCCCTTGGGTACCACTACAGCTCTCGGTACCACAATAGCCCTCGGGTACCACTACAGCCCTCAGGTACCACTACAGCCCTTGGGTACCACAGCCCATGGGTATCACTACAGCCCTTGGGTACCACTAGAGCCATTGGGTACCACAACAGCCCTCAGGTACCACAGCCCTCAGGTTCACTACAGCCCTTGGGTACCACAACAGCCTGGTACCACAACCCTCGGTGCCACACACTACAGCCCTTAGGTACCACTACAGCCCTCGGTACCACTACAGCCCTTGGGTACCACTACAGTCGCTCCCAGGTACCACTACCTGCCCTTGGGTACCACTACAGCCCTCAGGTGCCACTACAGCCCTTGGGTACCACTACAGCCCTCAGATTCCACTACAGCCCTCAGGTACCACTACAGCCCTTGGGTATCACTACAACCCTTGGTACCACTACAGCCCTTGGGTATCACTACAGCCCTTGGGTACCACTACAGCCCTTGGGTATCACTACAGCCCTTGGGTACCACTACAGCCCTTGGGTATCACTGGCCTTGGGTACCACTACAGCCCTCGGGCACCACTACAGCCCTCGGGTGGTACCACTACAGCCCTCGGGTCCCACTACAGCCCTCGGGTCCCACTACAGCCCTCAGGTCCCACTACAGCCCTTGGGTACCACTACAGCCCTCGAGGTACCACTACAGCCCTCAGGCCCCACTACAGCCCTCGGGTACCACTACAGCCCTCGAGGTACCACTACAGCCCTCGGTCCCACCAGCCCTCAGGCCCCTACAACCCTCGGGTACCACTACAGCCCTCGGGTACCACTACAGCCCTCGGGTCCCACTACAGCCCTCGGGTCCCACTACAGCCCTCGGGTCCCACTACAGCCCTCAGGTCCCACTACAGCCCTTGGGTACCACTACAGTCCCG
Source organism: Homarus americanus (assembly GCF_018991925.1). NCBI lineage: Eukaryota > Metazoa > Arthropoda > Malacostraca > Decapoda > Nephropidae > Homarus > Homarus americanus. The sequence continues at coordinate 7,532,192 of NW_024738300.1, read as the reverse complement.
CGGTACCACTACAGCCCTTGGTACCACTAGCCCTCAGGTCCCACAGCCCTCAGGTCCCACTACAGCCCTCGGTACCACTACAGCCCTCAGGTGCCACTACAGCCCTCAGGTCCCACTACAGCCCTCAGGTACCACTACAGCCCTCGGGTCCCACTACAGCCCTCAGGTACCACTACAGCCCTCAGGTACCACCAGCCCTCGGGTACCACTACAGCCCTTGGGTACCACTACAGCCCTCGGGTACCACTACAGCCCTTAGGTATCACTACAGCCCTGGTACACTACAGCCCTTGGGTACCACACAGCCCTCGGGTACCACTACAGCCCTTAGGTACCACTACAGCCCTTGGGTCCACTACAGCCCTCGGGTACCACTACAGCCCTCAGGTACCACTACAGCCCTTCAGGTACCACTACAGCCCTGGTCCACTGCAGCCCTGGGTCCCACTACAGCCCTCAGGTACCACCACCCAGCCTTGGGTACCACTACAGCCCTCAGGTACACTACAGCCCTCGGGTACCACTACAGCCCTCAGGTACCACTACAGCCCTTGGGGTACCACTACAGCCCTTGGTATCACTACAGCCCTCAGGTACCACTACAGCCCTCAGGTACCACTACAGCCCTCAGGTACCACTACAGCCCTTAGGTACCACTACAGCCCTCAGGTACCACTACAGCCCTCGGGTACCACTACAGCCCTCAGGTCACCACCAGCCCTCAGGTACCACTACAGCCCTTGGGTACAACAGCCCTCGGGTACCACTACAGCCCTCGGGTCCCACTACAGCCTCAGGTACCACAACAGCCTCGAGGCGCACTACAGCCCTCAGGTACCACTGCAGCCCTCGGGTACCACTACAGCCCTCAGGTACCACTGCAGCCCTCAGGTACCACTACAGCCCTTGGGTACCACTACAGCCCTCAGGTACCACAACAGCCCTCAGGTACCACTACAGCCCTAGGTACCACTACAGCCCTTGGGTACCACTACAGCCCTCAGGTACCACAACAGCCCTCGGGTACCACAACAGCTCTCAGGTACCACACAGCCTTGGGTACCACTACAGCCCTTGGGTACCACACAGCCCTCGGGTACCACTACAGCCCTGGTACCACACAGCCCTTGGTCCACTACAGCCCTCAGGTACCACTACAGCCCTTAGGTACCACTACAGCCCTCGGGTACCACAACAGCCCTCGGAGGTACCACTACAGCCCTCAGGTACCACTGGCCCTCAGGTACCACTACAGCCCTTGGGTACCACACAGCCCTCGGGTACCACTACAGCCCTTGGGTACCACTACAGCCCTCGGTACCACAGCAGCCCTCAGGTACCACTACAGCCCTTGGGTACCACTACAGCCCTCAGGTACCACAGCCCTCAGGTACCACTACAGCCCTCAGGTACCACAACAGCCTCAGGTACCACCTACAGCCCTTGGTACCACTACAGCCCTCAGGTACCACTACAGCCTCGGGTACCACTACAGCCCTCAGGTACCACAACAGCCCTCGGGTACCACCTACAGCCCTTGGGTACCACTACAGCCTCAGGTACCACTACAGCCCTCGGGTACCACAACAGCCCCAGGTACCACTACAGCCCTCA
>NW_024738300.1:7511868-7529368 GCF_018991925.1 Homarus americanus | reverse complement strand
AGGTGGCCTGAAGTCTTAGACAGTGTCACATTCACTGATAAAGTGTTCAAGTGTATGCTTTAGAGGTTTATCACAAAGTTTACATGCTGAGTGTTCCGGTATGGGTACAGCGTTACTAACTTGCCAGATGTGTCTGTATCCTAGCCTAATTCTGGGCACGACTACATCACATTGTCTGGTTCTGTCCTTATGCTGGCCATACCGGTACCTCTTATCACAAAATTTGTCATATTTACTAATGCTACAACTGCCAGGTCTCTGCATTTCTCACTTCTAGATCAGAGTACATGATTCTGACTTGAATGTTTTTAAGTACAGCATTGGACAGGCCAAGGTCACGGTCAACATTTCCTCTCTCACATGCCTCATTGGCCAGTCTATCAGCACAGTCATGATACCTAATTCCAACATGGGACGGAATCCACACAGTTATCACATTTCTTTTAATATCACATACAACTTTAGACATAGAACCTGACGGGCTGTTCATTGATTTCAAAGCACTTTGAGAGTCACAGAATATCACCCCACCTCCATTTTCTTTAAGGTAGTCTGTGGCTAAGTAGATTCCCATTAGCTCAGTGTGTTGTGCTGCCCCAGTTGTTCAGTCTTTGCCTGTTTGACACTATCATCTCCTTTTCTTTATATATTACAATTGCACAGCCTGTTCTACCTGTGTTTGTCTACACAGAACCTTCAGTAAAAGCATAACATTCGCTTGAGTTAATACTCTCTATGTGTCTGTTAATAGTTTCTAGTGTGACACATCTCACCGCATCGGTGTTTAACATTTGCTTACTACCAACAGGAGTGTAACTAATAGGAACTGATATATCTAGCCAAGGAGGACTGGCATTAATGGGTTCGTCTGGTAGAGAGTCTTTTGTGGAAGGTTGGCGAGAGTCGGGATTACTTAGATAGAACATCAACTCAGTTTGAGCTGTAGTTTGGGGACCATTGTTCGTTCTTCAAAAGTTTGACACAAAACATGGTATTAAGTAGAGCTATCCTGGTAGATTTGTGGCATCCTAGGGCGATGGGGATGGGTCCATTTTGTGGAGGAAGAGTTAGAGGGAGGGAAAGTAGGAGAGAAGGTGGAGGATAAAGAGAGAGAGAGGGAGGAGGAGGAGGAGGAGTGAGCAAGGGGTTGTGTTAGTATTAAGTTACTAAGTTGATCAGTAGACAGGCTGGCTAGTCCTCACTCCCTCCCTCCCTCAGTGTAGAGTAGGCCGCGTCCCCTCCTATAATAATAACAATAATAATAACGTGTGTGTGTGTGTGTGTGTGTGTGTGTGACTCAGCTTCAGAAAAACAAACTCATTAATCGCCCTCAGGATTTGTATGACGATACGAGTTACATCAACATAAACAGTTTTATTGAAGGTTAATACAGGAGTTTAGTGTTGCCATAAGTTTAGTATTTTAGGTCCATTAGATACACTGTAAGCCTCTTTGGTATTTTTGGTGAATTTTAGGGGGGTCCTGATATATTTTTGGAGGGGTCCTGGTAGTTTTTTGGGGGGTCCTGGTATTATCGGGGAATCCAACCCAGGTCATCAGGTCTGGCTGTGGCGTCAACTTGTGGGGCCACACATTAACATTAATTTTCTCATATAATTTAGTTGTATTTGGACATATAAATCCCCTAAACTGTTTTTTTTATGTCTAAACCAAATTACTCAATAGTTTGGTTTGTTTTCTTATACATTTTTGGTAGTTCGGTAATTTGGTCTGCCTGTTAGGTTGAGGATAATGTTACTATATCAGGGTCATTAGTATCTTGGTGTTAGAGACGGAATTACTTTGTTATTTAGTGTTTTGTCGACGTTATAGCAAGAACGTTGTGATGTATAATGTTTGTCGCTTCCTATGGCAGAGGATAACGTTACGATAACATTTAACGACTTTGAGGATCTTACCTGCTTTAACCTAACCTAACCTAACCTAACCTAACCTTAACAAAAGAACATAAGAAAGGAGGAAACTGCAGCGAACCTATTGACCCATACTGGGCAGTCCCATTTACACCCAACCCCTATTGCTCATATATCCATCCAACCTATGTTCGAAGCTATCCTGCGTATTCGAGTTAATGATGATGTTTGGTAACTTGTTCCACTCGTCCACTACTCTATTTCCAAACCAATGTTTACCTATCTCGCGCTTAAATCTAAATTCGTATAATTTAAAACCATTGTTACGAGTTCGCTCCTGGTTGGATAGTTTGAGTACCTTTGTAATGTCACCTTTATTTATCCATTACTTCCATTTATACACCTCTATCATATCGCCCCTCACTCTACGTCTCTCGAGGGAGTGCAAATTAAGATGCTTTAACCTGTCTCTGTACTCAAGGTTCCTAATGCCCAGGATTAGTCTTGTCATTCTCCTCTGAATTCTTTCTAGTGATTCTATATCCATGCTGTAGTACGCGGTGACCAGAGCTGAACTGCGTAATCCAAGTGAGGTCTCACAAGCGCAAAATATAGATCTAGGATGACCTCGCTAGTCTTGTAACTAACACTCCTTTGTATGAACCCAAGTACTTTATTAGCCTTGTTTCGAGCAAATACACACTGTTGACTTAGTTTACCACCAAGATTGTAACGTTCCGATTACTTTGGGTATGTTAGGTTAACTTAGGTATGCGTGTAGGTTTAGTTAACTTTGTTGATGTTAACTTGATTCGGTTTGGTTTGATTCGCGAGTCTGATAAATATTCAGTGACCGTGTGTGTGTGTGTGGAGGGGGGGGGGGCTGCTTATCACGTGTAAGACGCCTCACCAGTCACCAGGAACCCCCACAGGTGCAGTAGACACACGCACACACACACTCACAAGCAGCAGTGACATATCAGCCCGGACATGTGGTAGCCACGAGGCACAGAGCGGATCATCTGAAGATTAGGCACCCCAGCTTATTTCACCTTATTAAACACACTAATACTAACCTAACCTAACCTAACCTAACCCCCTTACGCATCATTGAGGTGTTTAATCATCAGGTGAAGGAAGCTTGGGGGGTGTCGGGGGTGCCTAATCTTCATGACACTCCACCAAGCTGAAGGTGAAGAAGTCTCTGGTTAACAGGTGATCCGTTTAGCCGTACTGGGACCAACGGTGCTAATACGAGTGGCAGGTGGAGCAGCGTCATGCACAACCTCACCTTATTGGGGGACACATTGACCAGGTGTAGTGGATCAACGGAGTGAAGTATCTCTACCCTAGTGTATTTCACCTGAAGATTAACCACCCTAACGTTCTTTAGGGGGACGTGGTTAGGGTAGGTTAAGTTACCTACCCACCCACCCACCCACCCACCCACCCATCCACCCACCCACCCATCCACCCACCCACCCATCCACCCATCTAAACTATTTTAAATTGTCCTCAAAGAAAATAATGCCTCGTTTTTCAATAGATTACAGCCATAGTGTACGGGGTAACCTGAGGCTGAGGGAAACATACTGTATAATGTTAAGCGTATTCTGGATTGTATTCCGTGAGGATAGTTAGCCACTGCAGTTAACTAGTTTATTTTATTTTTTTTACAATATGCCCCGCCATAGTTAACCACGATGCAGTTTGCCATAGTTAACACGATGCGTTTTCTACGATGTTTGCCATAGTTTACCACGATGGTTTGCCATAGTTCACCCGATGCAGTTTGCCATAGTTTACCACGATGCAGTTTGCCATAGTTTACACGATGCAGTTTGCCATAGTTCACGATGCAGTTTGCCATAGTTCACCACGATGCAGTTTGCCATAGTTTACAGACCACGACGCAGTTTGCCATAGTGCAGTTTGCCATAGTTCACCACGATGCAGCAGTTTGCCATAGTTTACCACGATGCCGGTTGTTCCACGATGCAGTTTGCCATAGTTTCACGATGCAGTTTGCCATAGTTTACCACGATGCAGTTTGCCATAGTTTAACACGATGCAGTTTGCCATAGTTCACCACGATGCAGTTTGCTAGTTTACCACGATGCAGTTTGCCATAGTTCACCACGATGCAGTTTGCCATAGTTTAACACGATGCAGTTTTGCCATAGTTAACCACGATGCAGTTTATATAGTTTACCACGATGCAGTTTGCCATAGTTTTACACATATAGCACGATGCAGTTTCTACGATGCAGTTTGCCATAGTTTAACACGATGCAGTTTGCCATAGTTCACCACGATGAGTTTGCCAGTTTACCACGACCAGAGTTTACACGATGCAGTTTTATAGTTTTTTGCCATAGTTTACCACGACGCAGTTTTTAGCAGGTTCACCACGATGTTTGCCATAGTTTAACACCAGTTTGCCATAGTTCACCACGATGCAGTTTGCCATAGTTCTACGATGCAGTTTGCTGCGATACGATGCAGTTTGGTTCACCACGATGCAGTTTAGTTTACCACGATGCAGTTTGTTCCATAGTTTAACACGATGCAGTTTGCCATAGTTTACCACGACGCAGTTTGCCATAGTTTAACACGATGCAGTTTGCCATAGTTTACCACGATGCAGTTTGCCATAGTTTACCACGATGCAGTTTGCCATAGTTTAACACGATGCAGTTTGCCATAGTTTAACACGATGCAGTTTGCCATAGTTCACCACGATGCAGTTTGCCATAGTTTACCACGATGCAGTTTGCCATAGTTTACCACGACGCAGTTTGCCATAATTTACCACGATGCAGTTTGCCATAGTTTACCACCACTCAATTTGCCATAATTTACCACGACGAAGTTTGCCAAGATGACTTAAGTGGGACATAGCCATGGTATTGAGTGTAAGAGGGACATATAAACCAAAATGTACAGTAAGGTTGCCTCCCCAGCCAGCCAGCCAGCATCCCACAACACTATCTATATGTGTGTACTGTAGCGTTATACCCGCCTGTAGAGATTTATTCATAGACAATAAATCTTGTTTTAGTGTGTTCGTTGTCTTCACCAGAGCTCACAAGGTTGTTAATTTGACAACCTGTTTAATAATAGTCTCTTATGAGTAGGATGAGGGAAGGGGAGGAGGATGAGGGAGAGAAGGGAGGCCAGGTTCTACAAAAAATCCTCTAGACTTGACCTATACGTGTTGTCATATCACCTAAAACACGTACGTATCTAGTTCAGTATGTAGTGTTGTTTGTTTTCACGCGGACAGGATAGCCCCTAAGATAACATTATGGTGTCCTGGGGTAACACGATCACTGAGGTAACCTGACGGGAGACGACAGTAACTTTTTCTTTTCGATAATTGTTATCCAGTGTATTCGGTGACCTGTTCTATTATGTATACTTGTTCTATATCTCCTCTATGTATACCTGCTCTATGTATAACTGCTCTATATGTATACCTGTGCTATGTATAACTGCTCTATATGTTTACCTGCTGTATATGTATATCTGTGCTATGTATACCTACTCTATATGTATGCTTGCTCTGTATACCTACTATGTATACCTGATCTATGTATACATGGTCTATTTTTGTATTTTCTGCATCAATGTTAACTTATATGGCGAGTTTAGTGTGTGTGTGTGTGTGTGTGTGTGTGTGTGTGTGTGTGTGTGTGTGTGTGTGTGTGTGTGTGTGTGTGTGTGTTGATCTATCCCTCAGTCTGTTTATATGGCGATTGTACACCTATCTATCTATCATCCATCCATCGATCGTGTGGTGTGGTGTGGTAGAGAGGGGGTGGGGGTAGTGGTGGGCGTCATAAGGGTAAATGAGTTTATCCTGGCAGACTCCTGTGGGTGTCCGTGTCTATTGGTTAGGTTAGGTTGGGTTTAGGTTATGCTAGGTCGGGTTATGTTATGTTAGGTTTAGTTTAGGTTAGGTTTAGTTTAGGTAGGGTAGGTTTAGGTTAGGTTAGGTTAGGTTTAAGTTAGGTTTGCGAATTATTCACCACTTTATGGTTCATGCAAAGACGAACGTGAAAGTTGGATCGTTAGTCCGAGAAAAGGTTGTATAATATGGTGTGGACTTTTGGCGACGTTGAATTTTTCAGAAGTGATAGAACTTGACCTATGGAAGTAAATTGGATATAGGGCCATTTAAAAAACATTCAATATGGGTGTCATTTCCAAGATAGCCGCCGCACAGTGCATGAGGTATTCTAATTATGCTTCACAAACATGTAATTGTTTTGAGAATCATAAAAGATAAGTTAAACGATACAAAAGATTAAAAAATACTAATTATTTGAGATTAATATTATTATTTTATGATAATTTATGATTATGATTCTCATTAATCAAGTATATCTAAATCATAATGGATTATTTTATGAGCATAAGTTATTAAGGTAGTCGATACAATGGATTATTAATGTTCTTATAAATCAAATAACGTTCATAAGACTGTCTCAATTGTTTTATTTACATGATGAAAATTATAAGGTGGTAACGAATTCATGACCTCAACTGTACACACGACACGAGTATCAGACAAAAGTTTCTAGTCTCCCAACTTTTGTCAGCTAATGCCGATCACAGTCCACCACTACATCTACACGTGCTGGTACATTCTACTTCTGCCTTTACACACTTGCAGTCCCTTCTGTGGCCCTTTTCTGGTTGATATCCACATGATCAAATTAACTTCTGAATTGACTTTGTTGCTTCTCCGATGTGACCCATGAGGCCTCAGTAGGCTGGAGAAGGTAAAGCAGGATCGAGTGGCCCCAACAATAACCAGCTTAGAGTGTTCAACTACAGCTGCATATGTTGGTGCTATACTTCTTCATCTTCTGGTAAACAGGTCCTTCCGTGCCCCATTGACAGTAAACAGGTCCTTCCGTGCCCCATTGACAGTAAACAGGTCCTTCCGTGCCCCATTGACAGTAAACAGGTCCTTCCGTGCCCCATTGACAGTAAACAGGTCCTTCCGTACCCCATTGACAGTAAACAGGTCCTTCCGTGCCCCATTGACAGTAAACAGGACCTTCCGTGCCTCATTGACAGTAAACAGATCCTTCCGTGCCCCATTGACAGTAAACAGGACCTTCCGTGCCTCATTGACAGTAAACAGATCCTTCCGTGCCTCATTGACAGTCATACAAGTGCCCGTTCTGTCGCACATTAAGCCGACAAAGTGCTCTATGGCAGACAAAATCACTTCCACTTTGTCTCAGTACCAAGAATGCTGTATTGACCTAATCTCGAGCTTTCTATGTCGTCCATGCAATGTGTTTGTCTCTGCCTGCATAAAAGTTGTTTGGTCACATCCCGTAAAGGCGTGAAATGCAGTAAATTATCTTGATTTTGCAGGTCCAATTTTTCCAACAACATCATGGACAGGTACAGTACATATCTGGAAATCTTGCCAGTTCCTAACGCAATCCAAAGCTCGCTGAGGCCCAGATGTTGAAGCATGGAAACGGCTATGACGATCACTTCTCTGTTTACAGTACTAAGCATGATTTTCGTGTATCAGTGTTTTGCACATTCCACTTCATGAAGGAGAAGTCTACTATATGTTTCTTCGTGTGAATATGGAGACAAATTGCTGGTATCCCTGTCTAGGCTGTAGAGAACATTCTTTCCCTGCGTTGAGACTACTTACTTGTCTCCAGAACGTAATGTCTTGGACAGACCTGCTAGAAAATGATAAAGCTTTGCATTATTTCCCTCTTCCTTGAGAAATGCATTCCAGTTTCCAGGAATCTTGTTGTCTGGGTGAGCTCGCCTTCAGACACCTCTCCTTCTTCTTCTCCTGATACATTATTTCGAGCCACCAGAGCTATATTCATCCCAGATGAGGTCAAGCCTCTTGCTCTCATTCTGCAGCTGTCACATCGAGTATTTCATAAAAACATTTTCTCCATATTTAAGAAAAGTTTTACAAGCACCTGGTTTTAAAAAGTTCACAGCAACAGCTCCACGAGAAGCAGAACTTGGCCATCATGAGGTACTTGAAGGTTTATCACCAAGCTTTCCATGATTTACGCAAGATCAGATTTTTATACCTGATCGTAACTCTCATATTTGGGAGAATGGACGACTGGTTTTCATGACATCAAAACTCATCAAGACTATCACCCCGAGCCTGGCAATACACGTAGAGCTGTGAGAAGAGACCACAGTTTTTCTTAAGTGAGTCAATATTTGGCTTATCCTTTGATAATTGGATCAAAGAGAAATTTAGTTTTCTTAATGATTCGATCCTCCACAATGCGAGATTCTTTTTTCCAACCTGTCTCACGCCAACAGATCCTAGCGTTCTTCCGTAAATAGATTTCCCATTTATCAATCACAGTAAGCAGTGTTGTTACTTGTTTCTCAAATGTGTTGTGAATACTTTTTAACCTGTTCGTGGTGTTGCATACTGATTGAGTGATGAGTTTCCTATGCAGCGTCAACCTCACCAATCATCCTTGTTATTTCTGGACCATCCATCCAAGTAATTCAGAGCAGTTTTCAGTTAGTCTAATGGTTCCTCCGACCCTTGTGACACTCCTGCTTCGTGAGATTTATGTACTACAAGGCTCCTCTCACTGTGGCTGCTTCCGTTAAAGACTGAGCCTATCACACAGGTGGGCTGGTAGGGAACAGTGTGGACGATCTGAAGCAAAAAACCATGGAACGATTTTTTTAAAGCATGTTTGTACAGCTGGAAAACGCCTTCACACAAAGACTACACGAAAGTTTAATCATCCAACTCATAGCCTAGTAGATCTTTTATCAGAATTCATTCGTGTAATGTTAGAGTTTCAGTATTTTAACACATAATCTACAGTTTATAAAATGGCGGCCATCTTGAAAATGATAGCTATATTGGATTATTTTAAATGGCTCTATATCTATTTTTATTCAGCTAGTAAAAGTTTATATTCTCTGAAAATGTCACAATTGTTTCCTAAAGTGTGCACAATTCATTCACCATTTCCCATTTTCCTGGACTACCTCAAATATTTGGTGTTCGTACAACGTGAAGACCCGGAGTCACGGATGAGGAAATGGTCTCTTCTGTAGTGTGGGAAACATACATACATACATACATACATACATACATACATACAAAATAGAGTGTGTGGAACTCCTCTCCTCAATACAACCTGTTTTTATTAGCTCTCACTCACAAGTACTATCAGGGTGTTGTAATAAACTTGTCCTCATAACGGCAACCAGATACTCAAGTGTTCTTATGTTGGATATTCGTCGTGTGAATGTGTACCTGACTGGTGATGACTGTATCTAACTGGTCATGGGTGTATCTAACAGGTCATGAGTGTATCTAACTGGTCATGACTGTATCTAACTGGTCATGAGTGTATCTAACTGGTCATGAGTGTATCTAACTGGTCATGAGTGTATCTAACTGGTCATGAGTGTATCTAACTGGTCATGAGTGTATCTAACTGGTCATGGGTGTATCTAACTGGTCGTGAGTGTATCTAACTGGTCATGATGTATCTAACTGGTCATGAAATTATCTAACTGGTCATGAGTGTATCTAACTGTTTGTAGGTCATCGTCCAATCGTTTATTACTTCACCACCACCAGTTACCTTCTCCACCACCACCAGTTTTTATTCACCACCACCAGATTACCTTCACTCCACCACCTCCAATTACCTTCACTCATCAACAATTCCTTCACTCCCACCAGTTACCTTCTCCCACCTGCAGTTACCTTCACTACTACCAGTTACCTTCCTCCCACCACCACCATTGGGACTGATACAAATCTCAGTACCATGACCTGTTGCTGAGTACCGTGAGTGTTGCTGAGTACCTGACCTGTTATTGAGTACCATAAGTGTTGCTGAGTACCATGACCTGTTGTTGAGTACCTGAGGTGTTGCTGAGTACCTGACCTGTTGCTGAGTGCATGACCTGTGTGTTAGTACCATGACCTGTTGTTAGTACCATGAGGTGTGCTGGTACCATGACCTGTTGTTGAGGTACCATGAGGTGTTGCTGAGTACCATGACCTGTTGTTGAGTACCATGAGTGTTACTGAGTACCATGACCTGTTGAGTACCATGACCTGTTGTTGAGTACCATGAGGTGTTGCTGAGTACCATGACCTGTTGTTGAGTACCTGAGGTGTTGCTGATACCATGACCTGTTTGTTGGTACCGGCGGTGTTGCTGATACCATGACCTGTTGTTGATACCATGACCTGTTGCTGAGTACCATGACCTGTTGTTGAGTACCATGGGGTGTTGCTGAGTACCGTGACCTGTTGTTGAGTACCATGAGGTGTTTGCTGGTACCGCGACCTGTTGTTGAGTACCATGAGGTGTTGCTGAGTACCATGACCTGTTGTTGGAGTACCGTGAGGTGTTGCTGAGTACCATGACCTGTTGTTGATTCGCAAGGTGTTGCTGGAGTACCATGAGGGTGTTGCTGAGTACCATGACCTGTTGTTAGTACCATGAGGTGTTGCTGATACCATGACCTGTTGTTGAGTACCATGAGGTGTTGCTGAGTACCATGACCTGTTGCTGGTACCGTGGTGTTGCTGATTACCATGACCTGTTGTTGAGTACCAGAGGTGTTGCTGAGTACCATGACCTGTTGTTGAGTACCATGACCTGTTGCTTGAGTACCATGACCTGTTGTTGAGTACCATGAGGTGTTGCTGAGTGACCATGACCTGTTGTTGAGTACCGAGATGTTGCTGGTACCATGACCTGTTGTTGAGTACCATGAGTGTTTGCTGATACCATGACCTGTTGTTGAAGTACCATGAGATTGTTGCTGAGTACTGACTGTTGAGTACCTGAGGGTGTTGCTGAGTACCATGACCTGTTGGTACCATGGTATTGCTGAGTACCATGGTGTTGCTGATGCATGACCTGTTGTTAGTACCATGAGGTGTTGCTGAGTACCGCAGGTGTTTGCTGAGTACCATGACCTGTTGTTGCGTACCATGAGGTGTTGCTGGTACCATGAGGTGTTGCTGAGTACCATGACCTGTTGTTGAGTACCATGAGGTGTGGGGACCTGATTGCCTTCAAAACACACACACACACACACACACACACACACACACACACACACACACCCCGAAATTGTGCCTCATCGTCGACCTCCTCCTCCTCCTCTTCTTCCTCCTCCTCACTATAATCTCCTCCTCCTCCTCCTCTTCTCCTCCCCACCACCTCCCTTCCTCCCAATGTACCTATCACAAAGAGAATAGCAGGAAAGGTAGTGATCTTGCCGGGTACCACAACAGCCCTCAGGTACCACAACATCGCTTGGTTATCCTACAGCCCTTGGGTGCCACCACAGCCCTCGGGTACCACAACAGCCCTCAGTACCACTACAGCCCTTAGGTACCACTACGCCTTAGGGTGCCACTACAGCCTTGAGTACCACTACAGTCCTTGGTGCCACTACAACCCTTGGGTACCACTACAGCCCTTAGGTACCACTTCACAGTCATGGGTACCACTACAACCCTTGGGTACCACTACAGCCCTAGGTACCACAACAGCCCTCGGGTACCACTACAGCCCTTGGGGACACTACAGCCCTCCGGGTACCACAACAGCCCTCAGGTGCTGCCACACAGCCCTTGGGTATCACTACGGTCCTTGGGTACCACAACAGCCCTCAGGTGCCACTACAGCCCTCGGGTACAACTGCAGCCCTTGGGTACCACAACAGCCCTTAGGTACCACTACAGCCTCGGGTACCACAACAGCCCTCAGTTCCACTACAGCCCTTAGGTACAACAGCCCTCGGTACCACTACAGCCTCGGTGCCACAACAGCCCCTCGGTTTCCACAGCCCTTGGGTACCACAACAGCCCTCGGTACCACAACAGCCCTCAGGTACCACAACAGCCCTCGGGTACCACACTACAGCCCTTAGGTACCACTACAGCCCTCAGGCTACAGCAGCTCTCCGGAACCACTACAGCCCTCAGGTACCACAACAGCCCTCAGGTACCACTACAGCCCTTGGTACCACGCAGCCCTCAGGTACCACCACAGCAGCCCTCAGGTACCACAACAGCCCTCGGGTGCCACTACAGCTGGGTACCACTACAGCCGCGGTACCACAGCAGCCCTCAGGTACCACAGCAGCCCTCGGGTACCACAACAGCTCTCGGGTACCACTACAGCCTCGGGTACCACTACAGCCCTTGGTGCCACCACAGCCTCAGGGTACCACAACAGCCTCGGGTACCACTACAGCCCTTGGGTACCACTACAGCCCTCAGGTACCACTACACCCCGGTACCACAGCCCTCAGGTACCACAACAGCCCTCAGGTACCACTACAGCCCTCAGGTACCACAACAGCCCTCGGTACCACCTACAGCCCTCCAGTACCATGGCAGCCCTCAGGTACCACACTACAGCCCTTAGGTACCACTACAGCCCTCAGGTACCACAACAGCCCTCAGGTACCACACAGCCCTTGGGTACCACAACAGCCCTCAGGTACCACAACAGCCCTCGGGTACCACTACAGCCCTCGGGTGCCACAACAGCCCTCAGGTACCACTACAGCCCTTGGGTGCCTCAACAGCCCCTCGGTACCACTACAGCCCTTGGTACCACTACAGCCCTCAGGTACCACAGCAGCCCTCAGGTACCACTACAGCCCTTGGGTACCACAACAGCCCTCAGGTACCACCAGCCCTCAGGTACCACTACAGCCCTCAGGTACCACAACAGCCTCAGGTACCACTACGGCCTTGGGTACCACTACACCCCTCAGGTACCACTACAGCCCTCAGGTACCACTGCAGCCCTCAGGTGCCACAACAGCCCTCGTGCCACTGCAGCCCTTGGGTACCACAACAGCCCTCGGTGCCACTACAGCCCTCGGGTACCTGGCAGCCCTCCGGTACCACAGCCTCAGGTCACTGCAGCCCTTGGGTGCCACTACAGCCCTCAGGTGCCACTACAGTCCTCGGGTCCCCTACAGCCCTCAGGTACCACTACAGCCCTCAGGTGCCACTACAGCCCTTGGGGTACCACTACAGCCCTCGGGTCCCACACGGCCCTTGGGTACCACAACAGCCCTCGGGCCACACAGCCCTCGGGTACCACTAGCCCTAGGTACCACAGCTCTCGGGTACCACTACAGCCCTCGGGTACCACACGCCCTCAGGTACCACTACAGCCCTCAGGTACCACTACAGCGCTTGGGTGCCACTAGCCCTCAGGTACCACTACAGCCCTTGGGTACCACCAGCCCTCAGGTACCACAACAGCCCTCGGGTACCACAACAGCCCTCGGTACCACTACGGCCCTTGGGTACCACCAGCCCTCAGGTACCACAACAGCCCTCGGGTACCACAACAGCCTCCCGTTACCACTACAGCGCAGGCTTTACCAGCTACACTTGGTACCACTACAGCCCTCAGGTGCCACTACAGCCTAGGGTACCACTACAGCCCTCGGTGCCACTACAGCCTCGGGTACCACAACAGCCCTCAGGTACCACTACAGCCCTCGGGTACCACTACAGCCCTTGGGTACCACTACAGCCCTCAGTGCCACTACAGCCCTTTGGTACCACAACAGCCCTCAGGTACCACAGCAGCCCTCGGGTACCACTACAGCCCTCAGGTACCACTACAGCCCTCAGGTACCACAACAGCCCTCGGGTGCCACTACAGCGCATAGGTGCCACTACAGCGCGTTACCATGGCAGCCCTCGGGTACCACTACAGCCCTCGGGTACCACTACAGCCCTTGGGTACCACTACAGCCCTCGGGTACCACTACAGCCCTCAGGTACCACAACAGCCCTCGGGTACCACTGCAGCGCTTCAGGTACCACTGCGCTTGGGTACCACAACAGCCCTCAGGTACCACTACAGCCCTCGGGTGCCACTACAGCCCTCAGGTACTTCAACAGCCCTCGGGTACCACTACAGCCCTTGTTTCCACTACAGCTCTCGGGTACCACAATAGCCCTCAGGTACCACTACAGCCCTCAGGTACCACCTCAGCCCTTGGGTATCACTACAGCCATAGGTATCACTGCAACCCTTGGGTACCACTAGAGGCCTTGGGTACCCGCAGCCCTCGGTTACCACAACAGCCCTCAGGTACCACTACAGCCCTTGGGTACCACAACAGCTCTCAGGTACCACATGGCAGCCCTCGGTACCACTACAGCCCTTGGGTACCACTACAGCCCTCAGGTGCCACTACAGCCCTTGGGTGCCACTGCAGCCTCAGGTGCCACTACAGTCCTTGGGCACCACTACAGCCCTCAGGTACCACTACAGCCCTCGGGTACCACTACAACCCTTGGGTATCACTACAGCCCTCGGGTACCACTACAGCCCTTGGGTATCACTACAGCCCTTGGGTACCACTACAGCCCTTGGGTATCATTACAGCCCTTGGGTATCACTACAGCCCCGGTACCACTACAGCCCTCAGGTACCACTACAGCCCTCGGGTACCACTACAGCCCTCGGGTCCCCACTACAGCCCTTCCAGGTCCCACTACAGCCTCAGGTCCCCTGCAGCCTCAGGTACCACTACAGCCCTCAGGGTGCCCTACGGCCCTCAGGCTCACACGGCCCTCAGGTACCACTACAGCCCTCGTGCCACTACAGCCCTCGGTTCCCACTACAGCCCTCGGCCCCCACTACAGCCTCCGGTACCACTACAGCCCTCCAGGTACCACTGCAGCCCTCAGGTCCCTGCAGCCCTCCGGGTCCCCACTGCAGCCTCGGGTCCCTACAGCCCTTCCCGGGTCCCACTACAGCCCATTGGGTGCCACCACACAGCCTTGGGTCCCTGCAGCCCTTGGGTACCACTACAGCCCTCGGGTGCCACTACAGCCTCGGTCCCCTACAGCCCCTCGGTGCCACTACAGCCCTCGGGTACCACTACAGCCCTCGGGCCCCACTACAACCCTCAGGTGCCTACAGCCCTCAGTTTTTCACAGCCCTCAGGTGCCACTACAGCCCTCGAGTCCCCTACAGCCCTCAGGTACCACCTACCCCCTTCAGGTCCACTACACTGCCCTCGGGTCCCCACTACAGCCCTCGGGTCCCACTACAGCCCTCAGGTGCCACTGCAGCCCTCGGGTACCACTACAGCCCTCAGGCCTACACTGCAGCCCTCAGGTACCACCACTGCCCTCAGGTGCACCACACAGCCCTCCGGGCCCCCTACAGCCCTCAGGTATTTTTAGCCCTCGGGTACCACTACGGCCCTCGGGTACCCTGCAGCCCTCGGGTCCCACTACAGCCCTCGGGTCCCACTACAGCCCTCGGGTCCCACTTCAGCCCTCGGGTCCCACTACAGCCCTCGGTTTTGTACTCCCAGGTACCACTACAGCCCTCGGGTACCACTACAGCCCTCGGGTCCCACTACAGCCCTCGGGTCCCACTGCAGCCCTCAGTTCCACTGGCCTCGGGTGTCTACAGCCCTCAGGTCCCACTACAGCCCCAGGTGCCACTGCAGCCCTGGGTACCACTACAGCCCTTGGGTCCCTACTACAGCCCTCGGTGCCACTACAGCCTCAGGTCCCTACGGCCTCGGGGGTACCACTGCAGCCCTCGGGTCCCCCAGCCCTCAGGTACCACTACAGCCTCAGGTCCCTGCAGCCTTTGGTCCCAGTCAGCCTCAGTATTCACAGCCCTCGGGTACCACTACAGCCCTCTAGGTACCACTACAGCCCTCGGGTGCCACAACAGCCCTCAGGTACCACCACAGCGCATGGGTGCCACTACAGCTGGGTGCCACAGCAGCCCTCGGGTGCCACTACAGCCTCGGGTACCACTACAGCCCTTGGGTGCCTACAGCCTCAGGTACCACTACAGCCCTCAGGTACCACAACAGCCCTCCGGGTGCCACTACAGCCTTGGGGTGCCACTACAGCGCTTGGGTACCACAGCAGCCCTCAGGTGCCACTACGGCCTCGGGTACCACTACGGCCCTCGGGTACCACAGCCCTCAGGTGCCACTACAGCCTTGGTGCCACTACAGCTCTCAGGGTACCACAATAGCCCTCAGGTACCACTACAGCCCTCGGGTACCACTACAGCCCTTGGGTATCTGCCAAGCCCTTGGGTATCACTGCAACCCTTGGTGCCACTAGAGCCCTTGGTACCGCTACAGCCCTCAGGTACCACAACAGCCCTCGGGTACCACTCATGCCTTGGGTACCACAACAGCTCTCGGTACCACAACAGCCTCAGTTTTCCACTATAGCCCTTGGGTACCACTACAGCCCTCAGGTGCCACCAGCGCTTGGTACCACAGAGTCGTTGGTACCACTACAGCCTTGGGTGCCACTACGGCCTCAAGGTACCACTTCAGTCGTTAGGTGCCACTACGGCCTCATGTGCTACAGCCTCAGGGTACCACTACAACCTTGGGTGTCACTGCAGCCTCGGGTGCCACTGTTTGGGTTTACAGCCCTTGGGTATACTACAGCCCTTGGGTATCACTACAGCCCTTGGGTATCACACCACAGCCCTTGGGTGCCACTGCAGCCCTCAGGTACCACTGCAGCCCTCGGGGTGCCACACGGCCCTCGGGTCCCCACTACAGCCCTCGGGTCCCACTACATCCTCGGGTCCTACTGGCCTCGGGTACCACTGCAGCCCTCGGGTACCACTACAGCCCTGGGCCCCACTGCAGCCTCGGTACTTCAGCCCTCGGTACACCAGCCTCGGTTCCCCTACAGCCCTCGGGTCCCATGCCCTCGGGTCACTACAGCCCTCGGGAACCACTACCACAGCCCTCTGGTGCCACTGCAGCCTCGGGTCCCCTGCAGCCCTCGGGTCCCACACCACAGCCCTCCATTTTTACAGCCCTCCGGGTCCCACTCAGCCTCGGGTGCCACTACGGCCTCGGGTCCCTACGGCCCTCGGGTACCACCAGCCCTCAGGTCCCACTACAGCCCCTCGGGTGCCACTGCAGCCCTCGGGTCCCACCTACAGCCCTCAGGTGCCACCAGCTCCGGGTCCCCACTACAGCCTTCGGGTCCCACCGGCCCTCGGGTCCCCGACTACAGCCCTCGGGTGCCACTACAGCCCTCGCGGGTACCACTTTCACAGCCCTCAGGTACCACAACAGCCTCGGGTGCCACTACAGCTGCATGGGTACCACTACAGCGCTTGGGGTGCCACAACAGCCCTCGGGTACCACTGCCTTTCGGGTACCTACGCCTCAGGTACCACTACAGCCCTTAGGTACCACTCAGCCTCGGGTACCACTCAGCCCTCGGGTTTTAACAGCCTCGGTACCACTACAGCGCTTGGGTACCTCTCAGCGTTGGGTGCCTGGAACCCTCAGGTACCTCAGCCCTCGGGTACCACTACAGCCTCGGGTACCACAGCAGCCTCGGGTGCCACTGCAGCCCTTGGGTGCCACTACGGCTCTCAGGTACCACAATAGCCTCAGGTACCACTACAGCCTCATTGGGTACCACTAGCCCTTGGGTATCACTACAGCCCATGTGTACGCTACAGCCTTTGGGTGCCACTAGAGCCCTTGGGTACCACAGCAGCCCTCGGGTACCACAACAGCCCTCGGTACCACAACAGCCGTAACTTCTA
>NW_024738300.1:7497387-7511768 GCF_018991925.1 Homarus americanus | reverse complement strand
GGTCCCACTACAGCCCTTGGGTACCTACAGCCCTCAGTGCCACGCACACTACAGTCTCAGGTCCACTACAGCCCTCGGGTACCACTACAGCCCTCGGTACCACTACAGCCCTTGGGTACCACTACAGCCCTGGGTACCACTACAGCCCTCGGGTCCCACTACAGCCCTTGGGTACCACAACAGCCCTCGGGTACCACTACAGCCCTCGGTACCACTACAGCTCTTGGGTACACAACAGCCCTCGGTACCACTACAGCCCTCGGGTACCACCTACAGCCCTCGGGTACCCACTACAGCCCTCGGGTACCACTACAGCGCAGGTACCACTACAGCCCTCGGGTACCACTACAGCCTTGGTACACAACAGCCCTCAGGTACCACAACAGCCCTCGGGTACCACTACAGCCTTGGGTACCACTACAGCCCTCAGGTACCACAACAGCCCTTGGGTACCACAACAGCCCTCAGGTACCACTACAGCCCTTGGGTACCACTACAGCCCTCAGGTACCTACAGCCCTCGGTACACAACAGCCTCGGTACCACTACAGCCCTCGGGTCCCACTACAGCCCTTGGGTACCACTACAGCCCTCAGGTCCCACACTACAGCCCTCGTTCCTACCAGCCCTCGGGTACCACTACAGCCCTCAGGTACCACACAGCCCTTGGGTACACTACAGCCCTCGAGTGCCACAGCCCTTGGGTACCACTACAGCCCTCAGGTACCACAACAGCCCTCGGGTACCACTACAGCCCTCAGGCCCCACTACAGCTTGGGTACCACAACAGCCCTCGAGTACCACTACAGCCCATGGGTACCACTACAGCCCTCAGGTCCCACTACAGCCCTCGGGTCCCACTACAGCCCTCGGGTACCACTACAGCCCTCGGGTACCACTACAGCCCTCAGGCCCCACTCCACAGCCCTCGGGTACACTACAGCCCTCGGGTACCACTACAGCCCTCAGGTCCCACTACAGCCCTCGGGTACCACTACAGCCCTCGGGTACCACTACAGCCCTCAGGTCCCACTACAGCCTCGGGTCCCACTACAGCCCTCAGGTCCCACTACAGCCCTCGGGT
Organism: Homarus americanus; assembly: GCF_018991925.1. Lineage (NCBI taxonomy): Eukaryota > Metazoa > Arthropoda > Malacostraca > Decapoda > Nephropidae > Homarus > Homarus americanus. The sequence goes on along the minus strand of NW_024738300.1, from coordinate 7,510,685 downwards.
CCCACTACAGCCCTCAGGTACCACTACAGCCCTCGGGTACCACTACAGCCCTCGGGCCCCACTACAGCCCTCAGGTACCACTACAGCCCTCGGGTACCACTACAGCCCTCAGGCCCCACTACAGCCCTCAGGTACCACTACAGCCCTCAGGTACCACTACAGCCCTCAGGTACCACTACAGCCCTCAGGTCCCACTACAGCCCTCAGGTCCCACTACAGCCCTCAGGTCCCACTACAGCCCTCAGGTCCCACACTACAGCCCTCGGGTCCCCACTACAGCCTCAGGTACCACTACAGCCCTCGGGTACCACTACAGCCCTCAGGTCCCACACTACAGCCTCAGGTCCCACTACAGCCCTCGGGTCCACTACAGCCCTCGGGTCCCACTACAGCCCTCGGGTCCCCTACAGCCCTCAGGTACCACTACAGCCCTCAGGTACCACTACAGCCCTCAGGTCCCACTACAGCCTCAGGTACCACTACAGCCCTCAGGTCCCACTACAGCCCTCAGGTACCACTACAGCCCTCAGGTCCCACACAGCCCTCGGGTACCACTGGCCCTCGGGTCCCACTACAGCCTCGGGTCCCACTACAGCCCTCGGTCCCACTACAGCCCTCGGGTCCACTACAGCCCTCAGGTCCCACTACAGCCCTCCGGTTCCCACACTACAGCCCTCGACCCTACAGCCCTCGGGTGCCACTGCAGCCCTCGGGTACCACTACAGCCCTCAGGTCCCACTACAGCCCCTCAGGTCCCCACTACAGCCCTCGGGTCCCACTACAGCCCTCGAGGTGCCACCAGCCCTCCGGGTCCCTACAGCCCTCAGGTCCCACTACAGCCCTCAGGTACCACTACAGCCCTCAGGTCCCTACAGCCTCAGGCTACAGCCCTCGGGTCCCACACAGCCCTCAGGTACCACTACAGCCCTCAGGTACCACACTACAGCCCTCAGGTCCCACTACAGCCCTCAGGCACCACTACAGCCCTCAAGATTCACACAGCCCTTGGGTGCCACTACAGCCCTTGGGTACACTACATCCCTTGGGTACCACCCAGCCCTCAGGCCCCCACTACAGCCCTCAGGTCCCTACAGCCCTCAGGTACCACTACAGCCCTCAGGTACCACTACAGCCCTTAGGTACCACTACAGCCTTAGGCCCTACAGCCCTCGGTACCACTACAGCCCTTGGGTACCACTACAGCCCTCAGCCCCTGCAACCCTCCAGGTACCACTACAGCCCTTAGGTACCACTACAGCCCTTGGGTACCACTACAGCCCTCAGGCCCCCACTACCTTCCCTCAGGTCCCACTACAGCCCTCCAGGTACCACTGCAGCCCTTGGGTACCACTACAGCCCTCAGGCCCCACTGCAACCCTCAGGTACCACTACAGCCAGGTACCACTACAGCCCTCAGGTACCTACAGCCCTCAGGTACCCTGCAGCCTGGGCCCCACCGGCCCTCAGGTACCACTACCCAGCCCTCCGGGTCCCTACAGCCCTCAGGTACCACTACAGCCCGCCAGGTACCTACAGCCTCAGGCCCTACAGCCCTCAGGTACCACTGCAGCCCTCCGAGGTACCACTGCAGCCCTCCGGGCCCCTGCAACCCTCAGGTGCCACTACAGCCCTCCTCAGGTACCACTACAGCCCTCGGGTGCCACTGACCTCAGGTGCCACTACAGCCCTCGGGTCCCACTACAGCCCTCAGGTACCACTACAGCCCTCGGGTCCCACTACAGCCCTCCAGGTACCACTACAGCCCTTGGGTACCACTACAGCCCTTGGGCCCCCACTACAGCCCTCGGGTACCACCACAGCCCTCGGGCCCCCTACAGCCCTCGGGTACCACTCGCCCCTCCAGGTCCCCTACAGCCCTCGTTGCCACTATAGCCCTCAGGCCCCCACTGCAACCCTCGGGTGCCACTACAGCCCTCAGGTACCACTACAGCCCTTGGGTCCCACTACAGCCCTCAGGCCCCTGCAACCCTCAGGCCACCAGCCCTTAGGTACCACTACAGCCCTCAGGCCCCACTGCAACCCTCCAGGTCCCACTACAGCCCTCAGGCCCCACTACAGCCCTCAGGCACCACTACAGCCCGCAGGTACCACTACAGCCCTCAGGTACCACTACAGCCCTCAGGTACCACTACAGCCCTCGGGTACCACTACAGCCCTCGGGCCCCACTACAGCCCTCGGGTACCACTACAGCCCTCGGGTACCACTACAGCCCTCGGGTACCACTACAGCCCCCCACATGACAGTAAACTTGTCACTGATCATACTCGATTCACATTACCAGGCAGTTGGAGGTGATACTCGGTGGATATCCAAGTAATACTCGTAGGTCAGGTTAGGTTAGGTTAGGTTAGGTTTGGTTTGGTTTGGTTAGGTTTGGTTAGGTTAGGTTTGGTTAAGTTAGGTTAGGTTAGGTTTGTTAATATAAGGTGAAATAAGGTGGGGTGGTTAATGTTCAGGTGATCGTTATAAGACTCGTCAGCCCAAGGGAGATGAAGTTTGTGTATTGAATTAGTACTTAATAGATCAAAGGCTAATTGGACCATAACCTGATTTCCTGTACTCGGATCAACACAGTTTACCTCTGCTACTTTGACCCTGGGGGAAGGAGGTGCCAGTATTGAATTATAGGTCAGGTCAAAGGTCAGGGTCATTGTGGAGCCAAACGAGGTATATTGTGGGTCTTGTTTGCATCTGTGGTGTGTGTGTGTGTGTGTGTGTGTGTGTTTTAGGGCTGAGGATGTGTTAATCTCTCTATCTCACACACAACACACACACACACACACACACACACACACACACACACACACACACACACACACACACACACACACACACACATCACCGCCAAACACAGTGGTGGTAGTTGCTCTCTCTTCCACCAGCTTATTGCCAGGATACAGGCAAGTACTGTACCCAGGCCTGTGTAGCCTCGCCTACCTCCCTTGAGAGAGAGAGAGAGAGAGAGAGAGAGAGAGAACCTGCCTAGTAACCTCAAGTATCTCTCTTTAAGTACCCGTGTTGGACGTGAGCTGGATCCACACTCCATCACCGCCTTGTTAACACACACACACACAGACTACATGAGAAAGAGAGAGATAGAGAGAGAGAAACAGAAAAGGAAAAGAAAGAAAAAATGAGAAAGAGACTAAGAAGAGAAAAAAGACAAAAGAGAGAGAGAGAGACAGTTATCAGTTATCAGTTCCAGATAATGAGGAACTATTAACCCTGGCTTGGGCGACAACGTGTGAAGCCAACTCCCTCCCGCCACACAAGGCTCGAGAAATACCTTAGAAATAGCTGACCATTGGTGATGAGAGATTAACTTATTCTTTATCCTCTCACGCTGCTTGGTGGGCGTTGTGGTGGTTGTGGTTGAGGTGGTTGTTGTGGTTGGGGTGGTTGTTGTAGTTGGGGTGGTTGTTGTGGTTGGGGTGGTTGTTGTGGTTGGGGTGGTTGTTGTGGTTGGGGTGGTTGTTGTAGTTAGAGTTGGTTGTTGTGGTTGGGGTGGTTGTTGTGGTTGGGGTGGTTGTTGTGGTTGAGGTGGTTGTTGTGGATGGTTGTTATGGGTGGCTGTTATAGGTGGTTGTTGTGGTTTTTGGAGTTACAGTATTAGATTATTTAATATGTGTGTGTGTGTGTGCGTGTGTGTGTGTGTAAGTATAAACTTTGTTAGCTTAAGCTAGGTTTATTAGTGTGTGAGAGATAACAGTGAGAGAGAGAGAACAGTGAGAGAGAACAGTGAGATAACAGTGAGAGAGAGAGAACTGTGAGAGAGAACAGTGAGGAGAGAACTGTGAGAGAGAGAGTGAGGAGAGAGAGAGAGAACAGTGAGAGAGAACAGTGAGAGAGAGAGAGAAGAACAGAGAGAGAGAGAGAGAACTGTGAGAGAACAGTGAGAGAGCAGAGAGAGACTGTGAGAAGGAGAACAGTGAGAGAGAGAGAGAGAGAGAACAGTGAGAGAGAACAGTGAGAGAGAACAGTGAGAGAACAGTGAGAGAGAGAGAACAGTGAGAGAGAGAACAGTGAGAGAGAGATAACAATGAGAGAGAGAGAGGAGCAGTGAGAGAGAACAGTGAGAGAGATAACAGTGAGAGAACAGTGAGAGAGAGAGAGAACTGTGAGAGAGAGAACAGTGAGGAGAGAGAGAGAGAACAGTGAGGAGAGAGAACAGTGAGAGAGGGAGAGAGAGAGAGAGAGAGAGAACTGTGAGAGAGAGAACTGTGAGAGAGAACAGTGAGAGAGAGAGAGAGAGAACAGTGAGAGAGAGAGAGAACAGTGAGGAGAGAACAGTGAGAGAGAACAGGTGAGAGAGAGAGAACAGTGAGAGAGAGAGAGAGAACAGTGAGAGAGAGAGAGACTGTGAGGAGAGAACAGTGAGAGAGAGAGAGAACTGTGAGGAGAGAGAGAACTGTGAGAGAGAACAGTGAGGAGAGAGAGGAGAACTGTGAGAGAGAGGATAACAGTGAGAGAGAGAGAGAGAGGCAGGAGAGAGAACAGTGAGAGAGAGAGAGAGAGAGAGAACAGTGAGGAGAGCAGGAGAGAGAGAGAACAGTGAGAGAGAGAACAGTGAGAGAGAGAGAGAGAGAACAGTGGAGAGAGAGAGAGAGAGAACAGTGAGAGAGAGAGAGAGAGAGACAGTGAGAGAGAAAGAGAAATAGTAAGAGAGAGAGAACAGTGGAGAGAGAGAGAGAGATAAAAATAGTAAGAGAGAGAGAGAGAACAGTGAGAGAGAGAGAGAGAGAACAGTGAGAGAGAGAGAACAGTGAAGGAGAGAGAAAAAATAGTAAGAGAGAGAGAGAACAGTGAGAGAGAACAGTGAGAGAGAGAGAGAGAGAACAGTGAGAGAGAGAGAGAGAGAACAGTGAGAGAAATAGTAAGAGAGAGAGAACAGTGAGAGAGATAAAAAAATAGTAAGAGAACAGTGGGAGAGAGAGAACAGTGAGGAGAGAGAGAGAGAACAGTGAGAGAGAGAGAGAAAAAATAGTAAGAGAGAGAGAGAGAGAGAACAGTGAGAGAGAACAGTGAGAGAGAGAGAGAGAACAGTGAGAGAGAGAGAGAGAGAACAGTGAGAGGAGAGAGAGAACAGTGAGAGAGAGAACTGTGAGGAGAGAACAGTGAGAGAGAGAGAGAGAGAACTGTGAGGAGAGAGAGAGAACTGTGAGAGAGAGAACATTGAGGGAGAGAGGACAGTGTAGAGAGGGAACAGTGAGAGAGAGATAAGTGAGAGAGAGAGAGGGGAGCAGTGGGGAGAGATAACAGTGTGAGGGAGAGAACTGAGAGAGAGAGAGAGAACAGTGAGGGAGAGAGAGAGAGAACAGTGAGAGAGAGATAACAGTGTGAGAGAGAGAACATTGAGAGATAACAGTGTGAGAGAGAACCGTGAGAGAGAGAGAGAGAACAGTGAGAGAGAGAACATTGAGGAGATAAGAGAGTGAGGAGAGAACAGTGAGAGAGAGAGAGAGAGAGACAAGTGAGAGAGAGAGAGAACAGTGAGAGAGAGATAACAGTGAGAGAGAGAGAGATAACAGTGAGAGAGATAACAGTGAGAGAACAGTGAGAGAGAGAGAAGAACAGTGAGAGAGAGAACAGTGTGGGAGAGAGAGAGAACAGTGAGAGAGATAACCGTTTGTGAGAGAGATAACAGTGAGAGAGAGAGAGAGAACAGTTGAGAGAGAATAACCGTGTGTGAGAGAGATAACAGTGAGAGAGAGAGAGAGAGAGAGAGAACAGTGTGAGAGAGAGAGAACATTGAGAGAGAGATAGCAGTGGGAGAGAGAGAGAGATAACCGTGTGAGAGAGATAACAGTGAGAGAGAGAGAGAGAGATAACAGTGTGAGAGAGAGAACATTGAGAGATAACAGTGTGAGAGAACAGTGAGAGAGAGAGAACAGTGAGAGAGAGAGAGATAACAGTGTGAGAGAGAGAGAGAACATTGAGAGAGATAACAGTGTGAGAGAGAGAGAGAACAGTGAGAGAGAGAACAGTGAGAGAGAGAGAGATAACAGTGTGAGAGAGAGAACATTGAGAGAGAACAGTGTGAGAGAGAGAACAGCGAGAGAGAGAGAGAGAGAGAGAGAGAGAGAGAGAGAGAGAGACAGTGAGAGAGATAACAGTGTGAGAGAGAGCAGCGGAGAGAGAACAGTGAGAGAGAGAGAGAGAGAGAGAGAGAGAGAGAACAGTGAGAGAGAAATAACAGTGAGGAGAGAGATAACAGTGAGAGAACAGTGAGAGAGAGAAAGAACAATGAGAGAGAGAGAGACAGTGAGAGAGATAACCGCGTGTGAGAGAGAGATAACAGTGAGAGAACAGTGAGAGAGAGAGAACAGTGAGAGAGATCAGTGAGTGAGATAACAGTGAGAGAGAGAGAGAGAGAATAGTGAGAGACAGAGAACAGTGAGAGAGAGGGAGAGATAACAGTGAGAGAGATAACCGTGTGTGAGAGAGACATAACAGTGTGTGAGAGAGAGATAACAGTGTGAGAGATAACAGTGAGAGAGAGAGAGATAACAGTGTGTGAGAGGAGCAGTGAGAGAAAGAGATAACAGTGAGTGAGAGAACAGTGAGAGAGAGAGAGATAACAGTGAGGAGAGATAACAGTGAGAGAACAGTGAGAGAGAAAAGAACAATGAGAGAGAGAGAGAGAGAACAGTGAGAGAGATAACCGTGTGTGAGAGAGATAACAGTGAGAGAGAGAGAGAGAGAGAGAGAGAGAGAGAACGTGAGAGAGAGAACAGTGAGAGAGAGAGAGATAACAATGAGAGAGAGAGAGAGATAGCCGTGTGTGAGAACAGTGAGAGAGAGAGAGATCAGTGGGTGAGATAACAGTGAGAGAACAGTGAGAGAGAGAAAGAACAATGAGAGAGAGAGAACAGTGAGAGAGATAACCGTGTGTGAGAGAGAGAGAACAGTGAGAGAGAGATCAGTGAGAGAGATAACAGTGAGAGAGAGAGAGAGATAACAGTGTGTGAGAGAACAGTGAGAGAGAGAGAGAGAGAGAGAGATAACAGTGAGTGAGATAACAGTGAGAGAGATAACAGTGAGGGAGAGAGAGATAACAGTGAGGGAGACAACTGTGAGAGAGATAACAGTGAGAGAGAGAGATAACGGTGAGAGAGATAACAGTGAGGGAGAGAGAGATAACAGTGAGGGAGACAACTGTGAGAGAGATAACAGTGAGAGAGAGAGATAACGGTGAGAGAGATAACAGTGAGAGAGAGAGATAACAGTGAGGGAGATAACTGTGAGAAAGATAACAGAGAGAGATAACAGTCAGAGAGATAACAGTGAGAGATAACAGTGAGAGAGATTACAGGATGAGCGTGCTGTTACGTGATTAATGTATGTGGTGGTGGCGGGTCAATACGTGAAGACTGGAGTGAGACGTGATGACAGTGTACATCTTGTCACATCTCTTGTAGGTGGTGTGTATGGTGTAGTGGTGTGGTGTGGTGTGGTGTGAGTGGTGTAGTGGTGTGGTGTTTGGTGGTGTGGTGTGAGTGGTGTAGTGGTGTGATGTTTGGTGGTGTGTGTGTGGTGTAGTGTGGTGTGGTGTGAGTGGTGTAGTGGTGTGATGTGGTGTTGTGTGAGTAGTGTAGTGGTGTGATGTTTGGTGGTGTGTGTGTTGTAGTGGTGGTAGTGTTTGGTGGTGTGTGTGGTGTAGTGTGGTGTGTGAGTGGTGTAGTGGTGTGATGTTTGGTGAATGTAATAATAATAATAATAATAATATAATGTAATTAACGGTTTATTGAAAGAGCTTGGCAGCCAGAAGGCTGAAAATATACAGTTACATATTTGGGGAATGGGTTACGAATTACAAATAATATACAAGTAACATAAGTGACACAAATAAGACATATAATAACTAGTGTGGTGTAGTGTGGTGTGGTGTTGTGTGAGTAGTGTAGTGGTGTGATGTTTGGTGGTGTGTGTGGTGTAGTGTGGTGTGGTGTTGTGTGAGTGGTGTAGTGGTGTGATGTTTGGTGGTGTGTGTGGTGTAGTGTGGTGTTGAGTGGTGTGAGTGGTGTGATGTTTGGTGTGTGTGGTGTGGTGTGGTGTGTGAGTGGTGTAGTGGTGTGATGTTGGTGGTGTGTGGTGTAGTGTGGTGTGTGTAGTGGTGTGGTGTGATGTTTGGTGGTGTGTGTAGTGTAGTGTGGTGTGGTGTGTGTGGTGTAGTGGTGTGGTGTAGTGTGGTGTGATGTTTGGTGGTGTATGTATGTGGTGTGGGGGTGTGGTTTAGTGGTGTAGTGAGGTGTGTGCTGTGGTTTAGTGTGTGTGGTGTGGTATTGTGTGGTGTGTGTGTGTGGTGTGGTTTGGTTTGGTGTGGTGTTGTGTGGTCTTGTAGTGGTGTGTGGTGTGGTGTGGTGTACGTGGTGTTGTGTAGTGTAGTGTGGTGTAGTGTGGTGTGTAGTAATGTAGTGTAGTGGTGTAGTGTTGCGTGCTGTGGTGTCGGGGTGTGGTGTGGCGCAGTGTAGTGTGGTGTTGTGTAATGTGGTGTGGTGGTGTAGTGTGGTGTCGTGGTGTGGTGTGAGGAAGAGATATACCTTGATGAAGTAAACAACCTGAAGATTATTCCCTCCGAGTTTATTTCACCTGATAGCAACACAAACTGAACTAACTGGAATCTACTTAGCCACAGACTACCTCAACGAAAACGGAGGTGGGGTGATATTCTGTGACTCTTAAAGTGCTTTGAAATCAATGAACAGCCCGTCAGGCTCTATGTCTAAAGTTGTATGTGATATTAAAAGGAATGTGATAACTGCCAATGAGAACAACTTTCGTATCGAATTTGTGTGGATTCCGTCCCATGTTGGAATCAGGTATCATGACCGTGCTGATAGACTGGTCAATGAGGCATGTAAGAAAGAAAATGTTGACCGTGACCTTGGCCTGTCCAATGCTGTAATTAAAAACATTCAAGTCAGAATCATGAACTCGGATCTAGAAGAAGTGAGAAATGCAGAGAGACCTGACAGTTGTAGCATTAGTAAATATGACAAATTTTGTGACAAGAGGTACCGGTATGGCCAGCATAAGGACAGAACCAGACAATGTGATGTAGTCGTGGCCAGAATTAGGCTAGGATACAGACACATCTGGCAAGTTAGTAACGCTGTACCCATACCGGAACACTCAGCATGTAAACTTTGTGATAAACCTTTAAAGCATACACTTGAACACTATATTATTGAATGTGACACTGTCAAAGACTTCAGGCCACCTGACTTATTGTATCTTGAACTATGTAATTACTTCATTGAATGAGGTGTGCTTGAGGACATTCTTGCTGTTTATCCCAAATTTGCTAGCCCACACTGATTAGTCTTCAATTAGAATATGACTCCAATGTATGTGATCCACTGACCTATATATACTGCTAATGAATATGATGTATTTCCTTCTTTGTGTACGAACCTCTGTCCTGCATGGCAGTGAACAGTGGCATTACCCACATGAATCTGACCTATATATAGTGTCAATGAATATGATGCATTCTTTGTGTACGAACCTCTGTCCTGTATGGCAGTGAAGAGTGACATTACCCACATGAATCTGACCGACGTATATGTATGTATGTGTGTATATGTGTATGTATGTGTGTATGTGTGCATATGTGTATATATATATGTACATGTATATGTGTATGTGTATATGTATTTATATGTGTATGTGTGTGTGTACATATATGTATATGTACTGTCAATGAATATGATGCATCTCTTTGTGTACGAACCTCTGTCCTGCATGGCAGTGAACAGTGACATTACCCATATGAATCTGACCTCTATACATTTATAGCTGTTAATGAATATGATGTATTTCTTTGTGTATGAACCTCTGTCCTGCGTGGCAGTGAGAAGTGATACCACCCTCAGTGTCAAGACCTGACTGAATTACTCAGAATAAGCAAACTGTACTACAAGCATTGTCAATAAATTTGTTAAACTAAAAACTAGTTAACCATCATGGACTATTTATGGTATAATGTACAGTGTGACGCTGACTAACTTGCTGTGTTGATGGGTGCAGCCATGTTGTCAGCGGGTAGTGTCTAGTGTACAGTAGTGGACCCTTACTCACTGTGGCCAAGAACACCACCCGTAACAAAGCCTCGGTGTGTCTCGTCGTGCAAGGTCCGGTTATCTGACAAGACCCTGACCACAATATCGACCATCACTGAGGTAAAGAAATACTCCAACAAGAGAAACAAAATACCCATTAAAAAAGTTAACGTCTTTATATTACGTAAATCGAGACATGACTGTGTAATGTAAACACAATATAGTTACTGTTCAGGATGTATTATATTTTAGTGCTAAGCTTTACTGTCTTTATTACTGATATAGTGTATAAAACTGTTGTGTTTTAGACATGCAGGACGAAGTATGTGTGATAATAATGGTAGCAGTAGCCTTTGTACAGTTGTTTTGGGTGAATTCTGAAATTAATTAACGATATACTAGGAAACACACTTTACCCTTATGGTCATCAACAACCTGGACACTGATGAGTGACAACCCTTCCGGCTGACAAGGGCGTATACAGGGACTGAAGGAGCTTGGGTGCGGCCATGATGCAGTCACTTGCTACAATGACACCCGGAAAGATTGGTGACATTCATTACAATCTCTTCCATTGATCATTTACTTAAGTCATTGGTAATGTAACTCAGAGACACCGTACACATCTTGACACACTTGATTTAAGGTCTCCAACAACCTTCGTTCCACTTCCTGTTCCGAGATAAGGCAGTGATAGTGGTTGGCACTTGATACCTGGCGGAAATAGTATACGATCACTATGTGGTACGCTGCAGGTCTTGTTCTGTTTCTGAGGTAATATAATAAGCTGTGTCCTAGGTGAACCTATTCCTTTCAATATACTAACCCAACCCAACCCAACCCAACCCAACAAAAAATAACCTAACGCTAACCTAACCTCACATATCAATACATCCCCCTCCTCCAGGCCGCGTTGGGTAAAATAAGCCGGAAGTAAAAGGAGAGAGAGGGGGGGGTGGCTACAAATGTTCATACGACCCTGTGAATGAAGTATTTGGAAACAGTGTTGAACAGGGAGGAACATGGCTGCCCTTAACAATACAGTAATACAAACCAGATGAACAAGTGGGGGTCCTGACAATATTCACGGGGGGAAGGACTTGTGTAAAGGACCACATAGGTGAGACCCGCGTGATGAATGAGAACAGATGAGGTCAGGTGTGGAGAGATGGTTTACAAAATATTGTGAAAAATCCTGAGAATTTACAGGAACAGGAATGAAACTTCCCTGATAGAGAGTTATTAAATTCCTATGGTGATGAAGGTGTTAGGTTAGAAGATAGAGGAGTTAGGTGAGTTCTGATAAAGACGTGACTCGATTAGATAGTTGAGTTAGCGTAGTGTTGTTATGTTAAAAGTTATGAGGCAGTTTATTGAGACATTTGTACTTGTTCCGGGGCCAAATTGTCTGGTGTTTAACTCTGTATCTGTTTGTACCGGAATACTTGATTTCAGTAGATACAGGATTCTTGTGAGGTGTGCCCCCCCCCCCTCACCAAATTGAGAGTGTGGGGGGGGGGATGGTTTAAGTGAGGTTGTGTGCATGCAAATGTCGCGAGACTGACGCTTCATTATTCCCTGGATGGTTTGTCGCTGGTGCTTACTGGTGATGCTGGTCAACTACTAAAGTCCCTTCGCCTCTTCCTCCTGAACCACGAACCTCGAGATTCAGATTCGTGAACGCGAAGCAGTAGACTGACACATTATTACATTATTCTGTCCATAAATGCTTCGGGTTCATGAGTCTGAATCTCGAGGTTCGTGGTTCACGGAGGGAAGGCGAATGTACTTTAGTGGTTGCGTTTAGACGAGGTCGAGACTATACTTCAACATGGGTACTGCCGCCCCCGTGTTGTGGCTCCTCTACTTCAACATGGGTACTGCCGCCCCCGTGTTGTGGCTCCTATACTTCAACATGGGTACTGCCGCCCCCGTGTTGTGGCTCCTCTACTTCAACATGGGTACTGCCGCCCCCGTGTTGTGGCTCCCTGCTCTTTAACATGGAGTACTGCCGCCCCATTGTGGCTCCTCTACTTCAACATGGGTACTGCCGCCCCGTGTTGTGTGGCTCCTACTTCAACATGGGTACTGCCGCCCCGTGTTGTGGCTCCTCTACTTCAACATGGTACTGCCGCCCCGTGTTGTGGCTCCTATACTTCAACATGGGTACCTGCGCCCCGTGTTGTGGCTCCTCTTCAACATGGGTACTGCCGCCCCGTGTTGTGACTCCCTCTCGCCAACATAGGTACTGCCGCCCCCGTGTTGTGGCTCCTCTTCAACATGGGTACTGCCGCCCCGTGTTGTGGCTCCTCTACTTCAAACATGGGTACTGCCGCCCCCGTGTTGTGAAACCCCCTCTTCAACATGGGTACTTTCTGCCGCCCCATTTGTGGCTCCTCTCTTCCTTGTGGAGTACCGCCCCGTGTTGTGGCTCCTCTTCAACATGGGTACTGCCGCCCCCGTGTTTGTGGCTCCTCTCTTCAACATGGGTACTGCCTTCCCCGTGTTGTGGCTCCTACTCGGGTGCCGCCCCCGTGTTGTGGCTCCTCTACTTCAACATGGGTACTGCCGCCCCCGTGTTGTGGCTCCTATACTTCAACATGGGTACTGCCGCCCCCGTGTTGTGGCTCCTCTACTTCAACATGGGTACTGCCGCCCCCGTGTTGTGGCTCCCCTCTTGAGTGTGGTGGCTAGGGGTGTCTCCGTCGATTATTGTGGTGCAATTTTAGCTGTGGTGTTGAGGCCATTAGTCGCTTCAATGGTGCGGTAATTATTTAGTGTGTGAAAGGGGACGGTGGAATGTTGCGTTATGATGGGCACTGTTGTAATGGTCAGAGGCGTGGATACCAGAAGGGGAGTTTGACGCCCGTCTCTTTATTGTCTTCCCTCTCTTGTGTCATCCTCCCCGTCTCTTTAAATTGTCTTCCCCGTCTTGTGTCATCCTCCCCGTCTTTATGTTTCTTCCCTCTCTTGTCCTCCCGTCTCCAACAGTCATGGCCGCCGTCTGGTAGCTTGTGTTTTGTTACTTTTGTGGGCAATAATTTTTTGATTTAACCTGCTGATTAGACACTCCAGCTTATTTCACCTGAAGATTAAACACCCCAGCTTATTTCACCTGAAGATTAGGCACCCCAGCTTATTTCACCTGAAGATTAGGCACCCCAGCTTATTTCACCTGAAGATTAGGCACCCCAGCTTATTTCACCTCTAATGCT